>NC_029775.3:91952788-91990104 GCF_000817695.3 Arachis duranensis | reverse complement strand
TATATATATATATATAAACAGTACACAATATAATGTCCCAAAAGATCCACTTAACTGTAAAAACTCCAGACGCCTAGCGAGGTGCCTCTCGACCTGCATCTGAAAAATACAAATATCCATATGGAATGAGGACCTGGGGTTCTCAGCATGATAATGGTGTCGCATACATAAGATATAAGGACCCGGAAAAGTCAGAGGCAATCCTAGAACTCCGACACTCAGATTATAAAACTTAAGGAACTAAAACAGAAACCATAAATCAGTGTTGTTCTCTAAGGGTTTCTAACTTAACCAAACCTTAAACCTAACTCTTCATCATCCACTTCCCTCCAAAACCTCCAACATTGGTGGAATCACACAGACAAGCAAGAAGACAAAAACAAACACAATTATGATACAAGTAATGTAGATAGCACATATACAATTAAACATGTAAAAGTCACATAGGCATTCCCAATTAGAGCATAAACAAGCAATTCAAACATATGCATATGATGCATGCCTGACCTATGGCTGATGAGTCTCATCTGTTGGTTATCAAGCCAACCCAACAAGTCCGGCTACTAAACCCTGGACTATCCCCTGTCGTGCATCTGCAAGAGTGTATGCATAGCTTTTTTTCATATATAAAATTTGCTCATTGGGGGTATCCTTCCCGAGAATTTATATGTGCCTGGTCACCCTTACGACGTAGGGTCAATAGAGTATCAAGTATCAACCTGGAGCACGTGGTGGCAAGCCACTGCTCTTTACCTAGAAAAACGCGTATCTCAGATAAAATTTAGTGCATAAGCCACGTAAGCATTCATAATCGTTGCATAATCATTCATTATAGCCATGGCATCACATAAACTTCATATCTTCACACTTTTCATACATAATTCATCACTTTCTAATATTACTTCACCTCCAAGTTACCATATTTTCCTAGCTTCATCTCATTACTAGCCATACTACTAAGATCTAGAAGCTAAAAGAGTAAAAATAGAGGTTTAGAGGTTCAAATTTAGGTTTTAAAAACACAAAATTCACTTTGCTGGAAACAGGGGCGCTGCGTACGCATGCACCTTGCTCGCGTACGCGGGGGCTCGTTTTACCTTGCTCACGTACGCGAGATACCAAATCCAAAAGGGTTGGTCGCGTCACGTCTAGGTAGCCGCGTACCCACGTTCTGCAGAGTAGTGGCAAAAATGTTGAATGTTGCAGAATTTTATTTTTGCACTCCAAACTTCCGACGCGCATAATTTTTTCGTTTTAAAATATTTTTCATCCGTTCTTCAAATGACATAAACCTCACAGACCCAATTTTTATATGAAACAAGTTGGAAAGAAATTGAGAGTTTGGAAGCCAAGTTATGGCTTGACGAATTTCGGCCAAAAATTATATTTCCACAAAAGTTCTTAAACCTCTATTTTCACCAAATCAAACTCAATACCAACATTCTATGCATACAAACAACACCACAACATACCATTTACAACACCAAAATTCCCACATCCTACCACAACCAATCGTACCTCAATTTAAAATAATCTCATACATGAATTCCTCAATTATACCAACAAGATCATCAATATATCACCACATACTCATAGTCCTTCATATTACCTTGTCAATCATCATTAAATCATCATTTTCATCACAAGCATTAACCACCAAACCCATACTCAACCTATTTCAACAATTATCATCAAGGCTAATAATTATTTAACATAATCATGCATTCCAATCTATCCTATGGTCATCTAACCAAAGTTTTCATAAAACATTATATATTAAATACGAGAAACTAAAACCATACCTTAGCTGATTTTCTCGTATATCCCAAGAACAACCCCACAAGGCAAGCTCACAAGTTTCACCACCAAAATTCAGCCTCTAAGATTTTACCAAGCATCCAACATTCATAATTAAGCTCCAATTCACATATATACACACCTATATCATATCATTGCACCCATACATACACACTTAATACCAAAATTACAATTGACTAAGGGATTTACTAGGGTTGTGGATCCTTTCCTTATATGTACCTCAATTAAGCCAAGACCTACTAATTCCTCGAGTCAATTTGGTCCTAAAACATCAAATTAACCACAAATCTTAACACCCAAAACCATAAAATTTTCAAATTAGAGAAGAAAAAATAGAAACCGGGTATGTAATTTTCTCACCTTATAATGTACTGAGTTTTGTAGAGTTCGTCACTACAGATGCATGGTCGCAAACGGTGCGACGATCGGAGCTCGGAGTGAAAAGTTATGGAACTTTGAATTCAAAGCCAAGGGTTTGATGAACTTGATGTGTTCTTCCCCTTTGCTGAAGTGTTTCAGCGTGTTTGCAGGCAAGGAGAGTAGAATGTGCTGAAACTCATTAAATTCGATGGGTTGGTTGAGCTCACGGGTCCAGTTTGGGTCGGTTTGGCCGTTCAGTTCAATTTTAGGCTAAATTTTTTAAAATTAGTATCAACATTCTTATTTTAATTAGTTCTACCTCATTAAACTATAAAAATTCATATTTCTAATTTTTTTATTAAAATTTAATTTATTGATTAATTATTCACTAATTTTATGGAATTTACATCTTTAGTCTTTACAGTAATTATAGCTCAATCACATATATCTTTAGTTGTATAAATATATACGATAATTACTTTTTTGTTTTCTAAAGTTTTTCATAATACCTCCCTTGAATTTATGATTGTTAAATAATAGAAGTATGAGTCAATATTATCATACATACACATATATATCCCTTTTGTTTTAATTCTCTCTTGAAGATTTTTTTTATTCATTGAAAAATCACTACATTTAATTTTGGTTTGCCCTTTCCACCAATGGCTCTACTCCGCTTTGCTTCTGCCTTCACTTTATCCTTTCTTGCTCCCCCTCCACCACTTTACAATCTATTCATGCCATCCTTTGTTTTTGTTTTTTTATATTATTCTGGTTTTGTTTACCTACCATGTATTTGTGATATTATTACTGACAATTTTAATGTATTCGCAAATTAATTTTACAAATGATAGCAAATTTTACAATCTATATCATGTTTAGTTTTTGTTTTCTTAATCAATTTATAAACTTTTATGACTTTTGAATAGAGAATCTTAAAATTTATGATTATTACATAATAAAAATACGCATAAAAAATACTCATACAAACATTAGTAGATTTGAAAANGTATTTAATTCAGCTTGTTATTCTATCGATTATGTTTTGTATTATTTTTATCTAGGGGTGGTAAGCGGAAAAGTCCGCCTCACCAAAAACTTATTTTTTGGCGGACTAACCCGCTCCACTCCGCCTAATAAAGTGGTTCTGAAATCTCATCCCGTCTTGTCTACTGTCTAATGAAGCGATCCTAAAATCTCATCCTGCCCTGCTTAATAGTCGGCTCGCCAAATCTCTTTTTTTATTTTTTTATTATTAAGTATTAAATAATATATATAATTTCATAATCATTTTAATAAATTTATAATTTCTAAAGAAATAAAAAATTATAATTTCTAAATTAACAAACATTAAAATTTTTATAATTATAGATATATAATAAACATAATCATAAACTAAGGTTTTTGAAACAAAATAATAAAATCGACATTATCCAAAATAAAATAGATGTTATCCAAAATATATAATTAAACATCTACAAGTTTAAAACATAATCAATCAAATGTAAAATATAATTTAAAATATTAAATTATAACATTTTCAAAAAAATTTTAGGCCCAGCAAAAATTTTCACCCTATCCCCACCAAAATTCATGGTTTAAACAGTGAGGGTTAGACGGCCTTTTGATGTATAACAGTTTTAATTTTTCAGTTAGATCCGTCTTTTTTGACAAATTACGCGAACTAACCCAATAAATTTAGACCTATTTACCACCTTTATTTCTACCTTCGCTTTGTTCTCGTCTTGTTCTGTCTCTGCAATTTCGTAATCTATTCATGCTATTTTTAACTTTTGTTTTTTATGTAGTTCGGGTTTTTGTTTACCTATCATGTGTTTGTATTGTAATATTGTCACTTACAATTTTAACATATTTTGCTTGTTTGAACAACATTTGATTTATTTATACAAATTTGGGTAAATTAATTTATGAATAATCACAAATTTCACGATTTGATACCGCATGTTTGTTTTTATTTCTAAAATGAATTTATAAAGTATTTATAACTATAATAGGAATATGAGTCAAATACTCAGGTTCCCGTCATATATATCATTATTTTTTTTATCTCTTGATCTTTCTGTCAATTAGCGGCTTTGCTCTTGCTTCTTCGTTTACTTTGCACAAGTTAATCAATGAATAATAAAAAATTTCAGTCTCATACTACATGTTTTTCTTATTTTATTTTATTTTTTTACTAAAAATAGAAAGACTCGAATTTACGATCTTTTAGATGAGTATAGAAAAATTATATCATTTGAATTATACTTTATTAGCAATTTCATATTACATATTACTTTTCATTTCTTTAATTAATATATAATTTAATTCTAAATTTTTTTATTGTTACATAATAGAAATATGAATCAAAATTTATATTGGTTATTTTATATATTTCCTTATGATTTTTTTTGTTTTTTGACTGCTTTTCTTTTATTAAACTATGAAGTTAACTAGTTTTAGTTTCGGTTAGGGTTGTGTATGGTCCGGTTTGAAGATCCAGCTCAATTCTAAATATTTTAGAGGCTAATTTGGTGTAAATTCACTGGATTTAAGATCAGGTAAGGATCTTAAAAATAGACCTGATCATTATTTCGGGTCGGGTCCGGACCATAGTTCTCGAACCCGACTCGGTGGCCCGATCATCATACACAATTAATATTTTGTGTTATTAGTGATGGATGATAACTATTCTTATGTAGAATTTAAGTATTGTAAACTTTAATATTTTGTGTTATTAGTCATTATAAGACTATAAATTAATATTTTATGTTTAAAATGCATAAGACTTTAGACTAATGTATAATATTGTATTATTTGTATTTATTTAAATATTTGGTATTATTAGACAATATTAGTATTAATTGTGGTTATATTTTAATTTTAGAAAAGAGTTGGTTCTTGTTATATTTTTCTAAGTGAATTTTATCATGTCAAATAATTGTTGGAGTCTTGAAAATTTAGATATTTTCACATGCTCGCTTACAAAAAGATATTAAAGTAATGTAATGTTAACGGCCCGATTTCTACTCAATATAATCATAGCCTGTCCACATGCTCGCTTACAAAAAGATAGTGTTAATTTATCTGTTCACCAATAATTTTACTCTACTTTATTTTTGTTTTTATTTTATCTCTATCTTATTCTGTTTCTGTCACTTTGTAATCTTATGCTCTGTTTTTTATTTTTTATTTTTTTTTTGTATTTTGTCTATCAAATATTTGTAATGTTGTGACTATTAATTTAATATTTTTTTGTTAATTTTGGTAACATTTATTTTATTTATATAAATTTGCGTAAGGTAGTTTATGAATAATAAAAAATTCACAATTTGAACCACGTATCAGTTTTCATTTTTTTTAATCAATTTTTAAACTATTTTTAACCATTAAATAAATCATTTTAAAATTTATGATTGTTACATAGTAGGAATATGAGTCAAAATTATCAAATAAATGTTAAAAAAAATTTGTGTGTATTTTAAAGGATTATCATATATTTATAACACATAACAAAAATAATAAAATAATCTTGTTGATTCATTTTGTATCTAAAAATTTTATTCAAATAATACGGATCAAATACAAATACCTGAGTGTATTTTATCATATTAATATTTGCTTTTAACACATTGACCAATAGACTTTTAGTCTAAATTGAGAACTTTTTTTAATTCTTTATATACCATAAATTTTTTTTTAAGAATTAGACTTTCATGTATTTGTGTACATAGAAATAAAGGAATAAAAATTTTATTTTTTTTATGATTGACTATATATATATTTATATATATAATATGAGATTTGTTACTGATTTTAAATTTGAATCTCATTTTAAATTTAAATCTTCTCTTATTTTAAAACTAAATCTTATTTTATTTTAAATTAAATTCTTATAAATTATATCACAAGTCAATTTGAAATTTAACCAAATAGGATCTTATCCAAATTTAAAATTCAAATTAAGAAACATAATAACTAATTATTCTTAATTCTTATTTAATATTTTCAATTATCACTTAATAATATTCTTTCGAATTAATATAATTATTTATTTGATCAAAAATAATAATTAAATAATTATTTAGCAAATATTAAAATAACTTTGCCTATGTTACACCTGCAGTACATAGTCGGTCCCAAACCCGGATAAAGGAGGAGGGTTGTGTTAGGACTTTGACAACCAACATAAAAACTTAGTTGAATCTTCATGACATGGATCAAAGATGTTATTACGCTAAAGCTAGGTCGTTGCCTAGGAGCAATGTACTGTATGGCTTGAGTATAGTGTCAAATGAGCAAGAGCCGCTGCATCGGTGTCCGAATGTAGTGTTAAATGAGCAAGGGTTACCACATTTTTGTGAATAAACGAGCATAAATAAGCTAGTTCACAAAGAAAGAGGTAAAGGTAAAGGTTGGAGTGATAGAAAGTTGAGATTTGGGACATGGAACATAGGCACTCTAACAGAAAAATCTATGGAGGTGGTGGATACCATGACAAGGAGGAAGATTAATATCATGTGCCTACAATTAACAAAATGGGTTGGCATGAAGGCTAGGGAGTTGGATACCTTAGAGTTCAAACTTTGGTATACAGAAAATGTGAAGAAAAGGAATGTAGTAGGTATTATCGTGGATAAGAAGTGGAAGAAGGATGTAGTGGATGTCAAGAGGGTGGGTGATCGGATCAAATCTATCAAACTTATGGTGAAATGAGGTACTTTTCATGTGAATAGCGCCTATGCACTGCAAGTGGGTTTGGACGAGCAATACTAGATAAGGATTTGAGAGGATCTAGAGAGTTTATTCCAAGACATACCTTCAGGAGATAAGATTTTCTTAACAGGAGATTTAAATGACCACGTTTGAAGAGAAGTAAGTGACTGGGTATGGAAGTATTCGCGGAGGCCATGGTTTCGGGGTGGTCAATACCGATGGTAAAACTATTTTGGACTTCTCATCAACCTTTGACCTTCTCATCACAAATACATGTTTTAGAAAGAGAGACGAACATCTTATAACTTATAGGTGTGTCATGACAAGCTCTCAAATTGACTTTTTCTTATTGAGGAGAATCAACCAGAAATTTTGCATTAATTGTAAAATTATTTCGGAAGAAATTTTAACAACACAACATAGGATGCTTGTCATAGATTTTCAAGTTGAGCAAAAGTTGAAGAAAATACATCATACAAAGAACTCAAGGATGAAGTTATAGAGGATGAAAAGTGAAGAACAAAGAAGATTTCTAAGACTAGTAGGAGAATATGCAAAGTGGGAAGGGGATGGAAGCGCAGAGGAAATGTAGAAGGAGATTGCATAAGTTATTAGAAGAATATCAAAAGAAAGTTTTGGTGAATATAGAGGGATAGGTCCAAGAAAGAGACAAAAGTAGCTGTAAGTGAAGCAAGAACAAGAGTATATGAGGGTCTCTACCAGTCTTTAGGCACAAAGGAAGGAGAAAAAGGTGTATATAAAATCGCAAAGAGCCGTAAAAGAAGAACAAGAGACTTGGATCAGGTTAAATGCATAAATGATAAAGACGGAGAGATTTTGGCTCAAGATGAGAAGATCAATGAAAGGTGGAAGAGCTACTTCTACGAGTTATTTAATGAAGGACACAAGACTCTTCCAAGCCTTGGTCAGTTATGCACGAGGGAAGAAGATCAAAACTTAACTACTATCAAAGGATTCGAGACTTCGAGGTAAAAGAGGCTCTAAAGCGGATGAAAAATGGCAGGACAGTAGGATTCGATAATATTCCGATTAAAGTTTCGAAGGACCTTGGAGAGAAAGGCATCAGTTGGTTAGCCAAACTTTTTAATGAGATTTTAAGGTCAAAGAAGATAGCAAATGAGTGGAGAAAAAGTACCTTGGTACCTATCTACTAGAATAAAAGCGATATATAGAGTTATGAAAATTATAGAGGGATCAAGCTCATGAGTCATACCATGAAATTATGGGAAAGGGTGATAGGATAGAGGTGAGACAAGGACATAAGTAACAGAAAACTAATTTGGGTTTATGCCAGGCAGATCCACCATCGAAGCTACATACCTATTAAGAAGAAAGATGGAGAGGTATCATAGTAATAAAAAAAATCTACATATGGTGTTTATTGATTTGGAGAAAACATACAATAGGATGCCAAGAGAGGTCTTATGGAAGGTTTTGGAAAGGAAGAGAGTAAGGATCGCATATATTCGCACAATTAAAGACATGTATGATAGGGCTACAACTAGCATGAAGACTAAAGGTGGTATGACAGATGAATTTTCTATTAGTATTAGGTTACACCAGGGATCATCCTTAAGTCCATACCTTTTCACATTCGTCTTGAAAGTACTCATAGAGCATATCCAAGAGCATGTGCCATGGTCCATGCTTTTTGCCTATGATATTGTCCTTAAGAGAGAGTTAAGGAAAGACCTAAATAAGAAGCTGAATTTATGGAGAGAAGCTCTAGAAGTGTATGGTCTACACAAAAGCGGTAACAGGGCGTTACATTTAGTGTTAATAATTTAAGTAAACAATATATATATATAAGTGTGAAATACCAAAAAAAGGACTAGTCACAGCCTGCGAAGTTTAGGCCGGCTAGTCAAACTGAAATATAAAAGAATTTTGGAAGTTTAAAATGGCTTATACAACTTATCTCTCAAATCAAGCCTCTAAGGCCATAAAGTCTAAAATAAAAAGATGAGAGAATACTACAACAAAAGTAAAGTAAAATAAAGCATAAGAAGGACCATTCTCTGCCCTGTCACCATATCCGCAAACTCACCAAGGTGGGTTGCGACCTGCATCTAAAAAGCAACAACAATATATGCTATGAGAATCGGAGGTTCTTAATATGGTAAGAGTTTCCAATATATAAGATGTAAGGTTCCGGGACACCAAAGGCAATCCTAGAACTTCACATCGATACAGATATATCTTGTTTACTTAAATTATTACCTTGTGTATCCTGGAGCTATCTACAAGATTTTATATATATTATGACTTGTTCTATTCATACCTACGCGTTTAGTTATTGTGTGTGAACGCTTCGCATTTCGTAATTTTGCTTTATGCAAATTTGAGCTTTTATTCCTTCATCAGGCTTTTAGTATTACGAGTCTTAAAACTATCGTGACACTTTGTTATCATTTGCTTTACGGTGCGAGGTAAGGCTTAGGATAATGGGGTGTTACATAAGCTGTAGCAAGACGGAATATATGGAATGTAAGTTCAGAAACCAAAGGAAAAATCCTAATATATAGGTGAAGATTGGAGAACACATCCTACGAAAAGTTAAAAGTTTTAAGTATCTTGGATGGATCATTCAGGATAATGGAGAAATTGAATAGGATGTAAATTATAGGATCCAAGCAGGTTGGTCAAAATAGCAGAGTATGTCTGGTTTTATATGTGACAAAAAAGTGCCTTTAAAACTTAAAGGAAAATTCTATCATACTGCTATCAGACTGGCTATGCTTTATGGTATAGACTGTTGGGCGGCCAAAGGAGAGCACAAACATAAGTTAAGTGTGGCAGAGATGAAGATATTGAGATGGATGAGTGGTCATACGCGTTTGGATAGAATAAGGAATGAAGATATAAGAGAGAGAGTTGGAGTAGCACCTATTGTGGAAAAGATGGTAGAATCGCATCTCAGGTGGTTTGGACATGTGAAAAGAAGACCGACAGAGCACCAGTCAGGAGGGTAGATGAGATGGAAGATGGATAAGGAGTGAAAGGCAAAGGAAGACCTAGAAAGGCCATCCATAAGGTGGTAAAATGAGATCTACATGTAAACGGTCCCTATGTAGACATGATACATGATAGAGCTCAATGACATCGTTTGATCCATGTAACCGACCCCACTTCATGGAAAAAGGTTTTGCTATTGTTGTTGTTGTTTGTTTGTTTAGCAAAGATTAAAATACCTATTAGTATGTGACTCCAAAGGTTAAATACTAAATGGATAGTAAATTAGTCATACTAAATTTACTAATTAAGGTTGGTGATGAGTGGATATTTTATACGCTTTTTGACATCATTTTCATATAGTTTTTAGCATGTTTTGTTTAAGTTTTATTAAGTTTTCATAGGTTTTAGTGCAAAATTCAAATTTTTGGAATATACTTTGAGTTTTTGTATTTTTATGCAATTTCAGGTATTTTCTTGCTGAAATTGAGGAGTTGGAGCAAAAGTCTGATTCAGAGACAGAGAAAGCACTGCAGATGCTGTCTGGATTTGACCTCCTTGCACTCGAAAGAGCTTTTATAGAGCTACAGAAGTTCAAATGAAGCGTTCTTATCATCCATGGAAAGCTAACATCCAGAGCTTTCCAGAAATATATAATAGTCTATACTTTGCTTCAGAATTGAAGGCCCAAAACTGGCGTTCAATACCAGCCTCATGTCCTATTCTGGCGTCCAGCGCCAAAAGGAGAAGAGACTAGCGTCCAACACCCAAGAAGGACCCTCTAGCCAGCATTCAATGCCCTAGAGGCCTTTTAGCACATGGATCTAAATCAAGCTCAGCCCAAACACTCACCAAGTAGGCCCCAGAAGTGAATTTTAGCACTAAAAGACAATTTTACCCTTCTTATGTAATCCTTAGTCATTAGTCTAGTATTTATTTGAGAACTTTTACAATCTTAAGAACCTTTTGACACTTTACACGTTTATCATTGTATTTTTATCAGTATGAGTTTCTAAACCTCCTAGGTTGAGGGGAGGAGCTCTGCTGAGTTTTATGGATTAATAAAGTACTACTATTCTATTTCAATACGTGTTTGATTCTCTATTCTAAGATGTATATCCGTTCTTCATCATTATGAATGCGTTGAACCGGCACAAGGTTATCTCATTCTACATGGGTTCAGAGTGAGTCTTTCATTGGACAATGATGAACCACCAGCTTGATTATACATCTCTTAGATGGCTAATTCACGACTTTGTTGGGGACTTCTCGAGACACCAGTTCAGCCAAGGTACGGGGAGATTAGAGTCTTTGTGGTAGAGGCTAGAACCAAAGGTACAACATTCTCTAATCCGGAAGATTCGACCTTGTCTGTGGCGTTTTGAGTAGGATCACAAAAGAGAATGAACTGCAGGAGCTTCACCCTCAATCAGAATGGATCCGCACTAACCCTAGGGTTCAGATCTGGAGGAGCATTAGCAACCTTGTAAGAAAGGCGTTGATCACATACAGCCTGCCATAGAAGAAATCATTCATAGTTGAAGAAGACAGTAAGACCGGGATTAATCCAGAAGAATAAAGCATCTCCAAGCCTTAACCATCTTCTTATCATTACATTTACCATCAACTGAGTAACGTTTTATGTATTTTATTTTATGTGTTTAAACAAACAATCAACTTTTCTATCCGACTGACTAAGATCTACAAGATAATTATAGCTTGCTTCAAATGACAATCCTCGTGGGATCGACCCTGACTCACTCAGGTATTACTTGGATGACCTAGTGCACTTGCTGGTTCAGTTGAACGAAATGTGGGAATTCGTGCACCAAGTTTTTGGCGTCGTTGTCAGGGATTGTTCGAGTTTGGACAACTAACGGATTATCTTGTTGCTTAGATTAGGTATTGTTTTAATTTTGTTTGAGTCTTTTATTTTTTTCTTCTTTTTCGAAAACATTCAAAATTTTTTTCAAAAACCTTTTGTTTTCTTTATTAATCTTGATCTTTGGTTTGAGTCTTTGTTCTTATTCTTGTTTGAGTCTTTTCAAGTTTCTTGAGTCTTTTTTGTAAAAAAAATTTCAAAAATATTGTGTCTTTTATTTGAATCTTGTATCAATTTTTAAGTTTGGTGTCTTCTTGTGTCTTTTCTTTATAATTTTTGAAAATTGTGTCTTTGGTTTTCAAAATTTTTAAATTTGGTGTCCTTTGCATGTTCTTGTTTTCTTTTAATTCTTTGAGTTTTGTTTTTGGTGTTCTTCTTGATCTTCAAAGTGTTCTTATTTTTCTTCTTGTTTTGATCTTAAAATTTTTAAGTTTGGTGTCCTATTGTGTTTTTCTTTAAAATTTTCGCATAGTAGTGTCCTTAGATCTAACAATTTTAAGTTTGGTGTCTTTCGTGTGTTTTTCTCTTTCCTAACTAAATTCAAAAATCAAAAAAAATAAAATATCTTTTCTTATCTTTAATTATAATTTTCGAAAATCTTGCCAATTTAATTTAAAAATTTTTAAATTTGGTGTTTTCCTATTAGTCAAGTCAAAATTTAAATTTCAAAAATCATATCTTTTTCAAATCTTTATCTTATCTTGTTTCAAATTCATATTTTAAAATTTAAAATTTAATTTTCAAAATCTTATCTTATCTTATTCAAATTTTAAAATTCAAATTTCAAATTTCAAAATTTAAAATTTTAAATTTTTAAATTTCAAATTTCAAAATCAAATCTTTTTTTCAAATCTTTATCATATCTTATCTTTTCAAATCTTTATCCTATCTTTTTCTTTAAATTTAAAATCTTATCTTATCTTGTTTTAAATTCAAATTTTAAAATTCAAAATTTCAAATTTCAAATTTAAATCTTAATTTCAAATCTTTATTAATTAGTTACTTGTTTTCTCTTTTTTCTTTCTCAAAATTTCCTAACTAATTCCTCTCTCTCTTCTATTTTTGAAAATTCCTCTTCTATTTCTCTTTCCTCTTTTTCGAAATTTATTAATTAATTTTCAATTCTTTTTAATTAATTAACCTTTATTTTTGAATTAATTAAATACATAAAACAAAAATATTTTAATCATAATTTACATCTTTATCCTTAATTCTTCTTCTTCTCCTAACTTTCTTCATCATGAACCCAAATGGGAATGAAGAGTTCAGAAGAACTCTGGGGTCCTACACAAATCCCTCTGCTGACTTCTATGGAAGAAATATTAGCATACCTCCCATCAGAGCAGTTAGCTTTGAACTAAACCCTCAACTCATTACATTAGTACAACAAAACTGCCAGTATTCTAGACTTCCACAGGAAGAAGCTACTAAGTTCCTGGTAGATTTCTTAAAGATTGCTGATACAGTACATAATGAGGGAGTAGAACAAGATGTCTATAGACTATTGCTCTTTCCTTTTGCTGTAAAGGATCAAGCAAAGAGGTGGTTAGATAACCAACCCAGATCTAGCTTGAAAACTTAGAAACAGTTAGTGGACAAGTTTTTAAATCAATACTTTCCTCTAAGGAAGCTGACCAGCTGAGACTGGACATTCAAGACTTCAAACAAGGAGATAATGAATCTCTTCATGATGTCTGGGGGAGGTATAGAAGGATGCTAAGAAAATGGCCCACTGAAATGTTTTTAGAATGGGTACAGTTAGACATCTTCTACTATGGACTTTCAGACATGGCTAAAATGTCTCTGGACCACTCTGCTGGTGGTTCCATGAACATGAGAAAGACAATTGCCACTAATTAGCATCTGTACTCATCTGCTGAGACTTCTATGAAAGGAGAGATTAAGGCAATATCTACTGAACCTAACCCTCCAGAACAAGATAGCCCATTGACTCAGCAACTACACACCCTTGCCTAGCAACTACTAAAATTGCAAGAGGCTTTGAGAGAAACTCAGGTTTCTAATAGGAATGTAGAAGCCCATTTGAGTCAATGAGTTCTGTTGAACATGCAAGCGAAGTGTTGGAGAAGAGGAAGCAAACACGACGAAAGCAAACCCAGCAAACAAGATCGGAGTGCTCACAAAGTCTTCCACGTCTCCTTCGCATATTATTATTATTATTATTATTATTATTATTATTATTATTATTATTATTTAAAATTGAAAGATGCACTAACTATGAGAATGAACATTTTTTGCTATCTTGAAAACCCGAATATTAGAGGCCAACATTTTTCCAATATCAGATCAGCTTAGCTCGCCTTTTATTTAAAGCCAGCTTGCACATATTTAGGTAGCTTCAAACCACCTTTGGTATATTCAATGCTTGTAAACCTGGAAACTGATAGTTGTAAGAACCCACATTTTCATGTAAAACCGTGTTAATAAAATAATTTTAGTGCCTGGAATAGATTCAAAATTTAGAAGTTTTAATTTAAAAATAAAATGTGAAATTTGATTTCAGTAAATTTTCTGAGTTGGAAAATGTACCTTTTCGAAAAGATTTTTGTAAAAATGCGTACTGGTGCTTAAGCTAACAGTACCGACTCTAGATTATCTACTACCGTGTATTTTGGAAAATAATATTTAGAAAATTAATTTGTTGGTTTGAAAGGATAAAAATAATTTTAGAATAAAAAACCGGACACTAATCTTAAAGGTTTTGGCCTAAAGTGGGCCAAACGGACCAAAAACACTAACAGGTTGGACCGGATCCAAACTGGACCCAAGGTCCAACATATATAAGCTCATTTAATGAGCTTTGAGCTCATTTTCCAGCCCTAAGAGAGAGAGGGCCGCGGTTTTTAGAGAGGAGAGGAAGAAGAGAGAGTGCACTATTCACCTCTATCTTTCGGGAGCCATAACTTTTTATCTGGAGTTTCGATTGACGAGCCGTTTGCAGCCACACGAAGCTCTCGTCGAGCTCTATGTTTCTATTCAAAGAAATATGGTAAGAACTCACATCTCACTTCCCAGTTTTGTGCCCTAGATTTATGTGTTTTTGAGGTTGTGATTTTGAGTAGATTTTGTGGTTTTGGTTATTTAGGTGATCTCTAGTACCGGATAATTGATGGATTTTATCCCTAATCTCGTTAGATAAGGTAAGGAACCTCTTTATCCTTGTGGTTTAGTATAGTATGAGCTTTAGTTGTTGATGTATGGTTATGTTGTATGTATGAAGCTTGTTTTTGGAGTTGGTGGTAGCTTTCGGTATGGCTTTGATAGTTTGGAGCTTGATGGAAGCTTGATTAGAATCAAGTTTGGTGTTGGAGCATATTGGGAATCGGTCAAGGTATGATTTTGGTTTCCTTTATGTAATATGTAATATTTCCGGAGACTTAAGCTAGTTGACCCTAAGATAGGATTGAATATGTTGATATTTGTGATATATATTTGATGATGAGATTGAGAGAAATGTATGTGTTGGAGCATGATGTGTGATGAATATGGATGAAAATTATTGTTGATGTTGCTAAAAATATTGATTATTGATGAATGTGTGAATTATTATTTTTGAGGAGTGTTGTTGTTATTATAGACGAATAATGATGGATATTAATGTGGTAGTGGTGTTGTGTAGAAGGAATTGGAATAAGAATAATAATGATTATATGAATTGATGATGATTGTTGGTATTTTAGTGATTATGAAGGTTGATGATGAATGTTGAGATTTATTTTGGTTGTTGAGGTTGTTGTTGGTTGATGATGATTATGAGTGTGAATTTATGATTGAATTAGAAATTTTGGATTGGTAGTGAGATATGATGTAATGGCTTAGTAATTTAGGTGTGACATTGAGGAGGACGATATGAAATGGTAAAATGTTGTATGTAGTAGTGGTTTATGATTATTGGACATGGTTTGGTTTGGTTTTGAATTGAGAGATGGTTAAATTTGAGGATTTGAGGTTTTGGGTGAAAAAGGATTTTTGGTGAATTTTGTCTGATCATAACTTTTGCCTCGGTTTTCAAAATTTGTTGAATTTAGTTTATATTTGAAGATTATTGAAAACCCTTCGATTTGATATAAAGTTTGCAAAATTTAGAATTTTGTAGAGGAAGTTATGATTATTCAAAGTTGATGTTGAAAATCTGAAATTCTGCAAAGTTACAGAATTTCAGGATTTCTGATATGTGCGCACGCACAACCCTATGAAAATGTTATTCTGTGCGGACGCACAGTCCTGTGCATATGCACAGGCAGGGGAAAGGGCTTTAGTAGCAGCGCTAGCATAGGTTGTGCGCGCGCACATCAATGAAGAATTACGACCTGTGCGGACGCACAGCCCTGTGCGCACGCACAAGTCGGGAAGGGACGTCTGTTAGGGGCGCTCGCACAGCTTGTGTGAGTAAACAGACTTTATAAATTTTAGTACCTATGCGTACGCACACCCCTGTGCATATGCACACTTTCAAAATCTTCCTGGGTGTGCGCACACACACCCCTATGCGGACGCACACGCCCTGTTTCATAATTTTAAATTTTGTTTTCAACTATTTCACCTTCCCGACAAGGTTGTAAGCTTCTATAACACCATTTTAAGACTCTTGGGCTTATTTTTAGAGCATTGAAATATGGGAATGGTCTTAGGGGTTTAAGTTGGGTTTTCTTTTGAAAAGTTAGCAAACAGAGGTTTAGGTTTCTGGTGTATTGTGGATGAGTTAGTTGAGAGGGAAGGAAGAGTGGTGCATATGGTGATTGTTGATAATGAATTAGGAAATTGATGAACTAATGAGCTTAGAATGGAAGTGATGATTTGATGATGGTTATGATGAGTTGAAGACTCAAAGAGGAATGATGATCTTGTTGAATAATGAGAGTGTGACAGGCACTATATCCTTGGGTTGAGTATGATAGTGTGCAGGGTATTATGTCCCTGAGATTGAATTATGATCGATAATCTTTTCGGCTGCAAGAGTGTGCCAGGCACTATATTCGTGGGTCAATAGAGTGTGCCCGACACTATATTCGTGGGTGCGACAGAAAAGCGACATCTGAAAGAATGTGTTGGGTTGGCATTTATGGACCGACAAGTGATATCACGAGCCAATAGGATAGACATTCATCATGTGCATTTTCTATCTGTTTGTATGCTTTGCCGACTTGTAATTGTATGCCTAAATGAATAACATGCCAACTTGTTTACTTGAACTACTTGCTCTATATGCTTCTACTTGTGTTTTACTTGCTTGCATTTATATTGTGATTGTCTGGTGCTAAGGAGGTTAGGTAGGCGGTGGCGATGGGATCGCATGGAGGTTAGGTTGGTGACGGCTGTGGGATACAGCGGTGTGAACAGTATTAGTTAGAATTTTCCTAGGTTTAGATAACCCTGGTTTATGGTTTAAGTTCTTTATATATTTATTTATTTTTTGTCCTAAACTTGAATATCAGCATGTGATGTGAAGTTCTAAGATTGCCTTCGGTGTTCCGGAGCCTTACATCTTACATCATTGGGCACTGTTACCATACTGAGAACCTTCGATTCTCATTCCATACTTTGTTGTTGTTTTTCAGATGCAGGTCGTAATCTACTTCGATGAGATTGCGGATATGGTGACAGAGCGGAGTATGGTTCTTCCTTGGTTTATTTCTAATTTACCTTATTATAGTTACTCTCACATCTCTTTGTATTTTATTTTTATGGCCTTAGAGGCTTACGTGAGAGATAGGTTGTATAAGCTGTTTTAATTCCAAAACTCTGTATTTATCTATTTGTAACTAGTCGGCTTAAACTCAGCAAGCTGCGGCTAGTTCCCTATGATCTATTATAATATTATATCTATATATGTTTTACTCTCTTGCATCCATATCTTGTGTCTTGCGCTTTAGTTTTATGTGAACGTCTCACGCTTTTGTAATTCTGTAATTTGAGCTTAATCCTTCATTAGGCTTCTAGATTATACTACTCTTTCTATATATATGGGGTGTTACAATAGTAGGGTTGCATGCCTTTTATGTACCTCTTTAGCTGCATGTTCATATGACTTATATTTCATTCTATCTGAACCACTTATATATTTTATATTAAATCTGAATGCCTCATTATAAGGGTACTCTTAAACTTTCAGAAAAGTACATGGCATACGTAAAACGTTGCCAAAAATTTCAACTAATTGACCACAAATCACAGTCATTTGTCCCATTAAAAGAAGAGAGAATTGAGTTATTTAAAGGTTTCCTTTCAAATTTATGATGTGACCTAAACCTACTTTCTCCATTTCACTTGCTTTATTTATTTATTTGTTTATTTATTTTTATTTATAAGTCGTTGCATTGTATTCCATCAAAATTCTGAATTCTCAAATGCAGCGGAAAAATTTTATTTTTTTTTATCAAGAGGTAGATACTTTTATTAAATGGAATAAATAATCCACATTAGACTATAATCAAAAGAGGAAAAACAAAAAATTTTTACTAAAACAATATGCAATAACTATTAAAGTAAAAGAGAAATGAGTTTATGTGTTTTCAATAGCTCTTTGTGTAGCTTCTGCTATTAAAAGGGAACTTTTTCGGGAGCCAATGAAGATCACTCCATTTCTTGCTCTCCAATTTTCCTATGTTGTGTGAGCTACCAAGGCTTTCAATTGCCAAAAATTTCCACTCTTCTGAAGGGATTCGGTCAATTGTATCCACTATCACAAAAGATTTTCAGCTTGGAGTGGAATAGGCAGTTGGTTATCGCTCCAAGCTTCAATGGCATCGGGGCATGACCAGAGGCAATGGAAAACAGACTCTTCTTCCAATCCGCATCTTGGATAGTCCAGGTTCACTACAGCAATTCTTGAATTTAATTTCTTCTTAACTGGTAAGTCTTCGTGCATCACCTTCCACAAAAAGCTTTTAATTTTCGGTGGACAATAGCTTCCAAATGGAGGACCATAGTGAGCTTTATTGAAATTGTTCAGGTAGAAATTCGATGGGAGGGTAAAAGAATTGGAAAGTAATCTTGTACCTTGAAGCCACCGAGTAACTCCTGTTTTTCATCTTCATCCAGGTCAATGTGTCTTCTCCTTCTTATGTGACTATTTTGAGTATGGCTGTTGCTACTTTTGTACTGAATATGCTGGTTATCAATGTCTGATTCTATTTTCTATCTGGCTGAATTAACTCTGAAGTGTGTGTCCTATATTGGCGTTAGGAATAGGGGTTATAGCAGTAAACTCAGCAACCTATGAATCCTCTTTAATACTCACTGAAATGTCTCTACCAATTTTCTAAAGCAAACCTTTCTCCAACACCTTTCTTTCCTCCAACACACTCCTCCATCCTCAAGATGGATTATTTCCAACTTCAACTCTCAAAAAGTTAGAAAATCTATAATATTTGCTTTTATAGATTTTATGTATTAGGGAATGAGACTTAGTCAAAATTCTCCACCCTTATTTAGCTAGCATAGAATGCCTTCAAATCTTTGAAGTTTAAACTCCCTTAAGGTCTCGGTCTGCATGAAATTTTTCAGCTAATCCACTGCATCTTTTTCTCTGTATTTTTCTAGCCCCACCAAAATTGCATCATTGCTCACTGGATATCTTGAATCAATGTCTCCGGGAGTTTGAAACAACTGAAAGTATAAATAGGAACTGCTGCTGCCACTGCCTTGATTAACACCTCCCTACCACTTGAAGAAAGAAGTCCCCTTTTCCAGTATACCTTTTAAATCTTTGCATAACTATCAGCAATCCCGAGTATTTATTTTGATTACCTATGTGGGAAACCCACAACATACTAGCTAGCTGATCACGCACTTGGATAGGGGTGTTTTTACTGAAAAAAATTGAGGATTTATCTAGGTTGACCATTTGTCCACTAATCTCCTCATAGGCTTGTAGCATCTCAATTAGGTGGTTGCACTCTTCTTCCGTAGCTCTAGTAAAAAGTATTGAGCCAATTACAAAAAAAAAAGATTATTGACTTTTGAACATCGATGATTAATCCTCAATCTAGAAATAACCTATCTCTGTTCTCCTCTGTGGATCAGGTGGGAGATTCTCTCCGTACAAAATAAGAAAAGGTAGGGGATAAATGGTCGTCTTGACGCAACCCTCTACATGGTTTAAAGAAACCATGAGATTGTGCATCCACAGTAACAGGATAAGAAACTGTTGTCACGAACTGCTTAATCTAGTTCATCCATTTATCACAGAATCTGAGTCATTTCATGATATCCCAAATAAAACTCCATTCCATCCTATCATATGCTTTACTCATATCAAGTTTCAACGCTAAGCCAAACTCTCCATAAGTCTTATTCTTTAAAAAGTGCATAGATTCATGTGCTATCAAGACATTATTACTAATCGATCGCCCTTTAATAAAAGCAGTCTAATTGTCATTGATGACTCTGTTCATAACATATTATAGTGTATCACTAAAATTTTTGAATGATCATGTAAATACACTGTTAAGACTTATCGGCCTGATTTCTTTCATAGATGTAGCATGTGGGATGTTAGGGATAAAACAGATATGGGTATGATTGAAAGCTTTTAGAATCTTACCTCTTGAGAAAAAACTTTTCACTACTCGGTTCACATCAGCTTAAATTAATTTCCAAAAAAATTGGAAGAATTTGGCCATAAATTCGTCATCCCTAGGGGCTAAGAATGGATTAACAGAAAAAACTGTAGTCTTGATCTTTCTATCAGTAACCGGTCTTGTAAGGACTTTATTCGTAGTAGCAGACACTTTAGTAGGTAGATCTTGAAGTGCCTCTTCCGGGTCTCTGGGGTGAGAAGAAGTAAACAGATCTTTAAAATAGTTTTTTGCTATCTTTGCAATGTGGTTTGGCTCCGTAGCTGTCTTGTTTTCTTCATCATATAGCATGTGAATTCTATTTTTTTTACTCCGAGTTTTGAACTTAGAGTGGAAGAATTTTGTATTCTGATCACCCCATCGAAGTCATTGCACTCGAGATATCTCTCTCTAATAGCGTTCTTCCTCCTCCATAGCATCCTCCAGTTCAGCCTCCCATACCCGAATAGCTATTCCATCCCCCTGCTCTCCTTTAGCCACTTCTATTGTAATTTTCTCTTTAAGATTGAAAATTCTAGTTTTTGAGTTTAAAGGAGAATTTTTCTTCCATTCAACTAACTTGTGCCGACACTTCTTGAGCTTGCCTACTAATCTAAACATTGGAGAGCCCAAAATGTCCTTAGCCCAAACTTCTTTAACCAGGTTCTTCACCTCTTCATTTTTACACCACCTCTATTGAGACCTAAATCTTCTTTTAAACCTTCGTTCTTCTCTGTTTGAGTACAAAAGTAGCGACTTATGATCTAAACCATTCTCGTCTAGGTGTAAGACAAAGGCATCTAAAAATATTGAACGCTAAGTCGCTGTTACCAATGCTTTATTAAGTTGTTCCTTCACAAAATTGTCTCCAAATTGACGGTTTGACCAAATAAATTTGTCTTCCTCATAACCCAAATCCACCATCTCTCCTTTGTTGATTAAGTCATTAAAATTTTAAATCGTAGCTGCAGGTTTTGGTCTTTCGTCTTCTTTCTCATGATGTGCCTTAAATGCATTAAAATCTCCAATCACAGTTATTTTCTCTCCTCCATTCTCCAACAGCTACAACACTTTATAATATTGTTCATCTCTTTTTTTTTTCTCCCTATGTAAATACACCCTTATAACCTCCCATTTTAAGTTAGATTATTGCTCCTCTAGTACAAAGTGTATTAGAAAAGAATTGTGGTTGACAATATAAACATTTACTCCTGCCTTTCAAGCAACTGTCAATCCTCTTGACAAACCTATTGGATCCACCGTGAAAACTGAATTGAAACCAATCTTCCTTAGAGTTCCTTCAACCATTGAGGCATTATTCTTAGTTTCACTTAAGAATAATACCTCAGGGGAATAGGATTTATGAATTCCTTTAATGCTGTGAATTGTCATGGATTTTTCCAAATTCTGACAATTACACGAGAGAATTTTCATAATCCTTTGGGTGTCAATTGTTGGGTGACACCCTCTCCCTTTTCAACCTCATCCGACTCCTCTGACACTATTTTTTGGAAGCAGAATTTGCAGCAGTCTCCATAACTCTCCTTTTAACTCCTATGAGATGTTTAGATGTTGAGACTTTTCTAACTAGTTATTTTATCTTTGTCTTCTTGATAGCTTCTTTTCCTCTATTGTCACCTTTAGTCATGAAAAAAAATTCCGTTATTACTAGAAATTTAAATTGGTAGTTCGACATCTTTTTTTTATTGGCTCTTACTACAGCAACAACTTATATATTTGATGAAGTATATCTTGTTCCTATGGAGTTAGCTTATTCCTTCCGTTTTAGAATCTTTGTCTTGAACTGAAAAACTTGCAAAACCTTGAATAAGGTTAATTGGGATATTTTGTTTCAAACTAAGTATTTTAATTAAATAATAAAAAATATATCGTTTATCAAACTTAATTTTTTGTTAAATTAAAAGTTGTTGAATAGAAAAAAAATTAAATTAGTCAATTTTTAAAAATAAAATAATTAACAAAAAATACATTTAATTAGAACTAACCATTTTATTTGATTTTATTTTATTTTTAAAATATTTATTGGATCAGATGATTTTAAACATTCACTACTCATCATTCATAGAATCAATTATAATTACTTACTTCGTAAATTAATCTTTTGAAATGATAAAATAATAAAATAAAATAAATAAAATTTAATTATTTTTTAAGTTTATTATTTTAATTTTGTAGTAATTAAACATTTATTTTTTATTTTTATATTTTTTACTTTAAAAGAATTTGATCGTTGAATTTTGAATGAATCAATTTCTACTTTTTGAAGTCCGAAAATTACATGATAGTGAATGTTTTGGAGTTCTCGTTTCTCGTAGCTTTCTTTTTGGATAAGGGGACAAATCTACTATATTGTAGCAGCATGAGAGAGAACAAGATTTAAATTTTAAAACATTGGTTTAATCGTTTATTCATTTTAATTATTTAAAATGTGGGCGCCGATAATTTTATTTTAGAATAAAATATTATTTTAGCCTTAATATTTGGACTGAATTTTAATTTAGTTCTTAATGTTTCAAACATTTTATTTCAGTTTAACAAATTTTTAAATGTCCTATTTTAATTCTAAAAAAGTTTTAAGTGAATTCAATGTTATCTCACAATTAAATTTGACACAAACAATTCGCATATTGAAGAGTCAATAGCATTCAATTTCAGTATGTAAGTAAAATTAATCTACTAACAATTACTAATATAAAAGTTTTTTCTTTAATTTTGAAGCATTGACTATTAATTGTTAGAATTTTCAATTTTGTATACAAAGAAATTGAGGAGAAGTGTTAAAAAAAGTTTTGCTTATATTTTTCTAAAATGTGGAAGAAAATATGACTTAACTAGTAACTTATTAACATCTACGTCACTCATTCGGTTAACTTTATTGTCAAATTTAACAGTAAGATCACATTTAACCTATTTAAAATTTTTTGGGATAGAAATAGGATTTTAAAATCGGACATTTTAGTCCCCAAGAAAAATTAATACACAGATCAATCCCAAGGTTTTACTCCAGCAGACAAATCAGTCCCCAGTTCATTTTTTGGCAAAATAATTACCCAGATCAGTCCCAAAAATTTTAAAAACGGACATTTTTGTCTCCAAAAAAACTAATGTACAAATCAATCCCCAACGTTTTTCTCTATTAGACATAATAGTCCTCCTTCCAAAAATAAAATAAAATAAAATAATAATTATTATTATTTGCACAATAATATTGTACTATTTTTTGTATAAAAATAATAATAATATATTCAAGTACCTCTCTCTGTTAATTCTTCTCCTCTCTGGCTTATCTTCCTTATGAACCCCTTCCCTTATTTGCTATGCTCTTGGCTTGCAGGTGATCTCTCAAGACCATTTGATTGACACCCTTCTTTTCTTCGGTCTTAATTGATATTAGACTAGACTATATACTTTTCTTTTCCCACCTATAACATGCTTGAGTAGATAATTTTTCATCCCATTTCACCTCTGTTCGTAACATAAATTTATTATTATTTTTGTCTAAAAAATATAAAAAATATAGTACAATATTATTGTGTAATTAAATTAATAATAATAATTATTTTATTTTATTTTTGGACAGAAGACTATTATGTCTAATAGAGAAAAACGTCGGGGATTGATTTGTACATTAGTTTTTTTTTTGGACTAAAATGTCCGTTTTGAAAATTTTTGTGGACTGATATGGATAATTACTCTGCCGGAAAATGAACTGGGACTGATTTGTCTATCGAAGTAAAACCTTGGGATTGATTTGTGTATTAATTTTTCTTAGAGACTAAAATATCCGATTTCTAAAATTTTTTGGGACTAATTTATGTAATTACTCATTTTATACATTGAAATGTTGATTTAATACTCCATTCAAAATATTTAGAAATTAATGCAGGGTACTTAAAATTCAATATAAGAGTCTGATGTAATTAATAAAGAATAATTAAAAATCCTAACTTATTCTTTTAATTTTTAAATATTTTTTTTATATATTTTAAAAAATAATATATAATTTTAATTATTTAAAAATAAAAGAATTATTTAAAAAATAGATTAGAATTTCAGTAAATACTTCAGTCAATTCAATGGTCATAAGCCATAAGCCAATGAGGACGGGCTCAAAAGATAAAGAGATGAACAAAGAGTTGAAATCTATTTTATAAGAGTACGAATTTAGAACTCTCACTGGATCAATGACTTTCATTTCTAATATAAAAGCATTTTTGTAAATCATTGTTCAAATTAGAATTACATGCCCTAATACAATGTTTGTAGAAAAATAGTAGTTGTAAACGAGCAACAATGAGATCATGAGCAAATAAAGGGAGTTGTTAACTTGTTCTACAACCAATTTTCTTTTCTTTTTCAGTTTTCCTGCGAGACCATAGTTATTTTGGGAGCAACATCCATCCGATTGCCAAACATTTTTCTATTTATTCCTTTTTTATAGATTTTTTTCCTATAAATTTACATGAGATCTTTTCTTCCGCTTAGGTTGTTGAACAAACAATTTTTATCTAAGAATAAATAAACCGGGCCACTTCACAACATAAAAATCCTCTTGGAGTAAGTAAAATACATAACCAGATCAACCAAACTCGACTACAAGTATATATAACATATGCCAGGCCTCATCACTTTTTTTGAACCCGAAACATATTGACATGGCACGATATTATCAATTTATCATGGCCTGGATTGCATATCACAACTCAAGAAAAAAATATAAACACGTCAACAATGCTTGTGTTTGTGTTTTTATCAGTGTTCTGCGTAACTGTTGTCTTCTTCCTTCAAAAAGACTTCAATTTGTTCCAATGCCTGCAAGATAGAGACGTGTTATCTAGATTGGCACTGATGTCATTTTTATTCAACTCAGCACCTAGGAACATTTCATTTGACCCATAAAAACGAACCAATAGATTTTTAAAAAACATCCTGAAATGACACTAGTAGGGAGGGCATTGAGTATGAAGACCTCAATTGCAATAGCAGTTGGTGACAGTTTGGACACATCTCTGTGACCCAGTTTTGCTGCTATCTCTGCACGATAAATAACAAGGTCAGAAACCATATATATCAGCAAAGCATCAAGAAGAAGGTAGAAATAATAATTAAGTTCACTAAAGATCTTTCTCTACTTTTTTTTCTTTTTTAAAAGTGACGCTTGGCAAGTATCTTAGGAATCTCCAGGTCCTAACAATTCAAGTTCAATAAGTCACGGGGGAAAAGAAATACATAAAGTTCTGTTTTATACCCAAAGTTTCTGAAAGAAAAATCCACAATTTTTATTTCAAAACCAAAAAATATCTATGCCTACTTTCTAATGAGACCCTGGCATTGGCATTGGCATATGAATCACCTCTTTCTTCAAAAAGAGCAGACAACTTCAGGAGAGCCTGCAGAAGAACATCAAAAGGTCAGAATACTTACCAGGAGGGGAAAAAAGGTAAACTTTGATGCAAATTGCTAAAGAGTTGAAGTTGCTAGGACTGGGTGACTAAAATTGTATGCAGGAGGGAAAAAAAAGATTACCCGGGTGTATGCATCTCCTGCTTCATAATGTAGGAGGGGGCGAGAATTAGTTCCTATAGCAGCAATTCTCTGTGCCAAGGCTTCCAGCGGCACATCCAACCAAACACTGACACCCTTGTGCATATGTTTCCTGGCAATCCATATATACAGGAAAGCAAGAATGGGACGTTAATCATAAAAAATTGAAGACCAAACTTCAATTTTCTTGTTCACACATTAATAATTATAATTATACCAATTGATGGGCCTAATAACAACACCTCCACCAGTAGAAATAACAATTCTACGCATCAGGGACAGTTTATGCAATACCTCAGTCTGAAACAGTAAAAATAAGCAAGGGAAAATGAATGGTGAATGTGATAACAAAACCATCAATCAGATCCATTGATAGTAGAACACAAAAAAGTTATTGGAAATGATGTTGCTTGTTAGCACATTTCATAACCAAATGTATCTACTTCTATTAACATCACTTTCAAGAGCCAGATATCAGACTCTTACCCTACAGCAGGGAATGGGCTAAGCAGTTGTTTATGCCATTTTTTTTTGTTTTCATAATTGATTATTGAATTCTATACTCTCGTTAGTACTGTCATTGGTTGGTACTTCAAAACATATTGATTCAACAGCTTCTTGGGACAGTTTATGTCAACATATAGACGACAATGAGGAGCTGGATGAGATTGGGAAAAAAAAACACATAAAAGTTCAAAACAACTTAACAAAGAAGATACATAAGCTAGAAGAATAGTCCTCTTCAACTGACCTCTTTGTCGCGAAAGAAAGCTTCTCCATAGTGATTGAATATATCAGCTACAGAATTCCCAACCTCCTCCTCCACCAATGCATCACTAAAGCACCCACGAGTGCAACAAATGCAGAAAATCAACACAATGTCTAAAGTGCTTGTGAAATATACAGTATGTGCAACAAATGCGCAGTATTATATAATAATCTCAATCAGAAATTCTTTATGCCCAGCTCAGTAGACCATAATCCTCAGGATAACTAGAATGGCCCCTTTCCATCTACAGATTACAGTCATATAATACATTTGTTGTATCTAACTAGATTTCTCTGTTATCAATTAAATATAAACACCAGTTGAAGTTCATCTTGGTTTTTGCACACAGAAATTGTAGATAGCTACAAACAACATGCCATTCTTTGTATATTCTTGTAGCCTATTCGGGCTATCCAAATGATGCACTATTATGATCATTTACTTGCTTTAAGACTGATATAACTGATCCAGAGATAATAAAGAAGTAATTTATTCAAGAATTACAAGATAATGAGAATATTCGAGAGGCCTACTCTCCAAAAACTCAAATCAGTTAATCAATTAATATAGTCCTTCTGTCTGCCCTTTTCCCTCTATTCATACTCCCAATTCATCAAAACCTAAACACAAGTCTCAGTGTCCTATCAACGACTCAAGTTCTTCCTTAGAAGGAGAGAGAAAAAAAATGATAAATTCCCATACTAACCTATCACAGAAAGAATAGCCAAGCACTTTTGCCATAATCTTCCCCACAGTTGTCTTCCCAGAGCCCATCATTCCTGCATGTCAAATTAAAGGTATTTTGAAAGCCGCAATAATCATACTTGGAAATTATATTATTGGATGATGACTTTAGCCATGAAACTAACCAACAAGATATATACAGCGTCCATTTAAATATGGATCGATCTCTTGTGATCTACTCTGCAATTTATTAATTCAAGTAAGATAATGGCATGTATAGCAAGCTAAGGCAAAAAGCAACTAAGCAAAGTTTACTATTTCTTGATTCTTGCTTATGATGGAGGGCATAACATCACTAACGAAATGGATATAGACTAGTTAAAAATAACAAAGAACTTCATATCATTACCTTCAAAATCAATTCTTCATCAAGAGGAGCATGACAGGTTCCAGATTCCAATGTCGAAGCTACACGAGCATTTAAATTTAGTCAATTACAATCTTATATGCAATCCAGGGAAAATTACATACTACATCTTCTCAAAGACCATAATTTTTCCTCAAAAGACGCGGAAGTGGATTATTCCAACTATTCAATAGAATAAATTTATTTGAAGCTGCAGAATGATAAATACAAAGACAATAGTTGGGCATTGCAGTTATATTCAGTTCACCTTGATAGAAATTATTATGAACGGTCCAGCTGAAATGTCTATTATCCTTTCATATTGATCACGCCATGTTTTTTAACATAGATATCCAACTACATTTTAGTCACAAATATCTGAGCACAAGTTCTTCAAATCAATTTCATGCCAGGCAAATTAAACTTCAAATCCTTCCTTATTTGATCAATGTTTACAGGAATATAATTCAGGCAAAACAAAGAATTAATTACAGGGAAGGCACGTTGGGGATTAGATTTGCAATTTTCTGCACAACCAGAACAAATCTTTAATCCAAATTCATTGGCAATTTACAAGTAAGGTTCACTGTACGCTGTATCTTCTTATTGTAACTAGTAAATCATTCATTTTTAAAAAAAAGACGGATAGCACAAAATCAGCACTCCTTTCAATAACAATAAAAGTAATTGGAAAATATAAATGCAAAGCTAGAATAGCAAGCGCGTTACATGTTCCAAGCCCTTTTATTTTTATTTTTTTTCAAACCAGGATATTAAAAAAATAATAACAAATACAAACTCGCACGTTTCAAAACCAACAATCATTGTTTTTCCCTCAACAAACCTGCGATATTTTCGTATGAACGAGTAACCTCCAAAGGTGTTACCCTACGCCGAATCATGGAAGTTCTTACAGGCTGCAACTTAACCGAAACCGAAACCCGGAGAAACTTTTTGTGCGGTTCACGTGATATTCTCAGAGAAGAGGCGCCACTGGGTTTTGACCGCATCGTCTCTGGTTGAAGCATAGCTGAAAGTTGCAACGTTTGCGCAGCTTTCGCATCCATAGTAGCTTCCCCTCAAAACTTGTATTGAAAACTTACGCCAATTGCAACGATAAGTCTGTCCTTTATCCCCTCTTAATTTTCGATCTTCAGTTTTGGAGAAAATGGGGGGAAACAGAACGAGAAGAGTTAAATTCACACATAAGTGAAGGAAGCATTGAAAAAAAAATGGGGGAAGAAAATGGAGAAGATGAAATTCCGAATCTGACCTGTTGTAGCAGAATCTAACTGGAAGGGATCAGCTAAAAAAAAAAAAAAATAAAGATATTAGAGTGAAAGTATTTTACAAAAATAAGCACCCGCGAAACTCGTGTAATTTCTGCGTAATTTTATTAATAATCAAATTTTTAATATAAACAAATAGGATTCCGATAATAATTTTCGTACTAAACTATTTCCGAGGGAAATAACAAATAAGAGAGAGGGAGGGCGCGCTTATGAGTTTGTATTTTTTACACCAGTGAAGGCTTTTTGACTATTCATCCCCGTAGGAGTCAACAGTACTACAGTAGGATGGTCTTTTGACAACTCTGAACGTGGTGGGTTGGTTTGCTCTTTGCCATCGTATAGCTTCTATGTATGTATAAGTATAATGTATTCATACCACAATATTTTAGGTTGGCTTGTAAGTGAATTCATTAATTTAAGATGAAGCAATTCATCTAAATATTTAAAAATTTTTCTATGTTCATGTTATTTATATATTAAATTCAGCCATTAAAATTAATTATTAATTTAATTTATTTTTAATATTTATTTTATATTTTAAAATATATTATATATTCATAATTTATTTTAATATACATATATGATGATTTTTTTTTTATAATAGTTTTTTGAAAAAGTCATAATTAAGTAATAATATCAAATATTTCGCATAGTCAAAATTAATTTCTTTATTTGCTACAATTCTAAGAGATAAAACGGGAATGACACATTTCAAATATATAGTCACGTGGCATTAACACGTGCTTACCAACCACGAGTTCGAGGGTTGGTGAGACTGGTGGTGGATACCGCACGAGTAGGAGTGAAGTCACTTTGGCACTTTTATCAACATGGTTGGTTGGTAAGTTAAATTGTAAATAACTAAAAAAAAAAAGCAAAAAAGACACTTTTCTGCCAAGATTCCATAATCATCATGTGAGTGAAGTATATTTAAATTTTTAATTATTCTTCATTAATTACATTAGACACTTATATTGAATTTTAGGATCCGGCTCCTCTAAAATTTTATTATCATTTTAGAGAAAAAAATATATCATTAATTATCTTTGGATTAAAATAGTATAACTCACAAATAATAAATGTTACAAATTTAAATGTGATTAAAGTATTATTTTATTACTTTACTAACCAGAAAAGCTCAACATCCATGTAATTTTTTCATCCAAGTTATTTAAGTAAATTCGACGCGCCTCCCTAATCTCTTTACACGTTTATTATCACGGCCTCATGTAACGTATATAACATAAACCTTCTGCTGCGTGATTGATAAACCACTATTTCATGGTTTATCTTGTGCTCAATTGAGTGAATTTTAGCAATCTTTCATAAACTTGTTCATACAAAATGCATGGCTTTACATTCTCCTTCCTGATTTTGTGCTATGATTGAAAATATGCTTCTTTGGCCTTATATTTGCTAATATTAATCCTCTCTTATCACCATTAGATGCCTTGATATGTGCATTAAGTGATTTCAGGGATTACAGGGCATGAATGACTTAGAGGATGGAAATGAAGCATGCAAAAGTGGAAGGAATACAAGAAATTGAAGGAACTGCAAAGTTGTCAGCCTGACCCTCTCTCACTAAATCGATTATAACTTTAGCTACAGAGGTCCAAATGAGGCGATTCAAGTTGCATTGGAAAGCTAACGTCCGGGGCTTTGAAATGATATATAATTTACTATAGTGGCCGTACAGCTAGGCGATGCGAATGCGTGCTCCACGCGGATGCGTCGTAGTGACGAAAATCAGCGTGACAGAATTCGCAATCAGCGATTTCTGGGCTGTTTCTGGCCCAGTTCTCGACCCAGAAAACACAGATTAGAGGCTATAAAGTGGGAGAATGTATCAATTCATGGGAGAGCTGATAATTCATAATTTTAGATTTTTAGATATAGTTTTAGAGAGAGAGATTCTCTCATCTCTCTTAGGATTTAGGATTTAGTATTTCTTTTAGGATTAGGATTTCTACTTCTCAATTTCCAGGTTCAATGTTCCTTTTATTTATTCTCTCAATTTGATTTAAGAACTCTTTATGTTTAGATTGATTTTCTATTTAATACAATTTGACGTATTTCGGATTTATGATTTTTATTTAGCTTTCTATATTCTTGTCTTTGGTTGAGTAATTAGAGACTCTTGAGTTATCAAACTCAGCTGATGATTGAAAATTGGAATTCTTTGCTGATTGATTTGAATTCCCCTAACTCTAGTCTTTTCTTAGGAATTGACTAGGACTTGACGAATCAAATTGATTTATCCACTTAACATACCTTCATAGTTAGAGGTTGACCAAGTGGGAGCAAAAGCCAATTCTCATCACAATTGATAAGGATAACTAGGATAGGACTTCCAGTTCTCATACCTTACCAAGAGCTTTATTAGTTATTAATTTAATTTCTTGCAATTTACTTTTCTTTTTCAACCTATTTAAAAATCCCAAAAAAGATACTTTTTCCATTACCAATAATAAAACACACCTCCCTGCAATTCCTTGAGAAGACGACCCGAGGTTTGAATACTTCGGTTTATAAATTTTACTGTGTTTGTGACTTGTGACAACCAAACTTTTGTACGAAAGAATTCTCTTTTGGTTTAGAAATTATACTTACAACGCGATTATATTTGTGAATTTCTTTACCGATAGGAAATCCGATAGTCAAAATGGCGCCGTTGCCGGGGAGTTACAAACATGTGCCTTATTATTGGTTATTGTAAATATTTTTCTTATTTGTTTTCTTTGCTTTGATCTAAAAATTCTAAGTTTGGTGTCATTTTATTGTTTTTCTCTTTCCTCATTAATTTCAAAAATATCTTTTCTCTTTATTTTAATTAATTTTTTTCAAAAATTACAAAAAAAATTTCAGATTTTTATTTTTAAAATTTTTATCTTATCTTATCTTAGTTTTAAATTTCAAAATTCAAATATTTTTCAAAAATCATATCTTTTTCAAAATCTTATCTTATCTTATTTCAAAATCAAAATTTCAAATTTCAATATTTAAAATTTCAAAATTCAAAATTCAAATTTTAAAATTCAAATTTAAAAATCAAACATTTTCAAAAATTTAAACCTTTTTTAAATCTTTATCTTATATTGTTGTCAGTGTTTCTAAGTTTTAGGAGTTTATTTTCGTTAATTTCTTTTTATTAATTTTTGTTTTATTTTCTCTCACTACTATGAACTCTCACAACTTTGGCTATGAGTGAAGAGGAAATTACAATGAGAACATGCATCAAAGATGGGACAACCAAAGATAGGAGGAGCCACAAGGATTTGATCAACCCTCTTGGCAACAACCTCTACCAACATACTATAACCAAGAGCCCTTTCCAAGAGGCATACCAAGATGACGGCTATGGTGAGCACTCTTTTGATTATCAACAACCACAACCATACGCCTATAAACCCCCACCTCAACGTAGCTTTGGACCACCATACTCACAAGTCCCTTTTCACCATTCACCTTCATATGACCCTAACCCTTATCCACCATATCAACCACCATATGAACCATACCTAGAACCACCACCTCAATATACACCATGTCCATATCCATCAATCCAAGAGCACTATGATCCTACTTATGATAGCCAAGTAGAACAAGAGTCAAAGGATCGTTTCAAGGAGACAATGGATCGACTCAATGCAACCATTCAACAATTGGGCCAACCGATAAGTCGACTAGACTCCCGACATCTGGACACTTAAGGAATTCCCATGGCTTCATGTGGAGAATCTACTGAAGAACGCAGCATGAAGGAGAAGCTAGAAACTCCGGTGGACAATGAGCAGCATGACTTTGTATTGGAATAATTGGAGGAAGCCGTAATCGTTAAAGAGGAAGAAGTGGTCGAAGACTTAGGAGATACGGAACCTCCATGGGAAAGCTCAGTCATAGAACCCCCTTCTAAGGAGTTTGAATTTGTTGTTGAGGAGGGTGTACAACCTCCAAGGCATACCATGGTTGAAGACTTTAAAGGGGATGATCAAGAGATGGCTTCAATCATTATTGAATTCTTATCTACATTTGAATCCTCTCCCATTAGACTTGACATGGAGATTAAAGAAGAAGAAGCACAACCTCCCATGCCCTTGGTGAACAATGAAGAAGAAATGGAAGAAAGCTACCAAGAAGAAGAGGTTGAAATTGAAGAAGCTTGCAAAGAGGTAGAAATTGTCAAAGAAGAGCACAAGGGAGTGGAGCTTGCAAGATCATTAGAAACACTTCTCCCAAGGCCATTGCCATCCAACACAACATTCAAGTGGGTAAAATTCTTATCCTTAACCTTTACTTTCCCACTTGAATATGGGCTACTAGAGACGAATAGTCAACTTAGAGCTCTTTGTGGCATTAAGAGCAAGGTTCACTGAGTACTATATAATTGTTTCACCATAACTACGCTTTTGGTTCACCAGGCAGACTAGCTGTTTTGTAGATGAAAAATTTGTCTCAAAGGTCAGGATGATTTTCAAGACACTAGAAGAAGCTAGAAAGTTCTACAAACATTATTTGAAACTTGCCGGATTTTCTACGAAAATAAGGAACACCACTTGGGACGGAGACAAGATTAAGAATCAACTAATCGTATGCACTAGAGAGGGGAGTGAAAATTCAAGATATCTCCAACTTTGAAGACAAACCCTTCGGCTGTGTTGAATTGTCCAGCCAGGATTTACGTACACATAATAAAGAATGTTGGTCTTTGGACAATTTCCAAAGTTGTTCTGAATCACTCACATCCTTGTTGTTCAGACCGGGCAGAGATGCTCAAACAACATAGGGAGCTTAACATGTCCGTGCATCACTGATGAGCAAATTTTCTATCGGTAAAAAAATTCACAAATATAATCGCATTGTAAGTATAGTTTCTAAACCAACAGAGAATCCTTTCGTGCAAAAGTTTTGGTTGTCACAAGTAACAAACCCAGTAAAATTTATAAACCGAAGTATTCAAACCTCGGGTCGTCTTCTCAAGGAATTGCAGGGAAGTATGATTTATTATTGGTTATAGAAAAAAGGTATATTTTTGGATTTTTGAAATAGGGAACATGTAATTTAAATGGCAAGGAAAATAAATTAATAATCCGCTCTTAGGTTGGGCAGTAAGGGTCGGAGCCTCAAAAAATCCGATTCGTGCGGATTCTTCCCCCATGGCAAGGTATGAGAATTGGAAGTCCTATCCTAGTTATCCTTATCAATTGTGATGAGAATTGGTTTCTGCTCCCACTTGGTCAACCTCTAACTATGAAGGTATGTTAAGTGGATAAATCAATTTGATTCCTCAAGTCCTAGTCAATTCCTAAGAAAAGACTAGAGTTAGAGGAATTCAAATCAATTAGCAAAGAATTCCAATTTTGAATCATCAGCTGAGTTTGATAACTCAAGTGTCACCAATTACTCAACCAAAGCTAAGAGTGTAAATAGCTAAATTAAAATCATAAATATGAAATACCTCAAATTGCATTAATAAAAGAAATCAAATCTAACATGGAAAAGTTCACAAATTAAATTGGGAAAATAAATAAAAGGAACATTGAACTTAGAAATTGAGAAGAAGTAACCTAAACATAATAGAAATCCTAAATCCTAATCCTAAGAGAGAGGAGAGAACCTTTCTATCAAAAAACTAAATCTAAAACTAAAATTGTGAATTATGAATGTTGTATATGAATTGTTAAATGAATGGATGGATTTTTCTACTTTATAGTCTCTAATCTGTGTTCTCTGGGCTTGGATCTGGACCGAAAAGGGTCCAGAAATTACTGGGGCCGACTTCTGCAATTTTCTGCACGTGGGGTCCGTCACGCGTTCGCGTGGGTCGCGCGTCTGCGTTATCTGGAGTTTTTCTCTTCCACGTGTTTGCGTAAGTCACGCATCCACATCAGTTGTGTTTCGCGCTAGTCATGCGTCCGCGTCGTTCACACGTTCGCGTCGATGCCATTTTGCACAAGGCACGTGGTCACGTCGTCCATGCGTTCGTGTCGCTGCCGATTTTTCAAAAACTCCATTTTGTGCGTTCCTTCCATTTTTGCATGTTTCCTTTATGTCCTCTAAGTCATTCCTGCCCTATGAAACCTAAAAATACTTAACACACAAATCACGACATCGAATGGTAATAAAGGATAATTAAATTTAATATTTTTAAAGCATAGGAAACATGTTTTCTCATATATCATAAAATAAGGAAAGAATAGTAAAATCATACAATTTACATGAATAAGTGGGTGAAGATTTGATTAAAACACTCAATTTAAGCACAAGATGAATCATAAAATAGGGGTTTGTCAGTCGCACCATTGAAACCAACGAGGAAGCCGGAATTAGACCAAGCAAAACTTACCAATCATTTGTTGCAGCAGCTGGCAGCCACCATGAACTAAGTTTTATAGAAAAAGACGTGAGGAATTACATCACAATGGAAGTACGAAATATTTTCGAACAAGAAAATGCCAAAGAATTTGGGAAGTACCTACTAAGAATGAAAGAGAAGAACCAAAATTTCTTTTTTGAGCTCAACCTTGAAGGCGATCATTGCATTAAACATGCATTCTGGGCCGATGCAAGGTGAGTATTTCGGAGACGTGGTTTCATTCGACACTACCTACAACATTAATAGGTATTCCGTTCAGTCACATATAGTTTTATGTTTGGTGAATGTACCAATTTCGGTTTACCACGGTCTAGGTGCGTCCATTTATGCAGGTACAATCTGGTTTTAGGTTCTTTTGTGGACGTGAATCACCATGGTCAGTTGACACTTCTCGGATGCGCGCTAATAAAAAATGAGGACATCCAATCATTCAAATGGCTATTCGAGTGTTGGCTCCGTTGCATGGGAGGGAAGGCACCAAAAGGCATTCTAACTGACCAATGCGCATCGATTTAAAGGGCAAGTAAGCTGTGCATCCCAACAGTAATTCACCGGTGGTGCATCTGGCACATCATGAAGAAGATCCAAAACAAACTAAACGGCTACAAGTGACACAACGAAATTAATCAAGAGATGAGCCATATTGTTTGGAACTCATACATAAAAGACGCATTTGATAGAAACTGGAACAATTTCATCATAAAATACGGCCTCGGAGGCAACAAGTGGCTGTCAGGTAACCAAGGTTTCAATTCAAATTATTTTCACGCCCATACCTTTTTTTTCAAAACATGCACTAGGTTCGGTTCACCACACTTTATTGGTTCGGTTTATTATGTAGAGCTGTACGAGGATCGGCATATATGGATCACAATTTACTTAGATCACCACTTCTGGGCTGGGATGAGAAGCACATAAAGGAGCGAGAGCATGCATTAATTTTTCAACAAGTTCATTACACGCAACAGCTCCTTGAGACAATTCATGAGCAATACGACAATTGTCTAGCAAGCAGAAAGCAAACAGAGAGAAAATTTGATGTTGTAGATTTTCACACTATGATACCATGTGCAACAAAATCAGCAATAGAGGCCTAGTTTCAGCATGTGTATATGGTGGACGAAATTGTGATCCTCAAAGTTGGTCTCTTTTAAAAATACCCCGAAGAGATCATGGTGTGATAAATTGGGATCTTAATAATCCCTGGCGTGATCATAACTCCATTCAACTTAACCAGCAAGTGTACTGGGTCATCCAAGTAATACCTTACGTGAGTAAGGGTCGATCCCACAGAGATTGTTGGTATGAAGCAAGCTATGGTCACCTTGTAAATCTCAGTTAGGCAGATTAAATGTTTATGGATTTCGAAAATTAATAATAAAAAGAAAATAAAATAGGATAGAAATACTTATGTAAATTGATAGTGGGAATTTCAGATAGGCGTATGGAGATGCTGTGCTCCTCTTGAATCTCTACTTTCTTATTACATTCATCCAATCCTTCGTACTCCTTTCCATGGCAAGCTGTATGTAGGGCATCACCGTCGTTAATGGCTACTTTTAATCCTCTCGGGAAAATGGTCCTATGCGCTGTCACTGCATGGCTAATCGTCTGGAGGCATCACCCTTGCCGATGGCTACATCCCATCCTCTCAGTGAAAATGGTCCAAATGCTCTGTCACAGCACGGCTAATCATCTGTCAGTTCTCAATCAGGTTGGAATAGAATCCATTGATTCTTTTGCGTCTGTCACTAACGCCCAGCCTTCAGGAGTTTGAAGCTCGTCACAGTCATTCAATACTGGAATCTTACTCGGAATACCACAGACAAGGTTAGACTTTCCAGATTTCCGGAATCCTACTCGAAATACCACAGACAAGGTTAGACTTTCCAGATT
>NC_029775.3:91952563-91952754 GCF_000817695.3 Arachis duranensis | reverse complement strand
ACACCCTTAATCTATGGTGTGTAGAAACTCCACCGTTGAAAATACATAAGTGAAAGGTTCAGGCATGGCCGAATGGCCAGCCCCCAAAACGTGATCAGAAGACCGAATGATCAAAAGACTCCTAATACACTAGTAAAAAGTCTTATTTATACTAAACTAGCTACTAGGGTTTACATGAGTAAGTAATTGAT
>NC_029775.3:91943902-91952456 GCF_000817695.3 Arachis duranensis | reverse complement strand
TGAGGCTTTTCTTGGAGTTGAACTCCAAGTTATAACATGTTTTGGGCGTTCAACTCCGGGTTGTGACGTGTTTCTAGCGTTTAACTCCAGACAGCAGCATGTACTTGGCGTTGAGCGCCACTTTACATCGTCAATTCCCGATCAAAGTATGGACTATTATATATTGCTGGAAAGCTCTGAATGTCTACTTTCCAACGCCGTTGAGAGCGCGCCATTTGAAGTTCTGTAGCTCCAAAAAATTCATTTTGAGTGCAGGGAGGTCAGATTCCAACAGCATCAGCAGTCCTTTTGTCAGCCTTTTTCAGAGTTTTGCTCAAGTCCCTCAATTTCAGCCAGAAATTACCTGAAATCACAGAAAAACACACAAACTCATAGTAAAGTCCAGAAATGTGAATTTAACATAAAACTAATGAAAACATCCCTAAAAGTAGCTTGAACTTACTAAAAACTACTTAAAAACAATGCCAAAAAGCGTATGAATTATCTGCTCATCAGTATATCCATGAGAAGTTTAGGGAAGTTCAAGCTCAATTCAAAGGTAAAGTGAACTGTATCACAAGATCAATGCGTTCCACCCTAGGTTTCACAACATACAAAGTCATAGAGCAGGTCTCCAACTCCACATTCAACAAGTTTTTTGTCACCTACGATGCAGCATCACAGGAGGTAAAGTGCCAGTGTTTGCTGTTCGAGTCAAGGGGCATATTGTGCCGCCATTCCCTAAGCATCCTAAGCTTTGAGCGAGTGGATAACGTGGCACCGAACTACATACTGGAACGTTGGCGCAAGAACATAAAGAGGAGGCACACACACATCATGAGCAGCCAAGATGAGCCTCCACTAGAGCCGAGAAGTAAGACATTCGACGAATTGGTGTTTTGGTCGCACAATATATGCAAATTTGCATCTAAGTCCGAGGAGTTGACCGGAATTTTGCATCAAGCGTTTGACAAGGTCATGGCCGAAATGCAAGAATATCAAGAGAGAAACAAAGGAAAAAGTTTGTTATCCCACGAAAAAGTGACGTTGAGCGATGTGAATGATCTTCAAAGTCCGCCACGTGTCAAAACAAGAGGCCGGCCTAAGAACAGACTTGGATCAAGCTTGGAAAAAATATCTCAAATGCCATGAAAAAAAAGAAAAAGACAGCTCCAAGCGAGGTAAAATTGACTTGCTTTCGATTAGGTAAAATTTCAATTATGCATTTTGCTAATATACAATTAATTATGTTTTTTGTAGTTGAACCTTTTGGACACAGGATCATCGATTCAATCAAGCTCACTCTTTACAATGCACCAGATATGAATTATCCAAGAGAGGATTATACGAGTTTTAGTTTTTATTAATATAAAGTTTTGTTCACCCATGAACGAATTTCAGTTCACCAAGGATATAGGTGGGTTAATTTCTGACTGTTGTTAGTCTTTAATGAATAGTAACTTTTTTTGTGAAATTCTTTATTCCAAAAGTCAATGTTTTCTTTATTGAATAGTCAATTTATTTTGCTATGTCAGAGAGTTCAGGTGTTTCTGAAACTGAATACTGATAGAAACATTTTTTTATAATTTGCTCTCTGAATTTCTATATAGTGTGTTTGCAACTTTCAGATCGACTAGTGTATTAATTTCGGTTCACTGTATTTTTAGTGTTCCTAATGTATTGGTAAATACACTGATTGCAATCACTAAGAACCTGGAATAAAACAGCAGCCAGACAGTTCCAACAGATATATAAATTCACATCTCAAATGAGTAATCCATCTTGAATAAAATATAAATATTAACATTTGATATATACATTGATATTAAGAATATATATATATATATTTGTTAATTATAACCAGTCAATCATAGTATATGCTATTTACTATCTAAATCCCTAGATGTGAATTTACAATAAGGGCTGGAGAGGACAGCAGATGGCTTAGGGAGTCTTATTGGTTCAGATTCCCAAATCAATTGGTCTCTGATTTTGTTCATTTCATGCAACAGAAGATTCGGACCATATTGGTACTTGAAGTCATCAATCTCTTCCTACATTTCAATTGAAAGGAATTAGTTACATAAGAAATGAACCCAGCTGAAATAAGAACAATATCTTTCAAAGCCTAGTTATACTGTAAAAATGTAATCACAATAACCCTAAACCCTGAACACATTAAATATAAAGTAAATTAAAATCACAAAGGCCACCGAACCAAATAATATTCATGTGGCGAATAAATGGTGAATAACTTTAAATCAACAAGAATAGTATTTCTCCATGCAAAAGAAGTACTGAACAGAGTAACAACCAATTTCAAAGTCCTAGTTAAACTATCTACTGAACTGAATGAAATTAACAACAAATTTGATTCAAAGCCCTAGTTATACTGTAAAAATGTAATCACAGTAGCCCTAAACCCTGAACAAAGTAAAAGAAGGCTATCGAATCGAACATTGTTTATGTGGTGAATAAATGGTGATCAAATTTCAGTCAACAAGAATAGTATTTCTCCATGGAAAAGAGCTACTGAACAGAGTAACAACCAATTTCAAAGCCCTAGTTACACTGTCTACTGAACTGAATGAAATAAGAAAAGAGAGAAGTTTATTAATTTAGAAAGTACTTACTTGTGTCCAAGCTTTATATTTATATCTCTTCCCACTTTTGATCTTTCATGGATCAATTGTTTCGAGCCATTTCATGACGTATATTCCTCAATCATAGCTAAGCAATAATTGAGTATAATACGATTAATAGTATACAAAATAAAACACATTAAAAATAGCATTATAGAAGAGAAAGATTCTTACTCTGTACATTGACCATTTAGTGGGATATATTCTACTTCTTCTCCCAGTCCATCCTCCATTAAGGGTTCCACCCCAATGTAAACCCTCATCTGAGAAATTATTAATCCCTGAAAAGGACACAAAAATTGAAAACAAAAGCGACAATAGTGAATCGAACTCATTTCATGTATTAAATAATTTGAATAATTTACAAGAAAATAACTTACAACAAATTTGTTCAGTTTCACTCTTAAATCAGGTATATAATTTTTTGGCTTATTGATAGGGTCAAGCACATAGAATTTCTTTTCGTTGACATCGACAATCCACAACCATCAATTCCCTCCGTTGCAAATTGGCACAAATAGCTGAAGTTTGGGAAAATGATAAAATATTTCAGTCGAAACAATAGGAAATGAGAGAATTATTGAAGAATTTTTAGAAATTACAACTTATAAATGGATGCGATGCAAGTTTTCTTTTGTCAAGAAACTGGCGGTGGTGGGCATACTGCTCAATATCAAATCGATAGGCCTTGTTTGTCCTTTTATCAGTGTAGTCCACGCCATGTGTGCCCAACATAAAATTTTGCAAAATGAACATCAGTTAAATCACATTTTCACCGAATCGAACACAATTCATATGCTGAATATAACGTGAAAAATATTCAATCATCAAGAGAAAAGTTTTCTTCATGCAAAAGAACTCAACAGAACACATAACAATCAGGTGAATCAATATCAACATTTCCACCGAACTGAACAACAATCAGCAGGGAATAAGAAATTTAGCTTACCACAATATCCAGTGGCACAATGTATATTTGTTCCTGATACCATCAAACTTTTATTTGGTTGAGAATCATGCTATGTATACTGACTACCTACACGAAAAAAATTTATGAAATATATTGTACAAGAGTGTTTAGAAGAATCATTAACGTTAACACAATTGGCAAAGAATTTACCGTGGCATGCACTTGTTCTTTTGGCATTAAAGACATGAAATATTCTCTTAACCCCTTGTAAAGTGCCTCATGTTTCAAGACGAATATTGCATCATATTCGTTGCACTATATTTTGTCATTTTCACATGTGTCATTGACATTAGGATTTTTGCTAGTAAAGAATTTTATAAAGTCGCATTGTAGATATAGTTTCTAAACCAACAAAAATCCCTTCGTGCAAACGTTTGGGTTGTCACAAGTAACAAACCCCTAAATAAATTGATAACCGAGTATTCAAATCTCGGGTCGTCTTCTCAAGGAACTGCAGGGAAGTATATTCTTATTATTGGTTATGGAGATTGTAAATTTGGGGTTTCAAGAATGAGGAACAAGTAATTTAATGACGAGTAAATTAAATGGCAATTAAAATAAATAAATAACTGTAAAATAGACTTTTGGCAAGGTATTAGAAATTGGAAGTCCAATCTTAGTTATCCTTATCAATGATGATGAAAATTGAATCTTAATTCTACTTTGTTAACCCTTACTAAGGCAAAGGAAGGTCAAGGGATTAATTAGTATGATCTTCGGATCCTATTTATTTTCGGAGAAAAGATTGGGATTATTGAAGAACAATTCCATTAGCAAAGATAACAATTATCAAGCATGTTTGAGTTTGATAACTCCTGAGTTACTGATTTCTTAACCAAGATCAAAAAGGGGAAAAGTAAATCTACTGGAATAAAAATACCTTCAGATGGGAAGCAACAGTAACATAAATAAAAGCAACAATAAACTGAAATACCTCAAATAACATTAATTCAAAAGAGTAATCTGTAACATAGAAGAATTCATAAACTAAATTGAGAAAGCAAGTAATGAAAAAAGGAATATTGAACCTGATAAAGAGATAATCCTCAAAACTAATAAAATCCTAAATCTAAATCCTAATCCTAAAGAGAGAGGAGAGAACCTATCTCTAACTAAACCTAAATCATGGAAAGTGACTAAAATTCCAGACTCCCCTGAATGGATGCATTCCCTCACTTCATAACCTCTGGTCTATGCCTTCTGGACTTGGATTTGGGCCAAAAAGGGCTTTAGAATTCGCTATGAGCGTTTTCTGCAATTTCTGGTGCATGGCCTCTGTCACGCGTCCGCGTGGGTCACGCGGTCGCGTCAATTGGAGTTTTCCTTGTCACGCGGTCGTGTCAGTCATGCGGCCGCGTCATAGGTGTTCTTCTTTAGGCGCGCGGTCGCGTCAGTCATGCGACCGCGTCGCTGCTTCTTTGCGCTTGGCATACGGCCGCGTCGTCCATGCAGTCGCGTCGCTGCCAGTTTCTTCACAAACTCCGTTTTATGCTTTCCTTGCATTTTTGTATGTTTCCTTTCCATCCTTTAAGCCATTCCTGCCTTAGGAGATCTAGAACAACTCAACACACCAATCACGACATCGAATGATAATAAAGGGTAATTAAAATAATTAATTTCAAAGCATAGGAAATATGTTTTTCACAAATATCACATAATAAGGAAGGAAAAGTAAAACCATGCAATTTACATGAATAAGTGGGTGAAGGATTGAATAAATCACTCAAATTAAGTACAGAATATATCATAAAATATGGGTTTATCAACTTCCCCACACTTAAACAATAGCATGTCCTCATGCTAAGCTCAAGAGAAACTATAAAGATGAAGAGGAATGGTAGGATGTATGAAATGCAACCTATCTATATGAATGCAACTACATGCAAAAATGTTTCTACCTACTTGGTTAAAAATAAATAAGTTCTCCATGACAAACATAAATCAGATTTCACTAATTCAAATCATATAAAATAAAGACAAGTAAACTTGTAAGAAGATAGCTCATGAAAGCAGGGAACATAGAATTAAGCACTGAACCCTCACTGGTAGTGTATATGCGCTCAAATCTCTCAAGTGTCTAGGGTCAATCTCTCTACTCTTCTCTAATCATGCTTTCTAAAACTTTGTTCTTCATATAACCAATCAACAAATATTTAGTATACTAATGCAAACATCATGAGGTCTTTTCAAGGTTGTAATGGGGCCAAGGCAAGGATGAGGATATATGTATGGCTAAGTGATCTATAAATTGAATCTTTGAGTAACCTGAGCTATCACCTAACATACATACATTCTATATCTTTTTAATGCACATGGTAATTCAATTATTTTGATTTCACATGAGCATGCTTCCCAAAAATTTTATTTTGAATTATTTCATTCTTTTTAACTTCCCACCCTTTGTTTTTATCATCCATGTTCCCAATAGGTTTCCCACACTTAAACAATTACACAATTTTTATCTTAAGCTAACCAAGGATTCCACTTGGGATTTTAAATTTGTTTTTCTGCTTAAGACTAGTGTTGTGGTTTATAGAATAAGAGGGAATTAAAGGCTCAAGGGGGCTAACAAGGGTGATGTAAAAGGCAGGCTAATTTTGGGATAAGTGAGCTAGAATCAAACAATGGCCTCAATCATATGCAAGCATATAAATATATTAAATATTGGACATATAGAATGGAACAAAGCAAAGATTACAATTATAGAGAAGAAAATACACAAGAATAAAAAATTATGGTTAAATAATGTAACCATGTAAATAAGCTCAAAATCTCACAGGTTGTGTGTTCTTTGGCTCAAAAACCATGTTCCAAATACAACTTCAAACAAATTTAACACAAAAATTTTCAATTTAAATTAGTGAAATTTTTCAAAAATAGGATCTAAAGAAACTTATTATTTTAACCAAGCAGTAGCTAAATGCATAAAATCAAACAAACATGCAATTAAACATGCAAATGCAATAATGAACAAACAAAGAAAATAAAACAATGGTGTTGAAAAGAAGAAAATAGCTAACCCATGGAGATCGGTATCGACCTTCCACACTTAAAGATTGCACCGTCTTTGGTGCATGCTAAGATATACAAGTGGACGGTTTGCTTCAACTGGGGGCTCTTTTTGTTCCTTTCCTTGCTGGTAATTTGGGAGTAGCTTCCTCTTTACCCTTCTTGGTGGTCATCCTGAAAAGGGAAAAAGAAAGCGGGAAATGTGGTAATCAATGCACAATAAAGAAGAATGACGTTAACACACGCTCATGAGTGCATGTGAAAAGTCATCAATGGAAAATAGCTAGTGCATATGATAACAAGTGAATGCAAGGTGTTTATTGGCATGCTGGCAAAGGCATGAGTAGCATAGATCAAGCATTCAATGTCCAAGTTAGATTACCAAGTCTTTCAAACTAACAACATATTTGTAATAACAATTATATTTAATTAATAAAATATAAAAAGGGTTTTGTGAAAAGCAAGCATTTATAATAGTAGATTAAAAGAAATCTTAAAAATAGTGCACAATGCCATACGGGCGTTTTCACAAACACATAGCATGCAAGGTAAATAAGCTATTTGAAAGTATTAAATTGAACATGCAAGCAACCCTTTAAAAAGTAATATATAATTGTCAAATAATCCACAAAAATATAGAAAAAAATAATGACCCAAATAAAATTCCAACACCAATGAAAATAATGCAATGAATGAAAGTATGCAATTAAGTAAAAGAAAGTGAAAGATAAGAAGAATGAGAAGGGAAAGAAGGGAAGAAGAAGTAAGTAAGAAAGGAGGGAGGAAAAATTAGGATTGGGGAAGAGAAGATAAAATATTTTTGCATATTAGGTTAAGGTGTGCGACACTGGCGACGCGGTCGCATGGGTGACGCGGCCACGTGGTGCGCAATAAGGTCAGGCGATGCGGACGCGTGGGTCAGGCGATCGCGTCACTTGATTCGTGCTAGTGGCGGGAGTGCAGCCTCGCATTCGCACAACTCTCTGTTTGAATTGTATTTTGCCAAAAATCTGGGTGACGCGGTCTCGTGGGTGACGCGATCGCGTGGATGGCCATTTTTGAAAGACGACGCGGCCACGTGGGGCACGCATTCGCGTGAGAGGGCTTTGGGCTTCTAGCATGAGTCCAGCCCAATTCCAGCACAACTTTCGGCCATGCACCTTTTTGACGTCAATTTTCATGGCACGCGGCCGCGTGGGTGACGCGGTCGCGTGGGAGGGCAAAGTTCGACATGACGCGGTCACGTGAGTGGTGGACGAAATTGTGATACAAGAGTTCCAGGCACTGTTAGAGAAGCTCACAACTCCGTTCAACTAACCAGCAAGTGTACTGGGTCGTCCAAGTAATAAACCTTACGTGAGTAAGGGTCGATCCCACAGAGATTGTTGGTATGAAGCAAGCTATGGTCACCTTGTAAATCTCAGTTAGGCAGATTAAATGGTTATGGATGAGTTTCGAAAATTAATAATAAATAGAAAATAAAAAGGGATAGAAATACTTATGTAGATCAATAGTGGGAATTTCAAATAGGCGTGTGGAGATGCTAGAATCCTCTCGAATCTCTATTTTTTTATTACATTCATCCAATCCTTCTTACTCTTTTCCATGGCAAGCTGTATGTAGGGCATCACTATCATCAATGGCTACTTTTAATCCTCTCGGGAAAATGGTCCTATGCGCTGTCACTGCACGGCTAATCGTCTGGAGGCATCACCCTTGTTGATAGCTACATCCCATCCTCTCAGTGAAAATGGTCCAAATGCTCTGTCACAGCACGGCTAATCATCTATCGGTTCTCAATCAGGCTGGAGTAAAATCCATTGATTCTTTTCCGTTTGTCATCACACCCAGCCTTCAGGAGTTTGAAGCTCGCCACAGTCATTCAATACCGGAATCCTACTTGGAATACCACAGACAAGGTTAGACTTTCCGGATTCCCAGGATCCTACTCGGA
>NC_029775.3:91942733-91943699 GCF_000817695.3 Arachis duranensis | reverse complement strand
TAAAGTTGAAGTGCAACGTATATCTTGGAATAAGAATAAAAGAGAATTGAATAGAAAGTAATAATAATTGTATTGAAACTTGAGGTACAGCAGAGCTCCACACCCTTAATCTATGGTGTGCAGAAACTCCACTGTTGAAAATACATAAGTAAAAGGTTCAGGCATGGCCGAATGGCCAGCCCCCATGATCTAAGGACTAGGCGTCCAGAGATGTCTAATACACTAGTAAAAATTCCTATTTATAATAAACTAGCTACTAGGGTTTACATGAGTAAGTAATTGATGCATAAATCCACTTCCGGGGCCCACTTGGTGTATGTTTGGGCTGAGCTTGATCTATCCACAAGCTGAGGCATTTATTGGAGTTGAACTCCAAGTTATAATGTGTTTTGGGCATTCAACTCCGGATCATGACGTTTTTCTGGCGTTTAACTCGAGACAGCAGCATGTACTTGGCGTTCAATGCCAAGTTACGTCGTCAATTTCCGAATAAAGTATGAACTATTATATATTAATGGAAAGCTCTGGATGTCTACTTTTCAACGCTGTTGAAAGCGCGCCATTTGGAGTTCTGTAGCTCCAGAAAATCCATTTCGAGTGCAGGAAGGTTAGATTCCAACAGCATCAGCAGTCCTTTTGTCAGCCTTTTTCAGAGTTTTGCTCAAGTCCCTCAATTTCAGCCAGAAATTACCTGAAATCACAGAAAAACACACAAACTCATAGTAAAGTCCAGAAATGTGAATTTAACATAAAAACTAATGAAAACATCCCTGAAAGTAGCTTGAACTCACTAAAAACTACCTAAAAACAATGCCAAAAAGCGTATAAATTATCCGCTCATCACAACACCAAACTTAAATTGTTGCTTGTCCCCAAGCAACTGAAAATCAATTAGGATAAAAAGAAGAGAATATACTATAAATTTCAAAATATCAATGAATATTAATTCTAATTAGATGAGCGGGA
>NC_029775.3:91939287-91941546 GCF_000817695.3 Arachis duranensis | reverse complement strand
GCTATTTTGTAGATTTCATTGGAGATGACCTCATGAACTTCTACTTCCTCTCCAATCATGATGTTATGAATCATGATGGCTCGATCCACAGTAACTTCAGATCGGTTGCTAGTAGGAATGATGGAGCGTTGAATGAACTCCAACCATCCTCTAGCTACAGGCTTGCGGTCCAGTCTTCTTAGTTGGACTGGCTTACCTTTGGAGTCTCTCTTCCATTGAGCTCCTTCCACACATATGTCCATTAGGACTTGGTCCAACCTTTGATTACATTTGATCCTTCTAGTGTAGGGGCGTTCATCTCCTTGCATCATGGGCAAGTGAAACGCCAACCTCACATTTTCCGGACTAAAATCTAAGTATTTCCCCCGAACCATTGTGAGAAAATTCTTTGGATTCGGGTTCATACTTTGATCATGGTTCCTAGTGATCCATGCATTGGCATAGAACTCTTGAACCATTAAGATTCCGACTTGTTGCATTGGGTTGGTTAAGACTTCCCAACCTCTTCTTCGGATTTCATGTCGGATCTCCGGGTACTCATTTTTCTTGAGCTTGAAAGGGACCTCAGGGATCACCTTCTTCTTTGCCAGAACATCATATAAGTGGTCTTGATGGCTCTTGGAGATGAATCTTTCCATCTCCCATGACTCGGAGGTGGAAGCTTTTGTCTTCCCTTTTCCTTTTCTAGAGGATTCTCCGGCCTTAGGTGCCATTGATTGTAGTGGAAAACAAAAAAGATTGTGCTTTGACCACACCAAACTTAAAATATTGCTCGTCCTCGAGCAATAGAAGAAAGAAGAGAAGAAGAAGAAGAAGAGAATATGGTAGAGAGGGAGAGGTGTAGGTTCGGCCAAGGTGAAGAAGAGGGGGTTGTGTTTTGTGAAAATGATGTAGAATGGAAGGGTATATATAGGGAGAGGGGGGAGTGTATGTTTGGCCATTGAGGGTGGGAATGGGTGGGAAAATGGTTTTAAATTTTTGAAGGTAGGTGGGATTTATGGGGAAGAGTGGATGGATGTGAGTGGTGAAGGGGGTGATTGGGAAGAGGAATTGAGGTGATTGGTGAAGAGTGTTGGGAAGTGTGACATGGGGAATACTCATCACAAAATAGGATTAGGAGGTAAGGTGGGAATATAGTAGGTGGGGATCCTGTGGGGTCCACAGATCCTGAAGTGATCCTGTGGGGTCCACAGATCCTGAGGTGTCAAGGAATTCCATCCCTGCACCAAATAGGCATGTAAAATGCCTTTGCACACCATTCTGGCATTTAAACGCCGAGTGGTGCACATTATGGGCGTTCAACGCCCATGTAAAGCATGTTTCTGGCGTTGAACGCCAGTTTTATGCTCCTTACTGGCGTTGAACACCAGCCTGTGCTTCCTCCAGGGTGTGATTTTTCTTCTGCTGTTTTTGATTCTGTTTTTAATTTTTCTATTTTTTTCGTGACTCCACATGATCATGTACCTAATAAAACACAAAATAACAATAAAATAAAATAAAATAAAATAAAAATTAGATAAATAAAATTGGGTTGCCTCCCAACAAGCGCTTCTTTAATGTCAATAGCTTAACAGTGGCTCTCATGGAGCCTCACAGGTGATCAGGTCAATGTTGTATAGTCCCAACACCAAACTTAGAGTTTGGATATGGGGTCTTAACACCAAACTTAGAGTTTGGTTGTGGCCTTCCAACACCAAACTTAGAGTTTGACTGTGGGGGCTCTTCTTGACTTTGAACTGAGAGAAGCTCTTCATGGTTACTCTCTTTTGTCACGGAGGGATGGCCATGTACCTTAAACACAAGGTAGTCCCCATTCAATTGAAGGACTAGTTCACCTCTGTTGACATCTATCACAGCTTCTGCTGTGGCTAGGAAAGGTCTTCCAAGGATAATGCATTCATCCTCTTCCTTCTTAGTGTCTAAGATTATGAAATCAGCAGGGATGTAAAGGCCTTCAACCTTTACTAACACGTCCTCCACTATTCCATAAGATTGTCTCAATGACTTGTCTGCCAATTGTAATAAGAATAAGGTAGGTTGTACCTCAATGATCCCCAGTTTCTCCATTACAGAGAGTGGCATAAGATTTATCCCTGACCCCAGATCACATAGAGCTTTTTCAAAGGTCATGGTGCCTATGGTACAAGGTATTAAGAACTTGCTAGGATCTTGTCTCTTTTGAGGTAAAATTTTCTGAATCCAAGTATCTAGTTCACTAATGAGCAAGGGAGGTTCACTTTTCCAAGTCTCATTACCAAA
>NC_029775.3:91938557-91938941 GCF_000817695.3 Arachis duranensis | reverse complement strand
ATTTGGCCACATTGATCACATCAATGGCCTTGCACTCTCCTTTTGGATTCTCTTCTGTATTGCTTGGGAGAATACTGGGAGGAGTTTCAATGACTTTCTTACTCAGCTGGCCCACTTGTGCCTCCAGATTTCTAATGGAGGACCTTGTTTCACTCATGAAACTGAAAGTGGCCTTTGACAAATCAGAGACTAGATTGGCTAAATTAGAAGTGTTTTGTTCAGAATTCTCTGTCTGTTACTGAGAAGATGATGGAAAAGGCTTGCTATTGCTCAGCCTATTACGTCCACCATTGTTAAAGCCTTGTTAAGGCTTTTGTTGATCCTTCCATGAGAAATTTGGATGATTTCTCCATGATGAGTTATAGGTGTTTCCATAAGGTTCAC
>NC_029775.3:91937746-91938077 GCF_000817695.3 Arachis duranensis | reverse complement strand
CAGCTTGCTCAGCTTTTGAGGAGGAAAGAATTTATCCAAGAAGGTAGTGACCTGCTTATCCCAGGAGTCTAGGCTATCCTTGGGTTGTGAATCCAACCATATTCTAGCTCTGTCTCTTACAGCAAAAGGGAAAAGCATGAGTCTGTAGACTTCAGGATCAACTCCATTCGTCTTTACAGTCTCACAGATCTGCAAGAACTCAGTTAAAAACTGATAAGGATCTTCAGATGGAAGTCCATAAAACTTGCAATTTTGTTGTATTAAGGCAACTAGCTGAGGTTTCAGCTCAAAATTATTGGCTCCAATGGCAGGAATGGAGATGCTTCTTCCA
>NC_029775.3:91934412-91937720 GCF_000817695.3 Arachis duranensis | reverse complement strand
GAATGGAGATGCTTCTTCCATCAAATTTGGACGTTGGCTTTGTAAAGTCACCAAGCATTATCCTTGCATTATTATTATTTTCGGCTGCCATCTCCTTCTCTTGTTCGAAAATTTCTGAAAGGTTGTTTCTGGATTGTTGTAACTTAGCTTCTCTTAGTTTTCTCTTCAGAGTCCTTTCAGGTTCTGGATCAATTTCAACAAGAGTGCCTTTATCCTTGTTCCCGCTCATATGAAAGAGAAGAAAACAAGAAAAGAAAGAGGAATCCTCTATGTCACAGTATAGAGATTCCTTTATGTTAGTAGAAAAAGAGAGGGGAGAAGAATGAAGAAGAATGAATAGTCTGTATAAAGAGTAATGATAGGGGAGGTGAAGAGAAGTGTTAGTAAAAAAAAATTAAATAGAATAAGAAAAGAGAGGGGAATTTCGAAAATAATTTTTGAAAAAGGGGTTAGTAATTTTTGAAAATTAAAGATAAGATGTAATTAAAATTAAAACATGAAACAATTAGTTAATTAAAAAGAATTTTTGAAAAAGGAGTGAGATATTTTGAAATCAAATTTTGAAAAAGATAAAATTTTTGAAAAAGATAAGATAAAAGATAAAAAGATTTAATTTTTAAATTTAAAATTACTTACTTCACTAACAAGAAACTTCAAGATAAAATTCTAGAACTTAAAGATTGAACCTTTCTTAACAAGAAAGTAACAAACTTCAAATTTTTGAATCAATCACATTAATTATTAGTGAATTTTCAAAAATATGATATAAAGATAAGAAAATGATTTGAAAATATTTTGAAAAAGATTTTTGAAATTTTCAAAAATGAAAAAGATATAATTTTTGAAAAAGATTTTGAAAAGATAAGATTTTTAAAATTGAAAATTTGACTTGACTTGTAAGAAATAACTAATTTTTAAAAATTTTTTGACCAAGTCAACCCAAAATTTCGAAAATTTGGAGAGAAAAAAGGAAAAGATATATTTTTTATTTTTGAATTTTTAATTATGAGAGAGAAAAACACAAACATGACCCAAAACATGAAAATTTTGGATCAAAACACAAGATGCATGCAAGAACACTATGAATGTCAAGATGAACACCAAGAACACTTTGAAGATCATGATGAACATCAAGAACACATTTTTGAAAAATTTTTGATGCAACGAAAACATGCAAGACACCAAACTTAGAAATCTTTAATGCATGGACTCTAACAAACGAAAAATGCATATAAAAACAACAAACAACACAAAACAAGAGATCATCAAGATCAAACAAGAAGACTTGTCAAGAACAACTTGAAGATCATGAAGAACACTATGAATGCATGGAATTTTCGAAAATTGCAAGAAAAAAATTTTAAAGCATGCAATTGACACCAAACTTAAAAATTGACTCAAGACTCAAACAAGAAACATAAAATATTTTTGATTTTTATGATTTTATTATTTTTTTTGGATTTTTATTATATTTTTCGAAAAAAAAGTTTGGAAAAATGAAAAAAGAAAAGAAATTACCTGAAATCACAGAAAAACACACGAACTCATAGTAAAGTCCAAAAATGTGAATTTAACATAAAAACTAATGAAAACATCCCTGAAAGTAGCTTGAACTCACTAAAAACTACCTAAAAACAATGCCAAAAAGCGTATAAATTATCCGCTCATCAGTGAGCGACGCGGTCGCGTGGGGTCAAATTATGCTAAAGACGCACCTCCAGCCACGCTCTCGCGTGACTCTCTATTCAATTCTTTTCTTCCAACGCACTAGTGACGCGGACGCGTCAGCGACACTGCCGCGTCGCGTGCGTGTTTTCCCTTTCTTTTTTTTATGCAATTATGTAGTATGCAATATGCAGTGTTAATGTAGATGCTATGAAAACTTCCAGAATCAATGAAAATAAAATAAAATAAAATAAAAATAAACAACACGAAATAAAATTGAAAAAGAACGACCATACCATGGTGGGTTGTCTCCCACCTAGCACTTTTAGTTAAAGTCCTTAAGTTGGACCTTTGGTGAGCTCCCTGTTATGATGGTTTATGCTTGTACTGATCCAGGAATCCCCACCAATGTTTGTACTTCCAGTAGCCTCCGGGGTCCCAAACTAAGCATGTAAAGCCCTTAAGAAGCTTCAAACAGATTCTTAGGCTCCCGGGGTGACAAATGTCAGAACAGATTCCAGGATCCCAAACCTTACTTTTACACCCATTTCTGTCTCGATCTGTATTTTTCCAACCGGGTGGTAAGTGATCTGAATTCTCACTGTAATGACCAAACAGCTTCTGAGATCCGTTCAACTGAGCTTGACACCAATCCTTGCACCTCAATTTGAAGTGTGAAACCTTGTTGAGTCTTGCGCACCAGCTCTGAGTGCGAGTCATTTCCCTTTTTCTCTTAAAAGCCGCAAAGAGCTCTAAGCTGGCTATCTGTTTCAAGCAAACCATATTCAAGTGGAAAAGTAAAGATAAGAGTCAAGGATTTTACCCACTTGAAGTCTGTGTTGGTTGGCAGTGGCCTTGGGATCGGTGTTTTTAGTGATTCTGCAATCTCTACTCCCTTATGTTCTTCAGTGAATTCCTCCACTTCTATGCAAACCTTTTCCATTCCAACCATGTCCTGGTCAAAGTCTTCCATATCTTCCTCATCACTTGAGTCATAATTAGGAGGTAGAGAAAAGTCGACCTCTGCATCATCTTCATATTCACTTGGGGAAGATTCTTCTGTCTCAAAAAATTCACTTGCGGGTGCAAGTTCATCACTAGGAGGACTTGACTGGTGACTGGTGCACGAAATTGTGATCTCTTCTTTTCACAACTCAAACAGTACCCAGTAATGGCTCCAAAAACTTGCTGCTCAATACCATGGTATCACAACTTCGCACAACTAACCAGCAAGTGTACTGGGTCGTCCAAGTAATAAACCTTACGCGAGTAAGGGTTGATCCCACAGAGATTGTTGGTATGAAGCAAGCTATGGTCACCTTGTAAATCTTAGTCAGGCAAACTCAAATGATTATGTATGATGAATAAAACATAAAGATAAAGATAGAGATACTTATGTAATTCATTGGTGGGAATTTCAGATAAGCGTATGAAGATGCTTTGTCCCTTCCGTCTCTCTGCTTTCCTACTGTCTTCATCCAATCCTTCTTACTCCTTTCCATGGCAAGCTGTATGTAGGGTTTCACCGTTATCAGTGGCTACCTCTCATCCTCTCAGTGAAAATGTTCAACGCACCCTGTCACGGCACGGCTAATCATCTGTCGGTTCTCAATCAGGTTGGAATAGAATCCAGTGATTCTTTT
>NC_029775.3:91932180-91934296 GCF_000817695.3 Arachis duranensis | reverse complement strand
GAATCCTACTCAGAATACCACAGACAAGGTTTAGACCTTCCGGATTCTCTTGAATGCCGCCATCAATTCTAGCTTATACGACGAAGATTCCGGTTAAGAAAATCCAAGAGATATCCACTCAATCTAAGGTAGAACGGAGGTGGTTGTCAGGCACACGTTCATGGGTGAGAATGATGATGAGTGTCACGGATCATCACATTCATCAAGTTGAAGAACAAGTGATATCTTAGAACAAGAACAAGCTGAATTGAACAGAAGAACAATAGTAATTGCATTAATACTCGAGGTACAGCAGAGCTCCACACCTTAATCTATGGTGTGTAGAAACTCCACCGTTGAAAATACATAAGAACAATGTCTAGGCATGGCCGAGAGGCCAGCCCCCAAAACGTGATCAAAAGATCTAAAATGATCCAAAGATCAAAAGATGATCAAAATATCTAAAGATAAGATCAAAAGATAAAAATACAATAGTAAAAGGTCCTATTTATAAAGAACTAGTAGCCTAGGGTTTACAGAGATGAGTAAATGACATAAAAATCCACTTCCGGGCCCACTTGGTGCGTGATTGGGCTGAAAATTGAAGCATTTTCATGTAGAGATTCTTCTTGGAGTTAAACACCAGCTTTTGTGCCAGTTTGGGCGTTTAACTCCCATTCTTGTGCCATTTCCGGCGTTTAACGCTGGGAATTTTGAGCTGATTTGGAACGCCAGTTTGGGCCATCAAATCTCGGGCAAAGTATGAACTATTATATATTTCTGGAAAGCCCAGAATGACTACTTTCCAACGCCGTTGAGATCGCGCCAATTGGGCTTCTGTAGCTCCAGAAAATCCACTTCGAGTGCAGGGAGGTCAGAATCCAACAGCATCTGCAGTCTTTTTTAGTCTCTGAATCAGATTTTTGCTTAGGTCCCTCAATTTCAGCCAGAAAATACCTGAAATCACAGAAAAACATACAAACTCATAGTAAAGTCCAGAAAAGTGAATTTTAACTAAAAAATAATAAAAATATACTAAAAACTAACTAGAACATACTAAAAACATACTAAAAACAATGCAAAAAAGCGTACAAATTATCCGCTCATCACAACACCAAACTTAAATTGTTGCTTGTCCTGAAGCAACTGAAAATCAAATAAGATGAAAAGAAGAGAATATACAATGAATTCCAAAAACATCTATGAAGATCAATATTAATTAGATGAGCGGGGCTTTTAGCTTTTTGCCTCTGAACAGTTTTGGCATCCCACTCTATCCTTTGAAATTCAGAATGATTGGCTTCTTTAGGAACTCAGAATCCAGATAGTGTCATTGATTCTCCTAGTTAAGTATGATGATTCTTGAACACAGCTACTTATTGAGTCTTGGCCGTGGCCCAAAGCACTCTGTCTTCCAGTATTACCACCGAATACATACATGCCACAGACACATAATTGGGTGAACCTTTTCAGATTGTGACTCAGCTTTGCTAAAGTCCCCAATTAGAGGTGTCCAGGGTTCTTAAGCACACTCTTATTTGCCTTGGATCACATTTTCTTTCTTTTTCTTTCTTTTTCTTTCTTTTTCTTTCTTTTTCTTTCTTTTTCTTTCTTTTTCTTTCTTTTTCTTTCTTATTTTTCTCTTTTTTTTTCGTTTTCTTTTCTCCCTTTTTTTTCGTTTTTTCTCCCTTTTTTTTGTATTCACTGCTTTTTCTTGCTTCAAGAATCATTTTTATGATTTTTCAGATCGTCAGTAACATGTCTCCTTTTTCATCATTCTTTCAAGAGCCAACATTCATGAACAACAAATTCAAAAGACATATGCACTGTTTAAGCATACATTCAGAAAACAAAAATATTGCCACCACATCAAAAGAATTAAACTGTTATAAAATTCAAAATTCATGCAATTCTTCTCTTTTTCAATTAAGAACATTTTTCATTTAAGAGAGGTGATGGATTCATAGGACATTCATAACTTTAAGGCATAGACACTAAGACACTAATGATCACAAGACACAAACATAGATAAACATAAGCATAATTTTCGAAAAAACAGGAAAATAAAGAACAAGGAAATTAAAGAACGGGTCCACCTTAGTGATGGCGACTTGTTCTTCCTCTTGAAGATCTTATG
>NC_029775.3:91931002-91931607 GCF_000817695.3 Arachis duranensis | reverse complement strand
GTTCACACTTTGATCATGGTTCTTGGTGATCCATGCATTAGCATAAAACTCTTGAATCATTAAGATTCCGACTTGTTGAATGGGGTTGGTAAGAACTTCCCAACCTCTTCTTCGGATCTCATGTCGGATCTCCGGATATTCACTCTTTTTGAGTTTGAAAGGGACCTCAGGGATCACCTTCTTCATGGCCACAAGTTCATAGAAGTGGTCTTGATACACCCTTGAGATGAATCTCTCCATTTCCCATGACTCGGAGGTGGAAGCTTTTGCCTTCCCTTTCCTCTTTCTAGAGGTTTCTTCGGCCTTAGATGCCATAAATGGTTATTAAAAAACAAAAAGCAATGCTTTTACCACACCAAACTTAAAAGGTTTGCTCGTCCTCGAGCAAAAGAAGAAAGAAGAGAGTAGAAGAAGAAGAAATGAAGGAGATGGAGGAGGCTTTGTTGTTCGGCCAAAGGGGAGAAGTAGTGTTTAGGTTGTGTGAAAATGAAGGAGTGAAGATGGGTTTATATAGGGGTGGGAAAAGGGTTAGGGTTTGGCTATGGGAGGGTGGGTTTGGGAGGGAAAGTGGTTTGAATTTGAATGGTGAGGTAGGTGGGGTTTTA
>NC_029775.3:91930166-91930763 GCF_000817695.3 Arachis duranensis | reverse complement strand
TCGGGTGTTAAACGCCGGGCTGGTGCCCATTTCTGGCGTTTAACGCCAAGTTCTTGCCCTTTCCTGGCATTTAACGCCAGTCTGGTGCCCCTTTCTGGCGTTAAACGCCCAGAATGGTGCCAGACTGGGTGTTAAACGCCCATCTGCTAGCTTTACTGGCGTTTAAACGCCAGCAAGATCTTCCTCCAGGGTGTGCTATTTTTCTTTCTATTTTTCACTCTGTTTTTACTTTTTCAATTGATTTTGTGACTTCTCATGATCATCAACCTACAGAAAACATAAAATAATAAAGGAAAATAGATAAAATATAACATTGGGTTGCCTCCCAACAAGCGCTTCTTTAATGTCAGTAGCTTGACAGAGGGCTCTCATGGAGCCTCAAAGATGTTCAGAGCAATGTTGGAACCTCCCAACACCAAACTTAGAGTTTGAATGTAGGGGTTCAACACCAAACTTAGAAGTTGGTGGTGGCCTCCCAACACCAAACTTAGAGCTTGACTGTGGGGGCTCTGTTTGACTCTGTTTTGAGAGAAGCTCTTCATGCTTCCTCTCCATGGTGACAGAGGGATATCCTTGAGCCTTAAACACAAAGGATTC
>NC_029775.3:91929432-91930125 GCF_000817695.3 Arachis duranensis | reverse complement strand
TTCTTTGGTGAACAAAGGGGGTTCATCCTCCCAAGTCTCATTACCAAATAACTTGTCATTTAGCTTCATGATTGCTCTAAGATATTTAGCAACTTGCTCTTCAGTGACATAATCATCCTCTTCAGAGGAAGAATACTCATCAGAGCTCATAAATGGCAGAAGTAAATCCAATGGAATCTCTATGGTCTCAATGGGAGCCTCAGATTCCCATGGTTCCCCATTAGGGAACTCATTGGAGGCCAGTGGACGTCCATTGAGGTCTTCCTCAGTGGCGTTCACTGCCTCTTCCTCCTCTCCAAATTCGGCCATGTTGATGGCTTTGCACTCTCCTTTTGGATTTTCTTCTGTATTGCTTGGAAGAGTACTAGGAGGGAGTTCAGTAATTTTCTTGCTCAGCTGACCTATTTGTGCCTCCAAGTTTCTAATGGAGGACCTTGTTTCAGTCATAAAACTTTGAGTGGTTTTGATTAGATCAGAGACCATGGTTGCTAAGTCAGAGGTGTTCTGCTTAGAACTCTCTATCTGTTGCTGGGAAGATGATGGAAAAGGCTTGCCATTGCTAAACCTGTTTCTTCCACCATTATTGTTGTTGAAACCTTGTTAAGGTCTCTGTTGATCCTTCCATGAGAGATTTAGATGATTTCTCCATGAAGGATTATAGATGTTTCCATAGGGTTCTCCCATGTAATTCAC
>NC_029775.3:91928969-91929317 GCF_000817695.3 Arachis duranensis | reverse complement strand
CCCAGACAGATTTTGAGAAATCATATTGACTTGCTGAGTCAATATTTTGTTCTGGGCTAGTATGGCATTCAGAGTATCAATCTCAAGAACTCCTTTCTTCTGATTTGTCCCATTGTTCACAGGATTCCTTTCAGAAGTGTACATGAATTGGTTATTTGCAACCATTTCAATTAGTTCTTGAGCTTCTGTAGGCGTCTTCTTCAGATGAAGAGATCCTCCAGCAGAGCTATCCAAAGACATCTTGGATAGTTCAGAGAGACCATCATAGAAAATTCCAATGATGCTCCATTCAGAAAGCATATCAGTGGGACACTTTCTGATTAATTGTTTGTATCTTTCCCAAGCTTC
>NC_029775.3:91926845-91928107 GCF_000817695.3 Arachis duranensis | reverse complement strand
TAGCAAGTATTTTTGAAAATGGAAAGAAATTGATTTTGAAAACATATGATTGAAAAGATATGATTTGAAAAAGATTTGATTTTGAAAAATTTTGAAAACCTGAAAAAAATTTGAATTAAAAACAGAATCTTCCCTCTTGTGCCATCCTGGCGTTAAACGCCCAGAATGGTGCACATTCTGACGTTTAACGCCCAAACTACTACCCTTTTGGGCGTTAAATGCCCAGCCAGGCACCCTGACTGGCGTTTAAACGCCAGTTTGCCTTCCTTACTGGGCGTTTTGAACGCCCAGCTTTTTCTGTGTAATTCCTCTGCTGAATGTTCTGAATCTTCAATCCTCTGTATTATTGACTTGAAAAGACACAAATTAAAAATATTTTTTGGATTTTTAATAATAAGGAATAATCAAAATGCAACTAAAATCAAATAACAATGCATGCAGACACCAAACTTAGCAGTTTGTATACTACTGACACTAACAAAATGAGAATACATATGAGACACATGAATGAATGCAAGAAGAACAGAAACATGCAATTGACACCAAACTTAACATGAGACACTAGACTCAACAAGAAACATAAAATATTTTTGGTTTTTATAATTTTGTAATTTTAATTTTTTTTTGGATTTTTCGAAAATTAAGTGGAAAAAGAAAATAAAGATATCAAAATTCTTAATGAAAATTCCAGGAATCATGCAATGTTAGTCTAAAGCTTCAGTCTAAAGGAATTAGACATAGCTAGCCAAGCTTTAGCAGGACGTTGCATTCAAGAGCTAAATTGATGAAAATCAATCAGCTTTGGTGACGATAAGAACATCACCTTGAAACACTAGAATTCATTCTTAAGAACTTCGAAGAAAAATACCTAATCTAAGCAACAAGATGAACCGTCAATTGTCCAAACTCAACAATCCCCGGCAACGGCGCCAAAAACTTGGTGCTCAATACCATGGTATCACAACTTCGCACAACTAACCAGCAAGTGTACTGGGTCGTCCAAGTAATAAACCTTACGCGAGTAAGGGTCGATCCCACAGAGATTGTTGGTATGAAGCAAGCTATGGTCACCTTGTAAATCTTAGTCAGGAAAACTCAAATGATTATGTATGATGAATAAAACATAAAGATAAAGATAGAGATACTTATGTAATTCATTGGTGGGAATTTCAGATAAGCGTATGAAGATGCTTTGTCCCTTCCGTCTCTCTGCTTTCCTACTGTCTTCATCCAATCCTTCTTACTCCTTTCCATGGCAAGCT
>NC_029775.3:91926415-91926663 GCF_000817695.3 Arachis duranensis | reverse complement strand
CTTCAGGAGTTTGAAGCTCGTCACAGTCATTCAATCATTGAATCCTACTCAGAATACCACAGACAAGGTTTAGACCTTCCAGATTCTCTTGAATGCCCCCATCAATTCTAGCTTATACCACGAAGATTCCGGTTAAGAAAATCCAAGAGATATCCACTCAATCTAAGGTAGAACGGAGGTGGTTGTCAGGCACACGTTCATAGGTGAGAATGATGATGAGTGTCACGGATCATCACATTCATCAAGTT
>NC_029775.3:91886543-91926223 GCF_000817695.3 Arachis duranensis | reverse complement strand
GTCTAGGCATGGCCGAGAGGCCAGCCCCCAAAACGTGATCAAAAGATCTAAAATGATCCAAAGATCAAAAGATGATCAAAATATCTAAAGATAAGATCAAAAGATAAAAATACAATAGTAAAAGGTCCTATTTATAAAGAACTAGTAGCCTAGGGTTTACAGAGATGAGTAAATGACATAAAAATCCACTTTCGGGCCCACTTGGTGCGTGCTTGGGCTGAAAATTGAAGCATTTTCATGTAGAGATTCTTCTTGGAGTTAAACACCAGCTTTTGTGCCAGTTTGGGCGTTTAACTCCCATTCTTGTGCCATTTCCGGCGTTTAACGCTGGGAATTTTGAGCTGATTTGGAACGCCAGTTTGGGCCATCAAATCTCGGGCAAAGTATGGACTATTATATATTTCTGGAAAGCCCAGAATGACTACTTTCCAACGCCGTTAAGATCGCGCCAATTGGGCTTCTGTAGCTCCAGAAAATCCACTTCGAGTGCAGGGAGGTCAGAATCCAACAGCATCTGCAGTCCTTTTTAGTCTCTGAATCAGATTTTTGCTTAGGTCCCTCAATTTCAGCCAGAAAATACCTGAAATCACAGAAAAACACACAAATTCATAGTAAAGTCCAGAAAAGTGAATTTTAACTAAAAACTAATAAAAATATTCTAAAAACTAACTAGAACATACTAAAAACATACTAAAAACAATGGCAAAAAGCGTACAAATTATCCGCTCATCAGTGACTATCATCATCAAGGGAACATGCGTCTTGGGTTATTCCGTCCAGTTCTTCATAAGATATCTGTATTGGAGGTTGGTGGACGAAATTGTGATCATCAATGTTGTATTCTTTGTTGTTGTATGGAATAATTATAATGGCTCTTTGCTATGTGTTGACACAACTCCGTTCAACTAACCACCAAGTGTACTGGGTCGTCCAAGTAATAAACCTTACGTGAGTAAGGGTCGATCCCACAGAGATTGTTGGTATGAAGCAAGCTATGGTCATCTTGTAAATCTCAGTCAGGCGGATAATAATTGATTATGGATTTTTGAATAATAATAAATAATAAACAGAAAATAAAGATAAATAACATAGGATAGAAATACTTATGTAAATTAATGGTGGGAATTTTAGATAAGCATATGGAGATAATGTGCCCTTTCTTTTTCTACTTTCCTACTTCTTCCTTCAATCCTTCTTACTCCTTTCCATGGCAAGCTGTATGTAGGGCATGCCCAGCCTTCAGGAGTTTGAAGCTCGTCACAGTCATTCAATCCCGGAATCCTACTCGGGAATACCACAGACAAGGTTTAGACTTTCCGGATTCTCATGAATGCCGCCATCAATTCTAGCTTATACCACGAAGATTCTGATTAAGGAATCCAAGAGATATGCGCCCGGTCTAAGGTAGAACGGAAGTGGTTGTCAGTCACGTGCGTTCATAGGTGAGAATGATGATGAGTGTCACGGATCATCACATTCATCCAGTTGAAGTGCAACGAATATCTTAGAATAGGAATAAAGAGAATTGAATAGAAAATAGTAGTAATTACATTGAAACTCGAGGTACAGCAGAGCTCCACACCCTTAATCTTTGGTGTGTAGAAACTCCACCATTGAAAATACATAAGTGATGAAGGTCCAGACATGGCCGAATGGCCAGCCCCCATGAAGGTCTAAGGACTAGGCGTCCAGAGATATCTAATACACTAGTAAAAAGTCCTATTTATAATAAACTAGCTACTAGGGTTTACAAGAGTAAGTAATTGATGCATAAATCCACTTCCGAGGCCCACTTGGTGTGTCCTTGGGCTGAGCTTGATCTATCCACGAGCTGAGGCTTCTCTTGGAGTTGAACGCCAAGTTGTAACGTGTTTTGGGCGTTCAACTCTGGGTCGTGACGTGTTTCTAGCGTTTGACTCCAGACAGCAACATGGAACTGGCGTTGAGCGCCAGTTTACATCATCAATTCCCGAATAAAATATGGACTATTATATATTTCTGGAAAGCTCTGGATGTCTACTTTCCAAAGTCGTTAAGAGCGCGCCATTTGGAGTTCTGTAGCTTTAGAAAATCCATTTCGAGTGCAGGAAGGTCAGATTCCAACAGCATCAGCAGTCCTTTGTTAGCCTCCTTTTCAGAGTTTTGCTCAGGTCCCTCAATTTCAGCCAGAAATTACCTGAAATCACAGAAAAACACACAAACTCATAGTAAAGTCCAGAAATATGAATTTAGCATAAAAACTAATGAAAACATCCCTAAAAGTAACTAAATCATACTAAAAACTACCTAAAAACAATGCCAAAAAGCGTATAAATTATCCACTCATCAGAGGCTGTGCAACATCCTCTTTAGCATCAATTGTAACATCCTTGACGGGGTCTTCCATGATGCTGTATTTCCTAGGAGGTTCAGCATCTCCTAAATCTTCAACCAACTCTTCTTCTTCTGCAATGACAGCGTCCTCTACTTGTTCTAGTACGAAGTTATGCTCTATGCTATCCACTGGAGTCTCTAGTGTCTTCTTCGTGCTGCATTCTTCATTAGATTCTCCACATGAAGTCATGGGAGTCTGTTGAGTGTCTGAACATCTGGAAGATAATTGATTTATTGCTTGCTCCAGTTGATGAAGGGTTGCATTGAACTGGTTTACTGATTCCTCGAAGCGAACCTGTGATTTTTGGCTTAATGGATATGGACATGGTGCGTAGGAGAGTGGTGGTTCGTGGGAGTAATTGGATTGGCGTTGGGGCGGATAAGGATCATATGGTGGCGAATGGTGAAAGGAAGCTTGTGAGTGTGGTGGTTCGAAATTATGTCGAGAGGATGGTCTCTGAGCACAGGGTGGGGCTTGTTGGTGGTTACAAGGCGGTCCACCAAATCTATCAGTCGGGCATGCATTGTAAAATGGTCTCTGTCCATGATATCTAGGAGGATGTTGTTGCCTAAAGGGTTGATCGGATCCTTGTGGCTCCATCCATCTTTGATTGCTTAGACCTTGATGCATAGTCCTGTTATAGCTTCCATTCCTTGCAACAAAATTAGAACCAAACTCAAAGCGAGAAGGGTGAGAATTCATAATAGATATCAGAAATAAGAGGGAAGAGAGAAAACAAATAAAAAAGTAAAAAAATATTATTTTTTTTGAAAAATATTTACAATAACCAATAATAAGGCACACGTTTGCAATTCCTCGGCAACAGCGCCATTTTGACGTTAGGATTTTTGCTAGTAAAGAATTTTATAAAGTCGCGTTGTAGATATAGTTTCTAAACCAACAAAAATCCCTTCGTGCAAACATTTGGGTTGTCACAAGTAACAAACCCCTAAATAAATTGATAACCGAGTATTCAAACCTCGGGTCGTCTTCTCAAGGAACTGGAGGGAAGTATGTTCTTATTATTGGTTATGGAGATTGTAAATTTGGGGTTTCAAGAATGAGGAACAAGTAATTTAATGACGAGTAAATTAAATGGCAATTAAAATAAATAAATAACTGTAAAATAGACTTTTGGCAAGGTATTAGAAATTGGAAGTCCAATCTTAGTTATCCTTATCAATGATGATGAAAATTGAATCTTAATTCTACTTTGTTAACCCTTACTAAGGCAAAGGAAGGTCAAGGGATTAATTAGTCTGATCTTCGGATCCTATTTATTTCTGGAGAAAAGATTGGGATTATTGAAGAACAATTCAATTAGCAAAGATAACAATTATCAAGCATGTTTGAGTTTGATAACTCCTGAGTTACTGATTTCTTAACCAAGACCAAAAAGGGGAAAAGTAAATCTACTGGAATAAAAATGCCTTTAGATGGGAAGCAACAGTAACATAAATAAAAGCAACAATAAATTGAAATACCTCAAATAACATTAATTCAAAAGAGTAATCTGTAACATAGAAGAATTCATAAACTAAATTGAGAAAGCAAGTAATGAAAAAGGAATATTGAACCTGATAAAAGATAATCCTAAATCTAAATCCTAATCCTAAAGAGAGAGGAGACTCCAACTAAACCTAAATCATGGAAAGTGACTAAAATTGGAGACTCCCCTCAATGGATGCATTCTTTCACTTTATAACCTCTGGTCTATGCCTTCTAGACTTGGATTTGGGCCAAAAAGGGCTTCAGAATTCACTATGAGCGTTTTCTGCAATTTTTGGTGCGTGGGTCACGCAGTCGCGTCAATTGGAGTTTTCCTTGTCGCGCGGTCGCGTCAGTCATGCGGCTGCGTCATAGGTGTTCTTCTTTAGGCGCACGGTCGCGTCAGTCATACGGCCGCGTCGCTGCTTCTTCGCGCTTGGCATGCGGCCGCGTCGTCCATGCGGTCGCGTCACTGCCAGTTTCTTCACAAACTCTGTTTTATGCTTTCCTTCCATTTTTGTATGTTTTCTTTCCATCCTTTAAGCCATTCCTGCCTTAGAAGATCTAGAACAACTCAACACACCAATCACGACATCGAATGATAATAAAGGGTAATTAAAATAATTAATTTCAAAGCATAGGAAACATGTTTTTCACAAATATCACATAATAAGGAAGGGAAAGTAAAACCATGCAATTTACATGAATAAGTGGGTGAAGGATTGAATAAATCACTCAAATTAAGTACAGAATATATCATAAAATATGAGTTTATCATTCATCCAGTGATAACACTTTTCGATCAACTCCTTCGAGATTTTTATTTTTTTCTCCGGAGTTTTGAAAATTTCACCAGCTGGTAAGGTTGGCTCGAAAGAGGTTGCTTCAGCAAATTTTAACGATGTCATCACTCCAGCATCTACCACCGCCTCTGCCAGGATTTCAAGCTGTCAAACAGGTGGCTCAGAGGGATGAGTTGGTTGAGATGCTGGTGGACTTGTCCCAAGGCTAAAGGAAGGCATATCATCTTCCCTTTGGCTAGGTTGCTGTTCTTCTTTTACAGGACTGCTGCATTAAACAGATAACAGTTCTAAAATAACCCATTAAAATTAATAAAAAGAATTTTTATGTGTAACTTACTCATCATAAAAAATTTCATAGAAATAGTCTATCATAAACTTCATAGATATAGTCATCGTTGATTAACTCCTTAATAACAGAACTTGTAACCGACAACGTACATTCTAGCTTCATTTTCCTCGGTGAAGATATCTCGACAGCCTGCTTTTCGGGTTCCAAAGGGCAGCTATAAGAAACAGAAGAGATAAAACTTACAATTAAAGCATGTAGTAAAGTGAAATTATCGGGATTTGTATAAGCAGTAAAACTTGCACATCAACATGTACTTCTTCTTCCGATTGTTGTGCTGTTGCTTCTTTGCTGGGCTACTATTGCGGTTCAAGAGGGATGCTGCATTAAACAGTAAACATTTCAATAATTATCCCAAACTATTATCATATTCTATTAAAAAAATAAAAAGTATTTTATAAGCCTACCGAACCGAATCCCATTGATGCACTGAATAAAACATTATAAATAATGAAACAGCTAGAAAAGTATTGCTGCATGCAATCAGAATAACCCTAAATCCTGAACACACTAGCTATCAAAGGATTTAAAATAATCAAGCCCACTGAACCGAAATTAAACAATGTGGTGAACAATGGTAAAACTTATAATTTAGGTTGTGTTTCTTCTTTTTCTTCTTCTTCTTGTTTAGGAGGGCAGCTGAATTAAACAGAATCGATTTCAGTAATGATACATATTTTTTTAATAAAAAGAATTTTAATTACCATCTAGACCAAAGATTATAAAAATGATATTAATTTAAACTTACACATTAATTGAAGGTTCTGGCTATGTATTCCTTGGTGAAGATTCCTCAGCAGCTTGCTTTTGTTGTTCAATTTGTTTTGCCGGTGGTTCTTTGCTCGGCTGCTATAACACCCTAACTATCAAAAGTTGCGCTTCCGGCTGCGCCACTCTGATAGCTTGGATATTACGATGACTCTTATACTATTTAATACTAAAATATGAGCCTGTTTAAAACTTAGACCGAATCTTTCGAAAACATACATTCATACTTACAATATAAGTCATAATACATCACAGGAAAAGGCGAGGAAAACATAAATACTAAAACAATACAGAAAAGTCGTCTAACAGAAAAGAAATAAGTTCTTTCAAACTTCGTCATCCGTAACCTGAAAAGAAAAATCTGTAGGGGAGTGAGAACATCATCTTCGAAAGGGTTCTCACTATAGGGTTGCAGAATTACTATAATAGGATACACGAGATAAAATTGCTACAGTGATTAATAACCACCTTATGCATCTTTTCAAAAGCAATGGTTTACTATAAGAGAAAAATCTGAAATGTTTTCTGAAAGAGGAACTGTTCATTTCCTGAAAATTCAAAAGCCTTTCAAAAGGTTTATCTATACTAATCCAAATTAGTTTTTCGTACTTTTCCAAACCAGAAACATCAACCAACAGAGCCTTCGGCCCACCTCATGAAGAACCACGGCTATAGGCTCAAACAGTCCAAACAACAACCAATCACCACGATCCAACAAAATTCCAGCCACAAACACAAATAGAAAAGTTCAAGCATAAACAAATAATTACTTCAAGTAGAACATTTAGCAGTTAACCACAATTAATCACAAAGGTAAACCAAGTACAATATGCAGACTCAAACAATGTCACATAGATGCATATGATGAATGCCTGTCCTAGTGGCTGATGAGTCTCATTTGTCGGTTATAAAGCCAACCCAACAAGTCCTGGTAGCTAACCATTGGACTGTCCCTCTGTCGTGCATCCCCAACTCGAGTTATTCACAATCATAATTATAATTTACATCCAACACCCTCACTGGTGTATATTCACAGGGGCAAGCTCATCTGGAACTTTCACAGTGTCTGGCCACACTTACGACATAGGGTCAGCAGAGTATCGAGTCTCAACCTTGAGCACGTGGTGGCTAGCCACTGCTTCTACCCAGGAAAACTCGTATCTCAGATAATTGGAAGTGCAACAATCACAATATCAATAACTTAGCATATATGCATTTATTCTCAGCCATAAATCAACATTCATCTCAGCCATCCGGCTTAAAACATATTCCGTAATCAGCCATAATTCATTATCATACATAGCCATTCTGGCTCATAACAAAATAGCACTTCCACCATCCAACATCATCAAATTCATAAAATCATCATTTAAGTCATAAATCACTTTTTCTCAATTCACTTCACTTTGAAATCACAAATTAATTCTTTTCAGCCTTGGCTTTAAAGTTTTCATTCCTCAAATCATCTCAGGCTCATAAGCCACTTTTACTTAAAGTAGGTTCCCTTGTTAAAGCAAAGCCACCCNNATTCTTTTTCCAAAACTTCCAAAACCGTGGCAAATTAAAGATTTCTTTTGAAATATTCAAAATCATCCATCCAAAAATGGGATTTTATAACAAAAATTCCTCGGCAGAGTCTCAAATCTTTAGGGAAGGACAACCTATCTCAATTTCTTAAGGTACTCGTTGAAACTCTTAAAATCATAGATTATTGGTTTAAGTAAATAGAAATAGAATTTATTATAAAACAGAATCATATAAAGTCACAAGTCCCATCCTAATCCAAAACCAATTCACTTGAAAGGGAGCCAATCCATTTAAATCAAAACCACTTTCAGGTTTCCTCTTACAACTAATTTTCTGATTCCTTCCAAATGTCACAACACAGTTATTCAGTTAAAAGTCCAATTTCCTTTAAAAACATTAAAAGTTTCTCTGAGCGAAATTCTTAAGCCTAATTAAAAGCATAAGTTCTTTTGATATTAAAAATCAATATTAGAACATAATACATTCTTTCAGTGATTCAAAATGGTAAAATCATTCTTTTCTAAATAAATCGAACTCAAGACATATAGTTTACTTAAATAAATTAAACTCGAAAATATAACTATTTTCTTAATAAATCAAATGATACAATTTCTCAAATCCAAACCTTTCTAAATAACTTTTCAAATAAAGTCTAAGATTTTTATAGAAATTTCGGCAGCACCTCCTCTAAAACTTGGACTTTGCCACCCGGTTTGGGTCCCAACCAAACTATTCCACAGTCCTTTTCAACAGTCCAAAACCCAAAATCAGTTCAAAAGCAAGCTAAATCCAACAGTCATCTCATTTTCATATCTCAAGGAAATCGTTTCAAAATCAAGTCATTATCAACCGATTAAACTTATTTTCAAAACTTTAAAGAAACAGTTCAGTAACAATCCATTTATCAAAACCAACAATAATCCAATCAAACATATAATCATATCCATCCAGGCCAGCCAGGCAATACATAAGACTTATACAATCACTAAAAAGTATATAATTTCACAACAGTATCCATTTATAATAATTCCAAAATAAAAATGGCTTTTTAGAAAAACCCCTATCTCAAAACGCAAAACCATAGCCCAAACGCCTCACAGAGTTCTTTTCGTCTCAACCCAAAATCACACGGCAATCAAAACCTCGGCTTCGCTTGCTCTCTCAAAAGCAAAAACAACTACAAATGGCACAAGCAAATTGGATTCTAACTCCTAAAACCATTAACATCGTAAATACTTTATTACACAGAACAGAACACTAACGCATGGCTTTTGAAACAAAAATACTCAATGAATTAACAAAACGAAGCAGCCACAACTCGAAATCGACCCGGTAGCGGCTCCATCATAACCTTAAGTGACAGCGGCGATGTAAAACCCCGATGACGGCGACTGTAACAACCACGCAGCGTCAAAAACCTTTTCGAAATTCTGAAAGAAGATAAACCAGAATTAAAACCCTTACCAGCAGTACTTTTTTTTCCGGTGACGACAGTGGCATTTTCCGGCGGCGGTGGCGGCGGAGGAACGATTCCTCCTCTGTGCGTCACCCTTCTCACATGTCTTGTCCTCCTTCTCTAGCCCTCCCTCTCTCCAGCGATGGTGGTTCTTCGGCGACGACACCAGCCACAACAGGGACGGTGGCGGTGAGAACGACAGTGGCGACGTGGCGTGGCCGCGGTGGCGACGAAGGCACGGTAGCTCCAAGCTCGCGATCACCCTCACTCGCGAACCAACCTTCTTCTCGGTTCTGCTCTCCCTGACGACGGCGCAGACGTCGCGGTGGTGGCGGCGAACTGGACGCGGTGTCGAGGCACAGCTAGCAGGCGAGCTGCTCTGCAGTGACGGTGGCCACTGGCGGTATGGACTGTAGCAGCGGCGCGACGCAGTGAGGGCGACGGCGACGCTGTGAGCTCCCCTCCTCCTCTCCTCTGCCGCAGCTCTTTGTATCTCTCTCCCTTTCTGCTTCTTTTTCTTTCTTTCATGGTGAAGGGGGGCTGTTGTGCATGTTTGCTGCGCAGGGAAGAGGGTAAAGAGGCTAGGGCTGCGCAGCGTTAAGCAAAAGTGGAAAGGGGATGGGTTGGCAAAAATTAGGGTTAGGGGCAATTTAGTAATTTTAATAAAATTAGGGTAATAGAGTAATTGAAAACCAAATTTTAATCCAACAATAATAATGTATAAAAATACTATTTTTTCATCAATTTTACAAATTATTTTCAATAAAATGCTCAAATCCAATAATTAGAGATAATATAATTAATTTCTTCCTTTTCCAAAATAGCAGTAGTAATATTTTAAATTATTAATTATTTAATCCAAGTCATATAAAATTCTTATTATTTCATAACTACTAACTTTATAATTTAAATATAGAAAGTAATCCAATAATTGTAAAATTGGATTAAAATCTTAATTTATTTCAAATTCAATTAATCCAAAACTTGCTTTGATTATCTTAAATAAAATAATTTTTGAAATTAAAATTATAAATAACTATATGAATTTGAAACTTGATCATAATAAGACTTTTCAAAAGTTCTGGGTCTTACAGCTGCTGTTGTGGTTCCCAAGGGCTGCTGCATTAAAGAGGAAGTAGTTCAATAATGATCCCAAACTATTATCATATTCTATTAAAAATAATAAAAAGTATTTTATGAGCCCACCGAACCGAACAAGATTCATGTGGTGAATAAATATTTATAAACTTACTCTTCATCAGAGGTTTGTTGTGTTTGACTTTCTGGAGGGACATAGATAAAGTCATCATTGATCAACTCTTCCTGAAGAGAACTTGGAAGAAACAACGCAAGAGGATTTCTAAGGAATGTAAACAAAGAAGAAGTTAATATTGAATAATTAGAATTTATTCTAAGAAACAAGAATCTGCACATTCAGAAACTCACATTTTCAAAGGTTCAGAATGAGTTTCTTGTTGAACCTCGATGATTTGTAGCTCAGAATCGGGTATAGCGCTAGTGACATTTAAACACGTTTACCGTGTGATTAATTAAACAAAATTTAATTACCTAAAACTAAAAGAGTAACATAAATATTTTAAACTTACACTGGTGAACTTTTAGAAGTCTTTTTTGGATGAATTTTCTTTTTTCTAAAATATTTTACCGTGGTTTTTAGGATATTTTTCCTAGAAAAAAAGATAACAAATTAAAATTAGAAACCAAGATTAAAAGTAGAGGTTTAGAAACACATGAAATTCATTTTTGGAAACCACTGAACCGAAAGTAAATAGTGCAACAAACCAATTTAGCTGGTATTGTCTTGGGCATTTACAGACAGTGTGGAGCTTCCCTGAGTCTGCAAGAGTAGTTCACTTCCGAGATTTACAGTCGGCAGTCTAACCAAGATAAATAAATATTAGTAATTCAATCCAGAGGAATTAGAAAAGGTTCTATCAATAGTTAGCAAAGAAGGAAAAATAACTTGGTAAAAGAAGCCGAATCTTACGTCTCAGACAAATAATTTTGTGGCTCCGCCGAGTCAAACTGATCTGGAGCAACCTTCACTGTTTGAGCTCCATCATTTCTTTTCTTTGACCTCTTTTCTCTTATAGTCTCCAATACTTGTCTTCTTCTTTCTGTAGCGCTATCTTTTATTTGTTCAGATTTGAAAGTTCATAAAATAAGTTTGAAGGAACCTAAAACGAAAGCATCAATAAAGTAAAAGAAAATATGATTCGAGAAACTTACTACTTGTCAGATTGTGTTTGTTTTTTGCCACCCTTTACGGTTGTTTTCTTTTCACTATGGTGTTTTCTCAATTTCTTTTTCTCTGCAACACAAACAAAGACATTGAATTTATGACTGGAGAAAAATATAAGCAAGAAAAAGACACTAACAATCAAGTAAATGAAATTGACATACACCACCAAACCAAAAGACATTCATATGCCGAACAAAATGTGATAGTCATTCAATCATCAAGAAAAACATTTCCCGATAAAAAAGAACTCAACTTAAGCAACTCCACTGAACAATATCACATTTGTAATTTACTTTTACTTAAGAAGCATACATAAACAATTTTCAGCGAGGAAATGCAAAAACTAAACTAGACGAATATCATACAATCATATAAATGAGCATCACCCAATACTTACTAGCTTTCAGATTTGCTTGTGCCCTCTAAATCTGTCGGCACATGTTTTCTTTTTTTTCTTTGTTTTTTAACCACCTTCTGTGGTTATTTTCTTTTCTTTGTGCCAGCTTTTTCAATTTTTTCTTCTCTGCAATACATAAGAACAAACACATAAGAATAACTTTAAACAAATACAAGTTAAATGAAATCAATACGAAGATCAAACTTACTGGTTTTTGGATCCACTTTTGCTTTCTGAATCAGTTGGATTGCTTTCATTTTTAGTTATTGTTTCTGAATCCATATCAACAAGCTTTTGTTTTTTAACCACCCTCTTTTGTCTTGTTCTCTTTGCTGATGGTATTTTGTCGGATTCGGATTCAGTTTCAGATTCAGAAAATCTTTCTTCTTCCGAGAAAGAATCCAGATCAACAATTTTATTTTTTTCTTTCTTTTATTTTTCTTTCTAACTTCTTTGTTTTTCTTTCTTCGTTCTCTTTGTTCGTTCTGTACAGAAATCCCTAAAACTGAAATTTATTTAATGAGAAATACAGTAACAATCAGCTGAATCAACATTAGCAACCCACTTAATCAAACAATAGTAATGTGCTGAATAAAATGCGATAAAACGTGTTAATCATTTAATGATAAAAAAACATTTTTTCATGAACAAGAACTCAATTGAAGACACTAACAATTAGGTGAACCAAACGGATCAGACCCACCAAATCGAATAAAATTCATATGGTGAATAAAGCATGATAAGTATTTAATAATGAAGAAAAGTGTTTCTGAATGCACAAAGATTCAAATGAACACACTAACAATTGCAAGTAGGAGAAATAAATTAATTATAACCTAAAACACAAGTTTATTTAGTTAGTAGATTATTTTAGAAGCATTTGAAATGAAATTTTAGGGGAAATTTTTTGTTTAATTTACCGTTGGGTCAGTTGCTTCCCTCGAAATCCGGTCAAGCATCTTTTACTTTATACAATGGGCCACCCACGGTGCTGGGGGAGCATGAGGCCTGAACCGGCGAGGAAACTTGGTTTCATAGAAGTATATCAGCATCAAAACAAAAACACAGCCATCAACGGACTGTTTCGTTCCCTTTCTCTTGTTTTCTATTCCTTTCATCAAGAAGTCGAGTACATTTTTGCCCAATCCCACTCTTGGATGTTGTCCACATGAAAGATAGGCGGCTTATGTATCAGGGAGGCCACGCATACCGTGGTCGGCAGTAAGAAGCACTTTTGTATGAAGACAACAAAAGTCCTTTTGAATTTTTTCCGGTTCTCCTCCCCTTCAACGCTCATATCTAGCACATTCCTTGTCTTCCTGATTCAGTTTTGTGTAATCAACTTTGTCATGATCCCTATAATATTTTAATAGCAAAAAATAAGCCATAAAGATATAGTAATGAACGGAAAATAAGCAAGAAGTGGAAAGTGTATTACTATCGTTGTTTATGCCTAGTTCAGCTGCTACCTTGCGAGGAGTTATTTTAATGTTCCCCTGGAGAGTTTTCAAGCATCCCTTATCGTCATCAAAGCAATCAATCAATTTATTCCTAAATACTATTGCTATTGCACTTGTTTGGCATATGCAATTATAAGTTTTCTGCAAGTTTTGAAACAGAATGTGAGGATATATTTATAATATAAAATAGATACTATTTGAATGAAAACGGATAAATATATTTAATGTGCTTACGTTATAGTGTGGCTTCTCCATTTTTGTCACCATTGTGTTGTTGTCTTTTGCTATAATAAAAAAATTTGGTCAATACTTCAGTAAATACACTGAAAAGCACAAGCATGAAGTAAATAACAAGTTCAAAGACCTAGTTATACTATTCACTGAACTGAATGAAAATAAGAACAAATTTTATTCAAATTTCTAGTTATATTGTAAAAATGCAATCAGAATAAAGCCTAAACCCTTATCACACTAAATAATTAGTGAATGAGAATAACCAAGCCCACCGAACTGAATACAATCCATGTGGTGAATAAATCATTATAAGCTTTCAATTATTATGAATAGTATACCCTCATGCAATAAAAGTTAACTGAATAGAGTAACAATCAAGTTCAAAGACCTAGTTACACTATTCAATGGACTGAATAAAAATAAGAACAAATTTGATTCAAAGCCCTAGTTATATTGTAAAAATGCAATCAGAATAAAGCCTAAATCCTGACTCACTAAATAACTAGTGAATGAGAATAACCAATCCCACCGAACATAATACAATCTATGTGGTGAATAAATCATTATAAGCTTTCAATTATTATGAATAGTATTTTCTCATGCAATAGAAATTAACTGAATAGAATAACAATCAAGTTCAAAGACCTAGTTACACTATCCACTGGACTAAATGAAAATAAGAACAAATTTGATTCCAAGCCTTAGTTATATTGTAAAAATACAATCAGAATAAAGCCCCTGAACACACTAAATAACTAGTGAATATGAATAACCAAGCCCACCGAACCAAATACAATCCATGTGGTGAATAAATCATTATAAGCTTTCAATTATTATGAATAGTATTTTCTCGTGCAATAGAAGTTAACTGAATAGAGTAACAATCAAGTTTAAAGACCTAGTTGTACTATCCACTAGATTGAATGAAAATAAGAACAAATTTGATTCAAAATCCTAGTTATATTGTAAAAATACAATTAGAATAAAGCATAAACCCTGAACACACTAAATAACTAGTGAATGTGAATAACTAAGCCCACCGAACCAAATACAATCCATGTGGTGAATAAATCATTATAAGCTTTCCATTATTATGAATAGTATTTCCTCATGAAATAGAAGTTAACTGAATAGAGTAACAATCAAGTTCAAAGACCTAGTTACACTATCAAGTTCAAATAGTATTTCTTCATGCAAAGCCCTAGTTATACTGTAAAAATGCAATCACAATACGTTGATCTACTGAACGAAGCAAATCAATCCAGTAATCTTAAAATGCAACTAGGAGAAACACTACATTGCAAGATTTCAAATGAATAATAGTTTTTTTCATACCTTTGTTAGCCTCTATTGCTGTTTTCGTGTGTTTTTGCTTGTTCATGGCGAAATCTTGTCGCGATTCTTCTCCAATAGTAGCTTTCGCAGAGAACTTAACTGAAGTTTAAGTGATTTTGAGAGAGATTCGAAGAGAATGAGTGGTTTCGTGTAGTGGTTTTGTGTTGAGGAAGAAATAACGTTTCTTCATAATGAGCGCGAAGGTAACGAGGGGTTTCGAGCGCATGTTTTCACGCTTCATTAATGCGCATGACTCTATTTGGGTTTAGGCCAACTTGATTATATGGTTACATGGATGTATAGCAGGCCTGTTTACTAACATTGTTATTTTAGAGGATCTTTTTTCGAATTTTAAGTACCCTGCATTAATTTCTGAATATTTTGAGTGGAGCATTAAATCAACTTTTCAATGTATAAAATAAAATTATGGGCAGCCCACATTTTAAATAATTAAAATGAATAAATAATTAAACTATTTTTTTAAAATTTATTAGTAAATGAACTCGTGCTAAGCACGGAAATTAAAAATTACATTATACATGCATAACATAATATGTATCATTAATCAAATTAAATTAAGATACACGAATATTTTTTCATGAATGAAAAACTAAAATCATTCTTTACATGTTAATCATTAATGTTAAAAAATTTTTTTTCATGTCATATTACATAACAAAAAATACTTTCTCATGTTAATTTTTTATTGAGCTTCTATATTGTTAACTTCTGTCTAACACTGATAACATAGTAATAATTGTGTAGAGTAATAAACTTCATATCAAATTGTAAGCCAAAAACATAATCATATAGACATTTAAACTTATAATACACACTTAAATATAGTTATACTAATATAAGATTTACAACTAAATATAATAAAGTTGAGTCAGTCATATGATATACTAACTATACAGAAAAAAAGAATTAAAGTTCAGTGGTAGAAAAATTATATGATTAAACACATCTACAATCCAACATTAATCTCTAAGTATATCAAATCTCAAATGGATACGTTGATACAGTCTTAAATATATAAACATTCTCAACTTACAACTTGTAATAAAAAATAAAATTCATTCATCCAAAATCAAACTTAAAACTCAATTTACCTACCAAAACTATTGAAAAATTTAAAGTAGAATCTTTTATTAGCAGAAGTGTCAGGACTAATTATAGTTCATATGGTTCCAACACCAAAAGGTTTGAGCTCCTTGCATAAAGCAGGAATATACTACACAATGAAAACACAATGAATAAGCAAACTGGTTTATATCCAGAAAAAATTAGTTGATACAACAAAGTAAATGGATGATACAATAAATTTAATCTGTATATATAGACCACTACCCAATGGATAAAAATTGAGAATCCTCTCAAAGGACTCTTTGGGAATGCATTTGTGTGAAGAACTACCAATAAATTTTACTTCATTTTTGGCACCGCTTCTAGCCTAGTTGTACGACCAACACCTAATCCGAATAACACAATAAATTTGAACATTAAATATAAAGAATAAAAAGATGACAGAAATGAAAATTCTAATATTTCACCATATAATACATTGAAACTCTTGAAGAATATAGTTGAAATGTATGATTCACTAATGATTTACATAAACAAATTGCAATAAACAATACCTACATAAATACATCCATAGTATAATGAACACATGAGTAAAATTATGACACATTAGATAATCTAATAAAAACTAAAGGCATACACACACACGAACTATCTATCAATTCACCAAAAACATAACTAGATTATAAGAAAAGGTTTAGAAACCTACTTGAAAGGTACAATAAAATAATTAAAAAATTAATCCAATAAATTAAGTTACTAAAATTCTTGTGTTTTGACCATCATTGTTAGTATGCAATTGTCAAACAATTTAAAACTTTAATTTCACACAAAAGGCCCAACCACTTTATTTCCAGCCTTTCTTATGGTAATAAAATATTCTTTTAAAAGAACAAACACAACACAAAAATTTTTTAGACACTGTTTTATTTATATAAAAAGATTATAATTAGGTAAAATAAAATTATAAATGAAGATCCAAACCAAAACAAATACCATTACCAAAACCAAAATATGATATCAGATTATCTTTGTCAAAAAAGAAAGAGTACGACCAAATATATATATTGATTTATCATATGGATTATGATTGTTTCCATATGATTAAGGCTTTTTCGATGGAGTGAGTACTTGTCTACAATTATCACAAAGTGACTTCTCAACGTTCACTGCAAAAATATACTAAATAGTATAATCTTCAAATTCATAGTATTTTTAAAAAAGAAAAGGTTAAGATATCCACTCATTGCTTTTCATGAAACCAAAACAAAGAATAAAGTTTGAAGATTCAAGACCAACTTTTCTTAGAGCAGAAATAACATGAAATATAAATAGATGGATCCAAATATATCTAATAGATAGCCAATTAAGTTCACCAATGCGATTATCCTTGTAATGCAAGACCAATACTAAGTATTCTTTCTAAATTACTAAGTAAAATAGTAAGACAAACATCATCCAAATATTTAAAATTGTCAACAATAAATGTGGTTGGTGCTTATGTTGATCCCTAATATTGCTCAAACTTTTAGTCTTTACTGAATTGATAGATTGCTACAACAGATAAAGTTGCATTATTTGTAATTAATCCTATTTTTTATTTTCTGAGTACAATTCAGGATATAACCTACTCAAAGAGGATAAAGCCATAAAAAAACTACCTATGCTGTTATCCAATCAAATCATAATGCAAGGGAATAAACTAATAGTTAGAAAAGGATATTAGTGGTAACCAAATATAATTATATCACCAATAAAAAGCTTTTCAAGATGGGTCAAATCAATAAAATGAGAATGTGTAACATTACAAATAGAACTAAAACCTTTAAAATATAAGAGATAACTTACAATACTATTAGTATCCCGCCGCCATTCACAGACCAAAAAGCAGAAGAAGCCCATTAGAGCTTGCGCTTGCAATTGCGTACCTACTCGAGTGAATGATAGAGCAAAAACTTAACCCAGGTTAAAACTATACTTTCAAGTACAGAATAATATCTAACATAAATAAATACCAAGTTTTATAAAGTTATTTCCTAACATCTATAAAGGTAAATTACTCCCTTAAATTAAAAATGAATTAAAATAATGCATAGAGTTTTTTGCTTGACTCCAAAAATTGAACAATAAGAAAATTATACTATAATATCTAAATTATATTCCATTTATTGGGTTAATCATCCAATTATAGAATTCTGCTAAAGCTCAAATCTCATGATCTTCAAGTATCTCGTGCTAATAAGTTTAATGAAAATCAGTTAATATTGAACTATTATTAGGATAACTTATTAAACATGAGATTTGATTTTAAATTAGATCCTAAGAATTAAGTTATCTGATTTTATGTTTGAAAAAATTGCAAGAGCATATAAGATAAGATTACCACTCAATTATAATAAACACATTATAGGATAATTACAAAATAAGGTTGTGAATAATTTATAAAAGAATAAAAATGTCTAAGAATAAATTCATGAGGGTCCATAAGTAATTCATATAGAAAAATAACAAATTTGTAGAAGAATAAAAATGTCTAAGAATTACAAATTAAATAAATTTTAAAATTATACATAATCAACCCAAATTTTAGAAAACTTTTCTATAAACAACATTCATGGTTGTTCTGGTTGAAAATTATTCTCAATTAATACTTTAACCCCGATTTTGATTTTATCTTTTGAAAGAGCAACATAAAGTTGCCTTTGAGTAAAAATAGGTTTCAGTGAGTATAATCCTTTAGTTGTTAAAGTTTGTGTCTGGGACTTGTTAATAGCCATAGATAATAACACACACACATTGAAGAAGATGAGTTTTTTTCTATGATTAAGATCATTTAACACTACAATAACACTGTTGAAAAATGAGGTGGTGTCACTAAAGTTTAAAATTATCACTAACTTCACATGCTACATAATAACAAAAAAACTATATAAAATTATAAATATACATTAACAGAATAGTAGCTAAAATAAAAAGCTGGATGATAATAAAAAAAATATAATTATGGATTTTCAAAAGAAGCATACATTATTGTCTTTTCCAATACTAAATTATTTTAAGTTTAGCTCAAGCTGCTTAAGCTTTTCAATTCTTCCTAACTTTGTACTTTAGAATTAAAAAAAAATTGACAAATTATAATGAAGAACTCTGAAAAAATAAAAAGGGGAAATACAAATTAAAATAACTACATCATTTATAAATGATTTGACAACCTAAATAAATAAATTTAACATGAAAAGAATTAAAGAAATACTTGGCCAAGAAAGAATAAGAAAAAAGTTTCTACAAACTTCAAATAAATGCCATCAGAAATTATTAAATATTCACATATTTTTTGCTTTTTTAATCTGCATATATTAATACAAACAATAAATATTAGCATGAAACTTACAAAGTCACTCTTTGATATATTGATTATTAGGATCTAGGAGACATTTATTTATTAACTATAGAAAACTTACTCTCTTTAGAGCCAACTGATATTATTAGGAGATACAAAACATAATCCTGCCTAAGAAGTTATGGTGAAACTCCATGGTCTAATAAAAAAAGGATAACAAAGTAAAAATAGAAAAATTTAAAATTTAAGGTAGTATTTGCAACTTCAAAACATCAATAATCACTTATAAACAAAACATAATGGATGATAAAGAAAAAAGGAATAAATTCTGACTTCGAATTCTTCAAATACTTGATTCAGGTATGAAATAAACTATAAACAGCGATGTGCAAAATATATTGGTATGCAATTATCTATCAAGAAGCTTACCTTGCCTTTAAAGATTAGACAATGATTAGCTATGTAAATTTTATGCAATAATAATATTAATCACTATGCTTGGTAATGTTTTATAAAATTTCTATTTTTGTTAAAATCAATCGAATGAAATTTAGATCACAACTACATGTACCTATAGAAAAAGTACCAAATAAAAAAGCTTATTCTTAATAGAGTTTATTTTATGTCTATGTGTATGTAGTATATGTAAACTACTATTCGAATTAGGAAGAAACTAAGGTACTTTTGAATTTAGACAAAGAAAGTCATCATAGCTTGCTGTGTGCATAATCATAGTTGATATATGTAATAATATTCATTATTAACACAACCTAATTACATATTAATAGACAGAAAAAATTTTCTGCATATTTTAATTTTCATGTATATATATCTAGAATTGAATCATGAATTATGATATGAATGAACCAAATGAGAACTTGAGAACTTGCCAAGTAGTAGCGTAGCGATAGCATTTTTATTCAAAATAATATAGTTTTAGTTTAAATAGACAAACAACAACTTTAAATTTGATTTGTTTCAGTGAAAATTAAACTCATTCAGATATATAAAATTGAAGATGCATGATAAATATACGTAACTAAAAATAATATGGAATAAGTCTATACAGTAATCTTGACAAAAATATTAATTTTCAGTTAATTATGCGGTTGGAATATCTCATAATATGAAGAGTGATAAAAAAGTAAAAGAATAACATCATAATCACTTGAGAGACAATGGAACCAATATAAAAAATTCCTCTTATAACAAAAAATATACATACCAATCCACATAAAAAATCTGACCATATTTCAAACTCAGAAAAATATCATCCATTCTTAAACCACAATAGAGACTCTAAGAACTAAACACATCCCAAAGCTAAATAATCATAGAGAGATAATAAAATGGGACTACTTTAAAAAAAATCAAAGATATCCAATCAGAAATAATAGTATCTACAACTAAACACTACCAAACAGAACAACAGCAAAGGATGCACAATATATTAGAAAAAAAATTCAAAACCTCATTACTTACTACTAACAATCTAGCACAACTTAAAAATTTGACTACAAAAAAGTCATAAAAAATAGACAATTTCCACTAGAATGAGGACAAAACTAAATGGAGTGTGAATAATTTTCACATAAAAAAGAAAATAAAATAAAAAAACCCAGAACATATGTAGATCAAGATGGGGAGAAGAGATTTTTGTTTTTTCAGAAAGAACACAAAAGAGGTTTTAATATGAGCAAGAAACCATATTTACTGGCACCACAGGCAAAGATAATTCAAAAATATCCTATACTATTCGAACATAAACAACAGATCACATAAATGCCAACCTTAAAGCTTTCTCCTTATAGTCATATCGGCTTTTCACTATCTCAAAACACTCTTTTAAGTATGGATTAGATTCTTGAAATGAAAGAAAGAAAAGAAACAATGACTTTAAAATCTTGAATTTTCTTTTGCAATAATACTTTATTCATCATGTAATTAAAAACACTACATAAATCAAATGGAGTTGCTATAACCCTTTGTAACATCTCAAGCTTTTTCTGAAATATTTTACATTTGATTTATTTTATTGCTACCATACCCTCTAATTTTTTCAAAATTCCTACACTACCCTTATTCTTTTTTCTAAACCTAACCCTAATTCTAATTTCAAAACACTCACTCTCACCTCACACACACACACACACTTCTCACTCACTTTCACTCTAAAACCACAAAGAGGGAAAGAAAAGAGAAAGAAACAGAGGGAGAGAAAGAATGGAAGAAGATAAGAAAAAGAGAAGAAGAAAGGAGGGAGGAGAGAGACCGCACGGCAGGGCTTGGTCCTCTTGCCGTCATTGCCATTGCCATCACGTCGTTGTCACAGGGGAGCGAGAAGATGAGCCCGCACACGAGAGAAAAAGAGAGAGAACGAGACTGCGACGGAGAAGAATGGAGTTGTACTGCCATCACCCCCGCGCATTGTCCCGCCTCTGGAGTCAATTGGAACCTTTGTCGTTGAGTCACTCCATTGCTATCACCGTCATCATTGTGGCGGTAGGCGTGAGGGCCGAACAAAGAGAAATATATCATTTGGAGGAGGGAGGAGCTACTACGCGTCATCGAGTAACTGCCACTGCTGGAGCTCACCGTTGAGGCTGCCAGAGCCCCTGCTTGTCTGCTTCGCATTCTGCCGTTGCTCTGCTTTACCGGGGGCTGAGTCTTGCCTCTCCCCTGTTCATCAGAGCTTGTGGTGTTGCTGTGGGAGTCACTGCCAGAGGAGAAGAACTGCTACCACCACTGCTCTGCTGTGTCCTTCATCGTGGATGCTAGAGAGGGTAAGCGGAGCTGCTGATGCTCCATCCCCTTATCTCCTTTTGTAAGATTAATTTTGTTCTGTCTTGTCTTGCCATAAAGCGCTATTATTGTCTATGTTCTATCCTACTTGATGTCCTTTTATGTCTTTGCTCAATTTTAGACCACCGTAGGCTATTAGATTCGCTGCGATTGTTACTGTGGTTGCTCCATGTTGTTGATACTAGGGCTATTGTTGATGTTGCTGCAGTGAGAAATGAAGTTGTTGCTACTACCTCAGTCCAAATTTTGTGCGCTTTCGTTCCATTTTACTTCAACTATCCTCACCATTTAATTCAACAATCCAAGTTTGGTCTCTTCGATCCTTTGAGACCACGTTGTGAGTAGGCTTTACATTTATAATTGTTTGATTTTACAGCTATAATTATTGAGATACGGTACTTTAAAATTATAGTTATACTTACAAAGATTATTATTAAAGAATTTTAAATTGGTTTGAATAATCGATTTATTAGAAATAAATATTTATCGTTGTTAAGCTCATTTTAATATGCACATGAGACTATATATTTTTATGAGATTATATGTATGTTTGAAGAAGTTTTATATTATTTTGAAGCATTTGATTTTACTCGAATATGTATTTTTGAAGCATTAAAATATTTGTTGGTACTCACTTATTTTAAAATTGTGAACAATGTTTAAAATGACTTAAAACTGAGAAAATATGATTGAAAAAATTTAGATGAAAAAGTATTATTGATTTGATTTGATTTGATACCTCGTATGTTTGAAAGACTGAAGAATTGATTATATTCGAAATTATATGTTTTGAATTAGTTGGGGAGGCTCGTATTAGAAAACCGTAGTTAACGGCGGTTATGACGTTAACCTAGATGCATCTGACTCAGACCTCAACTAGCAGGGGCATCGCTAGCCTAATGTGTAGGCCACACGTTGGATCTGTTATTCTGTACGGACACATGAGAGGAAAGGGCTACCCTTAGAGGTGGAGCCGCCCAAGTGTTGAATATTTTATTTGATTTCTGTATGAGAACTCCCTTATTGATTTACATATTCATATAAATTATTATTTTCTAAATAAACTCATTTTTATGATAATGTTTATATGGTCTCATGTGAATTATAGATGTACTGTCTAGTCACTGGGTTGCAAAACTCATCCCGTTTTTCTAAAAATATTTTTCAGGAATAAATATTTGATTATGTGAGCCTTTCTGTCCAAGAATAATGATCTACAATGGATGCTTGTTCTTTGTTGAGTTCTTAGACGTTATCTACTCCATATGTCACAGGCAAGATTTATCCATAATTATTTATTTTATCTATTATTAAAAATATGTAATTATTCATTTTAAAAACTTTAAATTTATGCAAAATATTTATGACCTTTTCATTTATCTTATATTCGAATCTATTAGACTTACCAGGGGACTATTTCCCTGAGCGTCAATCATGGTTCATTTTGGACAATGACACATTCACCTTAACTCAATAATTTATTACTTATAATTTTTCTTCAATATTTGTGGCTCTCAATCATAATACATTATATTACTATTATTATATATAAGACCAATTAATTAATTGTATATACTATAAGGTATATTAAATATATTCTCTTTATCCTGAATGAATAATTATTTATTTAAAATTAAATGGATGCGTATATAATATATGTCATGTAGACATAATCATGGTGAAATAAACAAATAGAAAGGGAGTAGAAATAAAACTTCCTACAATTGTGGTTATTAAAATATTATTCTAACGCATTCACCTCTTGGTCTTTACTCAACTCCAATGTCTCCATAAGTAGAAATAATTCCACCTCCTCTTTCTAAAATATTGCTGGCACTTTTTCTATATCAACACAATAAACATCACAATTTAGATCTCAACTTGGTAAAAATGCTGGTACTATTATTTGAATTCCAAAAGAAAATTACAAAGGCATAATACACATTTAGAATTTAGATTGTTACCCCAACTGTCACTAATCCTAAATCCAATTAAAATTTAATTTTATAATTAGATTCAAAAAATACAACAATGATCCAATAATCCAATAAATTCAATTGAAGATTTCATGAACAACAATTCAATATTAAAGCATTTTATAAATCGATATAGTGATTCAAAAATAAAAGAGAAAAGCATATTCAAAATTCCAACCTCATAATTAAGAGGGTCTAAGTAATTTATATTAGTAAAAAAATTAGATAATTTAAAAAAACTAAAAATTAGGCCACCATGAAATATAACTAGAAATTGCACAAATTCATCTTCACATAAATACACTTTTAATATGATTGCTATTTAAGTTCATAAGTAGCTCACAATTTTATAATGAAACACACAATTATATGAAGAAACACTTATAGCAGCTAAAAACAAAATTACTTTTCATTTTGTTTATAGTACAATAATATTTCATTATTAAAATAGGAGCCTCAAGTAATAAAAATGCTCAACGATCAATAGATCCTTAAATATTATAACAATATAGTTTTCACACAAATCACAAATATAAGTATTAATAAATAAGAACATTATTAGATTAAAAAATAATAATAACTCTTGAAATAGATTTGATAAATAATTCACAACATTACATTAATTTGATTAAGCAAAAATATTTCACTTCAAATATCTAACAATGAATATGTTGTATGTACTATAAAATAATAAGTCAAACTAATTGAAATGAGTTCAAGGTAAATGTCCTTTAGTATAACAAAGAAACTCTACTTAAAACTTAAACCAGAAAAATATCAAGTAAAAGTTACTCAAGTTATTCTTTAAATGAAATGTAATACATAAGTCCTCAACACCAAACTAATTGTAAGATACAAACAAAGTACTTTTTTAGGAGTTTCATAATAGAATACTTTCTTTGTACCTTTACAAAGAGAGTATTCTTTTGTTAAAATTCTTGGAACAAATTTGAAGATACAAAAGAAAGTGACATTATGAATCATAAGGTTTAAGGAAAAGGAATAGAACAAGTTAAAAATATATAAATAAATATTTAAAAGTGTTTTTTAAATTACAATTTTTTTGCCAATGAACTTAAATGGCATGCTTGTAACTCAATTTTTGTATTCTTGAATCATTATTTGACTAGTACATAACCGCAATGTTACATATGATATAGAAATACGAACACAATGTTGTTAACTTAAGTTCAAAGTACTTAGAATACATCACTAATTTATACAATTAGAAAAATGCTACAAAGACTATATACTGCACTGACATGGTCATGAAATATTTTGGAATACTTCTCTATACACAACATTTATTGTCGAGTTTGACGACAATGATCCAGTATTCTGAATCAGCACACGCAAGCCATTCTTTATCATTACTCTTGATAATGCAACATATAGTTGACTGTGTGTAAATACTGTCTAGGTAAATACAATCCAACTGTACTTAAGGTATGTCCTTGAGATTTGTTAATGGTCATAGTGAATGAGACAATGATCGAGAACTGTCTGCGTTAGAATCTAAATGGCAAAGCTTGGTTATTGGGAGTCATATTCATCTGCGATATCTGAACGACTTGGCCTATTTTGTCTCCTGTTAGCTTGATGCATTCAATTACATGGTTACCTAATCTTCTTAACTGTAATCTTGTTCTATTACATAACCCGTTTGACTGATCAATGTTACGTAGTAGCATGACCGGAAGACCTACTTTCAGAGTCAATTCATGAGGCGGCAAACCAGAGCAATTAATTGCATTAAGGACATCTGGTTTAAGTGTATCCAATTTAGAGTCTATGTTTCCTTCTTTGAGACATAAAGTATCTGAGTTTAAATAAGTTTTCACATCGGCATCCACACGTTGCATAATAAATGAGTTAAGATCGTTTACAACTTCTAGCGTTGGAGCCAAGATTGAACGATCTTTGAAAAATGATATGTTGTTGATATTAACCAACAGGTTGGGATAAACAAAATCAACCAATTGGTTGAAATCTTGAATTATAATTTCACCGGGGATTACCACATTAGACTCACCATCAATTGAATCTCCAGCAATACTATCACCTATGTCTAGCAACCATAAAGCGAATCGAGAAACATCAATGAGTGACGTATAAGTTGCTTTAACAGTTAAATGCATGTTAATTGTTAGTCTTAATACATTACAGTGTTGCCATATGTGAGATGAGTTGAAGGCTGCTTGGACAATATCTTGGCGAGATCCCATTGGAATTACAGGTAGAATTTGCCTGAAGTCAGCACCTAAAACCACAACCTTTCCTCCAAATGGTAGTTCTAGAATATAGTAAGGCTCAAACCTAACAATGTCCCTTAGGCATATGTCGAGAGCTTCATAGCACAACTTATTCAACGTTGGTGTCTCATCCCATATAATAAGTTTTGTTATGCAAATCAGTTTAAACAATGAGGTGCCTTACTTAATGTAACAAATCAAGTCTTCATTCAAGTCCAAGGGTATCTTAAACCTTGAATGTGAAGTATGTCCATTTGAAAGCAACAAAAAAGAAATATCGCTAGATGCAACATTTAGAACAATTTTTCCTTTGCTCTTTATAGCCGTTGAGAGAGTGTTGTAGAGAAACGTCTTACCGGTTCCACCATACCCATAGATGAAAAAAACCACCTTGGTTTCCATTTACAGCATTGATAATCACATCGAATGCTTTCATTTGATCTACATTCGTGTTTGTTAAGTTTGTATCCAACTGATTGCGCAGAACATCGACGTTAAAGTTTAGTTCATCCATGAATAACCGATCATCTAAGCTTGGAAAAAGGCATCCCATCAAGCTCTCTGGGTGATCTACCATTAGCTTATAGTTTTTTTCTCTATCTTTGGAAGATTCGGATTCATTATTCGATCTTCATATAATTGCAGGTCTATCAAGGATACACAACGATGCACATATTAATTACACATAAATTACTTGAATTTAATATAAATTAGAACCAGAAACATAGATGTAATAATTCAACTTACCTACAGATTGCATGGATTTTCTCTGAAAGTAAAAAATGTTTTCAGACAAAACATCATAACATTGCTGCCACACATTTTCAGGTCTACCCATATTGTTTGACAATAAGAGCACCACAAAAAGGTCACGGATGTAGTTTGCAGAAGCCTAGTTACTTGCTTCCAAGATGGCATCAACAAATTCTTTATCATCTTGCAGAAGGCCCAATGCATAACATGCTTCCTTGAACGTGCTGTACACAACGTCTGCAACTGTACATATGTCAACAAAACTTATACACCCCTTTTGAATATTGAGCAGAAGTCTTAGGTAATAATCTTCACCACTTCCTCGTGGAACATGAGTAAGTCTGTCGATTGAGAAGCCTTGTTTCCTTGGAATCCACAAAGAAATGTGTTCCTTCCACACGAACTTATTTGGAAACTGGCTATATGTAAGAGTACGACCAAATGGAAACAGCAAGCATCCAAGCTAGCATTTTTGTAGGCTTGCCGTCCACCCTGTTAATGACGTCAACTATGTTTTTATAGTCCTTAAAAACCATTGGATGTTCGTCTGGCAAGCAAAAAGATAATCGAATTACTGAAGGTTCTTTTTGTTGTATGTCGTACCTGAATATTCTCCAAACAGCTTCGCAGGCTGATATGTACCTACAATTATAATAATTCCTGATCTCATCAATAACCTTTTCAAGTTGCATTCTTTGTTGCTTTGATAGAAAGAAGCAGTGACACAATCATTTCCTTTGTGAACATATTTAAAAAGATATTTTATTGCCGATGTTTGACATGTATGCTCAACGTTGATGTGGCAATAACACTTTAGCAACAACGATCGGTTGTACGGGACAATGTATTAGTTATCGAGAACTATGTTTTTCTTCATGATTGTTCTGCCATTGTCTCTTCCTCTATACTTGGGGAAGCCTACCTCATCAATTACAGTCCTTGATCTAAATTGTTTTGTGATGAGCGGATAATTTATACATTTTTTGGCATTGTTTTTAGATAATTTTTAGTAGGATCTAGCTACTTTTAGGGAAGTTTTCATTAGTTTTTATGTAAAATTCATATTTCTGGACTTTACTATGAGTTTGTGTGTTTTTCTGTGATTTCAGGTATTTTCTGGCTGAAATTGAGGGACCTGAGCAAAACTCTGATAAAAGGCTGACAAAGGACTACTGATGTTGTTGGATTCTGACCTTCCTACACTCGAAATGGATTTTCTGGAGCTACAGAACTCCACATGGTGCGCTCTCAACAGATTTGGAAAGTAGACATCCAGAGCTTTCCAGCAACATATAATAGTTCATATTTTATTCGAGATTAGACGATGCAAACTGGTGCTCAACACCAGTTCTATGTTGCATTCTGGAGTCAAACGCCAGAAACAAGTCACGAACCAGAGTTGAACACCAAAAACACGTTACAACTTGGCGTTCAACTCTAAAAGAAGCCTCTGCACGTGTAAAGCTCAAGCTCAGTCCAAGCACACACCAAGTGGGCCCCGGAAGTGGATTTCTGCATCATTTACTTAATTCTGTAAATCCTAGTAGCTAGTCTAGTATAAATAAGACTTTTTACTATTGTAAAAGGGGTCCTTTTCCCTTATTTTTGATTTCATATGCCATTCATGGGGTCTGGCCATTCGGCCATGCCTGGACCACCATCACTTATGTATTTTCAACGGTAGAGTTTCTACACACCATAGATTAAGGGTGTGGAGCTCTGCTGTACCTCGAGAATTAATGCAAAGTATTACTATTATCCTTCTATTCAATTCATGCTTATTCTTATTCTAAGATATTCGCTGCACTTCAACCTGATGGATGTGATGATCCATGACACTCGTCATCATCCATCCTTATGAACGCGTGCTTGACAACCACTTCCGTTCTACCTTAGACCGGGCGTATATCTCTTGGATTTCTTAATCAGAATCTTCGTGGTATAAGCTAGAATTGTTGGCGGCATTCATGAGAATCCGGAAAGTCTAAACCTTGTCTGTGATATTCCGAGTAGGATTCAGGGATTGAATGACTGTGACGAGCTTCAAACTCGCAATTGTTGGGCGTGATGACAAGCGCAAAAGAATCAATGGATTCTATTCTGACATGATCGAGAACCGACAGATGATTAGCCGTGCTGTGACAGAGCATTTGGACTATTTTCACTGAGAGGATGGGATGTAGCCATTGACAGCGGTGATGCCCTACATACAGCTTGCCATGGAAAGGAGTAAGAAGGATCAAAGGAAGACAGTAGGAAAGCAGAGATTCAACAGGGACAAAGCATCTCCACACACTTATCTGAAATTCTCACCAATGATTTACATAAGTATTTATATCCTTATTTTCTATTTATTTATTATTATTATTCGAAAACTCTGTAACCATTTATTATCCGCCTAACTAAGATTTACAAGATGACCATAGCTTGCTTCATACCAACATTCTCCGTGGGATTGACCCTTACTCACGTAAGGTTTATTACTTGGACGACCCAGTGCACTTGCTGGTTAGTTGTGCGAAGTTGTGAAGAAAGTGCCGAGTTATAAATGCGCATACCAAGTGATCGCCATTGTTAGAGATCACAATTTCGTGCACCAAGTATTTGGCACCGTTGCCGGGGATTGTTCGAGTTTCGACAACTGACGGTTCATCTTGTTGCTCAGATTAGGTAATTTTCTTTTCATTTATTTTCAAATTTTTTTTCAAAAGTTTTTCAAAAAAATTTTCTCCCTCTGTTTTCGAAAAATCCTTCAGAGTTTTTAAGAATGAATTATAGAATTTCAAAATGGTATGCTGAAGCTTGGCTGGCCATCAAGCTTTAGACTAACCTGGTATGATTCCTGGAATTTTGATTGAGGACTTTGAATTCATTACTTCCTTTTTCTTATATGTTTTCGAAAAAATAAAATAAAATACAAAAAATTTAATAAAATTATAAAAACCAAAAATATTTTGTGTTTCTTGTTTGAGTCTAGAGTCAAGTCACAAGTTTGGTGTCAATTGCATGTTTTAATTTTTTTTAAAAAAATAATTTTCGAAAATTGCATGCATGCATAGTGTTCTTCATGATCTTCAAGTTGTTCTTGATGAATTTTCTTGTTTGATCTTCATAATTTCTTGTTTTGTGTTGTATGGTATTTTTCATATGCATTCTTGCATTCATAGTGTCTAAACATGAAAAAATTCTAAGTTTGGTGTCTTGCATGTTTTCTTTTGTTGAAAATTTTTCAAAAATAAGTTCTTGATGTTCATCATGATCTTCAAATTGTTCTTGGTGTTCATCTTGACATTCATAGTGTTCTTGCATGTATCATGTGTTTTGATCTAAAATTTCCATGCATTGAGTCTTTTTGTTATTTTTCTCTCTCATCATTAAAATTCAAAAATCAAAAAAATATCTTTTCCTTTTTCTCTCATAAATTTTGAAAATTTGAGTTGACTTAGTCAAAAATTTTAAAAATTTTGCTATTTCTTACAAGTCAAGTCAAATTTTCAAATTTAAAAATCTTATTTTTTCAAAATCTTTTTCAAAAATCAAATCTTTTTTATTTTTTATTATTATTTTCGAATTTTTTTTAAAATTTTCAAAATCTTTTTCTTATCTTTATTTCAAAATTTTGAAAACTTTACTAACAATTAATGTGATTGATTCAAAAATTTGAAGTTGTTACTTTCTTGTTAAGAAAGGTTCAATCTTTAAATTCTAAGAATCATATCTTTTAGTTTCTTGTTAGTCAAGTAATCAATTTTAATTTTAAAAATTAAATCTTTTTCAAAATATCTTTTTCAATCATATCTTTTAAAATTATCTTTTTCAAAAATTTGATTTCAAAATATCTTTTCTTATCTTCTTATCTTTTCAAAATTGATCTTCAAATCTTTTTCAACTAACTAATTAACTTTTGTTTATTTTTTATCTTTTTCAAAACCACCTAACTAATTTTAGCTCTCTAATTTTCAAAAATTACCTCCCTCTTTTTCAAAATTCTTTTAATTAACTAATTGTTTTAAATTTTAATTTTAATTTTAATTCTTCTCTCCAATTTTCGAAAATCACTAACTCTTTTTCAAAATTTATTTTCGAATTCTCTCCATCTCATCTTCTTCTATTTATTTATTTATTTACTAATACTTCTTTTCATCTCAAGAATCTGAACCTATCTTCACCCTTGTGTTTGGATTCTTACCTTTTCCTTCTTCTATTCCTTTCTTCTTCTACTAACATAAAGAAATCTCTCTACTGTAGTAAAGAGGATCCCTATTATTATTTTCTGTTCCCTTCTTTTTCATATGAGTAGGAGCAAGGACAAGAATATTCTTGTTGAGGCAGATCCTGAACCTGAAAGGACTCTGAAGAGGAAACTAAGAGAAGCTAAATTACAAAAGAGACAGAGCTAGAATATGGTTGGATTCACAACCTAAAGATAGCCTGGACTCATGGGATAAGCTGGTTGCGGCCTTCTTAGCTAAGTTCTTTCCTCCTCAAAAGCCGAGCAAGCTTAGAGTGGATGTTCAGACCTTCAAATAAAAAGATGGTGAATCCCTCTATGAAGCTTGGGAAAGATACAAGCAACTAACCAAAAAGTGTCCTTCTGACATGCTTTCTGAATGGACCATTTTGGATATATTCTATGATGGTCTGTCTAAATTGTCTAAGATGTCATTGGACCATTCTGCAGGTGGATCTATTCACCTGAAGAAAATGCCTGCAAAAGCTTAGGAACTCATTGACATGGTTACAAATAAGCAGTTCATGTACACCTCTGAAAGGAATCCTGTGAGTAATGGGACGCCTCAGAAGAAGAGAGTTCTTGAAATTGATGCTCTGAATGCCATACTGGCCCAGAACAAAATGTTGACTCAGCAAGTCAATATGATTTCTCAGAGTTTGAATGGTTTGCAAAATGCATCCAACAGTACTAAAGAGGCATCTTCTGAAGAAGAAGCTTATTATCCTGAGAACCCTGTAATGGCAGAGGTGAATTACATGGGTGAAGCCTACGGAAACACCTATAATCTCTCATGGAGAAATCATCCAAATTTCTCATGGAAGGATCAACAAAAGCCTCAACAAGGCTTTAATAATGGTGGACGAAATAGGTTTAGCAATAGCAAGCCTTTTCGATCATCCTCTCAGCAAACAGACAGAGAATTCTGAGCAAAGCCTCCCTAGCTTAGCAAACATAGTCTCTGATCTATCTAAGGCCACTCTAAATTTCATGAATGAAACAAGGTCCCCCATTAGAAATTTGGAGGCACAAGTGGGCCAGCTGAGTAAAAGAGTCACTAAAACTCCTCCTAGTACTCTCCCAAGCAATACAGAAGAGAATCCAAAAAGAGAGTGCAAGGCCATAACCTTACTTGGTGTGGCCGAACCTAGGGAGGAGGAGGAGGACGTGAATCCCAGTGAGGAAGACCTCATGGGATGTACTCTGGACAAAAAGGAGTTCCCAATTGAGGATCCTAAGGAATCTGAGGCTTATATAGAGACCATAGAGATTCTATTGAACCTACTTCTTCCATTCATGAGCTCTGATGAGTATTTCTCCTCTGAAGAGGATGAAGATATTACTGAAGAGCAAGTTGCTAAGTACCTTGGAGTAATCATGAAGCTGAATGCCAAGTTATTTGGTAATGAGACTAGGGAGGATGAACCCCCTTGCTCACTAATGAACTGAATAACTTGATTAGACAGACATTACCTCAAAAGAAAGAAGATCCCGAAAGGTTATTAATACCTTGTACCATAGGCACCATGACCTTTGAGAAGACTCTGTGTGACCTGGGGTCAAGCATAAACCTCATGCCATTCTCTGTCATCGAGAAACTGAAAATCTTTGAAGTTCAAGCTGCAAGAATCTCACTAGAGATGGCAGACAAATCCATGAAAAAGGCTTACGGACTAGTAGAGGACATGCTAGTGAAGGTTGAAGGCCTCTACATCCCTACTAATTTCATAATCCTAGACACTGGGAAGGAGGAAGATGAATCCATCATCCTTGGCAGACCCTTCCTAGCCACAGCAAAAGCTGTGATTGATGTTGACAGAGGAGAGTTGGTCCTTCAATTGAATAAGGACTACCTTGTATTCAAGACTCAAGGTTCTCCTTCTGTACACATAGAGAAGAAGCATGAAAGGCTTCTCTCAATACAGAGTCAAACAAAGCCCCCATATTCAAACTCTAAGTTTGGTGTTGGGAGGCCACAACCAAACTCTAAGTTTGGTGTTGAGAGGCCCCAACCATGCTCTGATTATCTGTGAGGCTCCATGAGAGCCCACAATCAAGCTATTGACATTAAAGAAGTGCTTATTAGGAGGCAACCCAATTTTTATTTATCTATGTTATTTCATGTTTTCTTTAGGTTGATGATCATGTGGAGTCACAAAAACAACTGTAAAAATCAAAGCAAATTCAAAAACAGCATTAAAAATAGCACACCCTGGAGGAAGAACTGACTGACATTTAAACGCCAGTAAGGGTAGCAGGATGGGCGTTAAACACCTAGTCTGGCACCATTTTGGGCGTTTAACGCCAGAAATGGGCACCAGATTGGCGTTTAACGCCAGAACAGAGCACCAAGTTGGCGTTAAACACAAGGAAAGGTATAAAAGCTGGCGTTTAACGCCAGAAACAAGCAACAGTATGGCATTAAACGCCAGAATTTCATTCTAAGGGCATTTTTGCACGCCTAAATGGAGCAGAGATGAGAAGTCTTTGACCCCTCAGGATCTGTAGACCCCACAGGATCCCCACCTACCCCACCTCTCTCTCTCTCTCTCCCCTTCACACATCTCTATAACACTCTATCCAAAACACCACTCACCAATCAAATCCTATCCTCTTCCCTATATTCTCTTCACCAATCACCTCCATATCTCTTCCCCAAACACCCCACCTACCTCACTTTTCAAATTCAAACACTTTTCCCTCCCAAACCCACTAAATTCCATTTGGCCACTCTTCACTCCTTCATTTTCACACATCACAAACACTCTCCTACCCCCTTGGCCAAACCTATCTCTCCCTCCATCTCCTCCATTTTCTTCTTCTTCCACTTCTTTCTTTCTTCTTTTGCTTGAGGATGAGCAAACCTTTTAAGTTTGGTATGGTAAAAGCATTGCTTTTTATTTTTTCATAACCATTTATGGCACCTAAGGCTGGAGAAACCTCTAGAAAGAGGAAAGGGAAGGCAAAAGCTTCCACTTCTGAGTAATGGAAAATGGAGAGATTCATCTCAAAGGTCCATCAAGACCACTTCTATGAAGTTGTGGCCAAGAAGAAAGTGATCCCTGAGGTTCCTTTCATGCTCAAGAAGAATGAGTATCCGGAGATCCGACATGAGATCCGAAGAAGAGGTTGGGAAGTTCTCACCAACCCCATTCAACAAGTCAGAATCTTAATGGTTTAAGAGTTCTATGCCAATGCATGGATCACTAGGAACCATGATCAAAGTATGAACCCGAATCTAAAGAATTGGCTTACAATGGTTCGGGGGAAATACTCAGATTTCAATCTAGAAAATGTAAGGTTGGCGTTCAACTTGCCAATGATGCAAGAAAATGCACGCCCCTACACTAGAAGGGTCAACTTTGATCAAAGGTTGGACCAAGTCCTCATGGACATATGTGTCATGAGATCATACCTCTAGAACTCTACAAGGTGGCTGACAAGTCCTCCACTTTGGCAAGGTTAGCCTTTTCTCATCTCATTTGTCACCTATGCAATTCGGCTAGGATTTACATAGAAGGAGACATCCTCATTGAAGAGGACAAGCCCATCACTAAGAAAAGGATGGAGCAAACAAGAGAGCCCACTCATGGACCTCAACAAGAGCATAAGGAAATTCCTTATCAAGAAATTCCTGACATGCCTCAAGGGATGCATTTTCCTCCACACAACTATTGGGAGCAACTCAACACCTTTTTGGAAGGCTTGAGTTACAACATGGACCAACTAAGGGTGGAGCACCAAGAGCACTCTATCATTCTCCATGAGATTAGAGAATATCAAAGAGCTATGAGAAAGTAGCAACAAAGGCAAGGAAGAGACATAGAGGAGCTCAGGCGTTCCATTGGACCTTCAAGAGGAGGAACTAGCCGCCATCACTATGGTGGACCCGTTCCTTGATTTCCTTGTTCCTATTTTTCTATTTTTTGAATTTGATGCTTTATGTGTTATCTATGTTTATGTCTCCATTACATGATCATTAGTGTCTAGTATTTATGTCTTAAAGCTATGAATAATTCCATGAATCATTCACCTCTCTTAAATGAAAAAATGTGCCTAATTACAAAAGAACAAGAAGTACTTGGATTTTAAATTTTATCTTGAAATTAGTTCAATTATTTTGATGTGGTGGCAATACTTTTTGTTTTCTGAATGAATGCTTGAACAGTGCATATTTTTTATAGTGAAGTTTATGAATGTTAAAATTGTTGGCTCTTGAAAGAATGATGAACAAAGAGAAATGTTATTGATAATCTGAAAAATCATGAAATTGATTCTTGAAGTAAGAAAAAGCGGTGAAAAAGAGAAAATAGCGAAGAAAAGGCGAAAAAGAAAAAAAAGAAAAAAAAGCAAGCAAAAAAAGCCAACATCCCTTTAAACCAAAAGGCAAGGGTAAAAAAGATCCAAGGCTTTGAGCATTAATGGATATGAGGGCCCAAGGAAATAAAATACAGGCCTAAGCGGCTAAATCAAGCTGTCCCTAACCATGTGCTTGTGTCATGAAGGTCCAAGTGAAAAGCTTGAGACTGAGTGGTTAAATTCATGATCCAAAGCAAAAAGAGTCTGCTTAAGAACCCTGGACACCTCTAATTGGGGACTTTAGCAAAGCTGAGTCACAATCTGAAAAGGTTCACCCAGTTATGTGTCTGTGGCATTTATGTATCCGGTGGTAATACTGAAAAACAAAGTGCTTAGGGCCACAGCCAAGACTCATAAAGTAGCTGTGTTCAAGAATCAATATACTGAACTAGGAGAATCAATAACACTATCTAAAATTCTGAGTTCCTATAGATACCAATCATTCTGAATTTCAAAGTGAGATGCCAAAACTGTTCAGAAGCAAAAAGCTACTAGCCCCGCTCATCTAATTAGGACTAAGTTTTATTGATATTGTGAGATTCATTATATATTCTCTTCTTTTTATCCTATTTTGTTTTCAGTTGCTTGGGGACAAGCAACAATTTAAGTTTGGTGTTGTGATGAGCAGATAATTTATACGTTATTTTTAGGTAGTTTTTAGTAGGATCTAGCTACTTTTTAGCATATTTTTATTAGTTTTTAAGAAAAAATCACATTTCTGGACTTTACTATGAGTTTGTGTGTTTTTCTGTGATTTCATGTATTTTCTGGATGAAATTGAGGGACTTGAGCAAAAATCTGATTTAGAGGCTGAAAAAGGACTGCTAATGCTGTTGGATTCTGACCTCCCTGCACTCGAAATAGATTTTCTGGAGCTACAAAAACCCAATTGGCGGCTCTCAATTGCGTTGGAAAGTAGACATCCTGGGATTTCCAGCAATATATGATAGTCCATACTTTGCCCGAGTTTTGACGACGCAAACTGGTGTTTAAACGCCAACTTCCTGCCCTATTCTGGTGTTAAACGCCAGAAACAGGATACAAGCTGGAGTTAAATGCCCAAACTGGCATAAAAGATGGCGTTTAACTCCAAGAAAAGTCTCTACACATGAAAGCTTCAATGCTCAGCCCAACCACACACCAAGTGGGCCCAGAAGTGGATTTCTGCATCATTTACTTATTTCTGTAAACCCTAGGTTACTAGTTCACTATAAATAGGATCTTTTACTATTGTATTTTCATCTTTTGATCATCTTTTGATCTCTTGATAACGTTTTGGGGGCTGGCCATTCGGCCATGCCTGGACCTTCATCACTTGTGTATTTTCAACGGTGGAGTTTCTACACACCATAGATTAAGGTGTGGAGCTCTGCTGTTCCTCATGAATTAATGCAAAGTATTATTGTTCTCATATTCAATTCAAGCTTATTCTTATTCTAAGATATTCACTTGCACTTCAACCTGATGAATGTGATGATTATGTGACACTCATCACCATTCTCAACTTATGAATGCGTGCCTGACAAACACTTCTGTTCTACATGAACACAAGCTTGAATGCATATCTCTTGGATTCCTGGTCCATGCGTTTGATTGCCTCTCCTGACAACAGAGCCTTCAATTCCTTGAGATCAGAGTCTTTGTGGTATAAGCTAGAACCAATTGGCAGCATTCTTGAGATCCATGACTGTTGGGCGTAGTGACAGATGCAAAAGGATCACTGGATCCTATTCTAACACAAGTGAGAACCAACATATGATTAGCACTACGTAACCCGTAGCTGGACCATTTTCACTGAGAGGACGGGAGGTAGGCATTGACAACGGTGATACCCGAATATACAGCTTGTCATAGAAAGGAGTATGAAGGATTGGATGAAGGCAGTAGGAAAGCAGAGATTCATAAGGAATAACGCATCTCCATACGCTTATCTGAAATTCCCACCAATGAATTACATAAGTATCTTTATCTTATTTTATGTTTTATTTATCTTTTAATTATCAAAACTTTATAACCATTTGAATCCGCCTGACTAAGATTTATAAGATGACCATAGCTTGCTTCAAGCCGACAATCTCCGTGGGATCGACCCTTACTCACGTAAGGTTTATTACTTGGACGACCCAGTGCACTTGCTGGTTAGTTGTGCGAAGTTGTAAAAATGAGTTGAGATTACAATTGTGCGTACCAAGTTGTTGGCGCCATTAAGATCACAATTCCGTGCACCACAACACCAATATAAAAATGTAAGATAAAAGTGTGAAAAAGGAATTAAAAATAACAAAGCTTATATAAAATTAAAAATGAATAAAATAATCAAATGGAATAATTTGTAGAATACTGAAAGAGTAGAAGGGAAGAAGAAAGAGAAACCTTAAAGAGAAGTTAGAAATAGGGGAGTAAATGCGAGTAAGAATGAGAGAATTAGGGTAGGAATGGAGGAAGAAAAAGGAAAGAAAATTGTAGCTGTCGAAGTTGGGGGTCTCTGGTGGTGGTGAGAGAAGGGAGGAAGAAAGAAGGAAGAAGTAGGAAGAAGAAGAATGAAAGAGGGAAGAAGAAAGAAGGAGAATTAAGATTTGAAAGAGAAAAGAATAGTGAAAGGAAACAGAATAAGGGCAGCACGTTGGGTTTAGTGACGCGGTGCGTATGACGCGCACGCGTCGCCCACGTGTACGCGTGGGTGGAAAAAAGTCCAGGTAACGCGTAAGCATCAGTCACGTGTACGCGTGACCACTGGTCGTGCTAGACGCACGTTACCAGCACCAAGGTTGCGCAACTCTCGGGCCAAATCACTCATTTATGCCGATTTTCAGCCCACGCGTACACGTCGCTGACGCTTACGTGTGAATGGCCAAAATTGCAGGTGATGTGCATGCATCACCCACGCGTATGCGTGGGTTGGCTTGTCCGCAAGGCATCCTTCCTGCACGCTTTCAGCGTAACTCTCGGGACATTTTTCACTTTTTCGCACGTATGGATGACGCGTATGCGTCATAGACGCTTGCGCGTCATAGACGCTTGCGCGTCATAGACGCTTGCGCGTCATAGACGCTTGCGCGTCATATGCCCCATTTTTTTTAATATAAAAATATAGAAAATTAAACGTAAATATGCAGAACTGGAAATTAACACTAATATAAATAAAATGAAACTAATAAAAAGGGAAGATCATACCATGGTGGGTTACCTCCCACCTAGCACTTTTCTTTAACGTCCTTAAGTTGGACAGTCCATAAGCTCAATCATCTTCTTGTGCTGGATCCTTCAAGAGGAATATCTCCAACTCCTTGTTACTCTTCATCTTCTCACCATGATATAGCTTCAACCGATGACCATGGACTTTGAAGAAGGTGGAGCTTGAAGGGTGACTCAGGTGGAAGACCCCATATGGCTCAGCCTTTTCCACCCTATAGGGTCCTTCCCACCTTGATCTCAACTTACCTGGCATTATTCTCAACCTTGAGTTATATAGGAGGACTAAATCCCTATCTCTAAACTCTCTTTTCTTGATGTTCTTGTCATGCACCGCCTTCACCTTTTCCTTGTAGAGCCTTGAGTTCTCATACGCCTCCAGTCAGAGGCACTCCAATTCCAGTAGTTGCAGCTTCCTTTCAATTTCGGCTCCTCTCAATCCTGAGTTGCATTCCTTCACAGCCCAGCAAGCTTTGTGTTCCACCTCTACTGGAAGGTGACAAGCCTTTCCGTATACTAGGCAGAACGGACTCATGCCGATGGGTGTTGGTGGACGAAATTGTGTTTCCTATTTTCTTGTAATTGGATTTTAGAAATTGGCACTAGTGAACACAACTCCGTTCAACTAACCAGCAAGTGTACTGGGTCGTCCAAGTAATACCTTACGTGAGTAAGGGTCGAATCCACAGAGATTACTGGTTTGAAGCAATCAATATTTATTTTATTAATCTTAGTCAGGATATCAATAGGATTATTTGGATTAAAAGTGAAATTACTGGAATTGATAAAAGAGGGAACAATGTTACTTTGATTTGCAGCACTGGGGAATATGTTGGAGTTTTGGAGATGCTTTGTCCTCTGACTTCAACTCTTCCTTGAAATCCTCTTCTCACACGCAGGTCCCTTCCATGGCAAGCTCTATGTAGGGCGTCACCGTTGTCAGTGGCTACTTCCCATCCTCGCAGTGAAAACTATGCTCACGCACTCTGTCACAGTACGGCTAATCACCGGTTGGTTCCCGCTCCTACTGGAATAGAATCACTCTTTTGCGTCTGTCACTAACGCCCAGCAGGTTAAAGTTTGAAGCACGTCACAGTCATTCAATCCCGGAATCCTACTCGGAATACCACAGACAAGGTTTAGACTTTCCGGATTCTCATGAATGCCGCCATCAATCCGGCCTATACCACGAAGATTCTGTTGGGGAATCTAAGAGACATTCATTCAGTCTAATGTAGAAC
>NC_029775.3:91882846-91883378 GCF_000817695.3 Arachis duranensis | reverse complement strand
AGAATATGCAATGAATTCCAAAAACATCTGTGAAGATCAGTATTAATTAGATGAGCGGGGTTTTTAACTTTTTGCCTCTGAACAGTTTTGGCATCTCAATCCATCCCTTGAAATTCAGAATGGTTGGCTTCTTTAGGAACTCAGAGTCCAGATAGTGTTAATGATTCTCTTAGTGAAGTATGATGATTCTTGAACATAACTACTTATTGAGTCTTGGCTGTGGCCCAAAGCACTCTGTCTTCCAGTATTACCACCGGATACATACATGCCACAGACACATGATTGGGTGAACCTTTTCAGATTGTGACTCAGCTTTGCTAGAGTCCCCAATTAGAGGTGTCCAGGGTTCTTAAGCACACTCCTGTTTGCCTTGGATCACAACTCTTATTACTCTATTTTTTTTTTCGTTTTCTTTTTCTCTCTTTTTTTTTTTTGAAATGCTTTTTCTTGCTTCAAGAATCATTTTATTGATTTTTCAGATCCTCAGTAACATGTCTCCTTTTTCATCATTCTTTCAAGAGCCAACATTCAT
>NC_029775.3:91878956-91879331 GCF_000817695.3 Arachis duranensis | reverse complement strand
GTGGCGTTCACTGCCTCTTCTTCCTCCCAGAATTCGGCCATGTTGATGGCCTTGCACTCTCCTTTTGGATTTTCTTCAGTATTGCTTGGGAGAGTGTTTGGAGGAAGTTCAGTAATTTTCTTGCTCATCTGACCCACTTGTCCTTCCAAATTCCGAATGGAGGATCTAGTTTCAGTCATGAAACTTTGAGTGGTTTTGATCAGATCAGAGACCATGGTTGCTAAGTCAGAGGTATTCTGCTTAGAACTCTCTGTCTGTTGCTGAGAAGATGATGGGAAAGGCTTGCTACTGCTAAACCTGTTTCTTCCACCATTATTGTTATTGAAACCTTGTTGAGGTCTCTGTTGATCCTTCCATGAAAGATTTGGATGATTC
>NC_029775.3:91862461-91864931 GCF_000817695.3 Arachis duranensis | reverse complement strand
AATCATCTTGTTGCTGTTGTCTGACCATTGATATTCCAGTAATGGGCTTTTTAATTAGGATATATTCAGTTATTCCCATCTTTACTCCAGCCTCTTTGCAAAGCATAGAAACTAGGCTTGGATAAGCCAATTTGGCGTCCTTAGAATTCCTGTTTGCTATTTTATATAGCTCACAGGAGATCAGCTGATGGACTTCCACTTCTTTTCCCAACATGATGCAGTGAATCATGACAGCTCTTTTGATGGTAACTTCAGAATGGTTGCTGGTGGGCAATATGGAACGACAAATAAAGTCCAGCCAGCCTCTGGCTACTGGTTTTAGATCTTCTCTTTTGAGTTGAACTGGGATGCCAGTTGTACTGGTAGTCCACTTGGCTCCAGGGATGCATATGTCCTCCGGAACCTTGTCCAGCCCTTTATTGACCCTCATCATTCTCCTATTAAAGGAGTCTGGGTCATCTTTCAGTTGAGGGATCTTGAATATCTCCCTGATCCTGTCAGAATTGGTATGAATGATTTTTCCTCTGACCACTGTCTTATGGTCAAAGATAGCAGCTCCAATGATTCTTTGCCTTTCTGTCTGCCATAGATTAGCATAAAATTCCTGAACCATGTTCTTCCCCACTTTCGTTTCAGGATTGGCCAGAATTTCCCAATTCCTGTTCCGAATTTGCTCTTGGATCTCCGGATATTCATCTTCTTTCAGATCAAATCTGACTTCCGGGATCACTGATCTGTGACTCATTATCTTGTAGTAATGGTCTGAATGTTCTTTAGTTAAGAACTTCCCTTGGTTCCAAAGTGGCTTTGGAACGCTTTCTTTCTTCCCTCTTGGGGTGGTTTGCTTTCCTTTAGGAGCCATGATCTTAATTGAGTATATTTTTGTGATCACGGATAAGCACACCAAACTTAGAGTTTTGCTTGTCCTCAAGCAAAGGAGAAGAAAGAAGAGGGATAGAAGGAGAGCAAGTTTGGGATGAAGAGTAGAGGGGGAGGCCGAATATAATATAAAGGGATGGGGGGTGGGAAATTTTCGAAAAAATCAGAAAGAGATAAGATAAAAGATATGATTTTAAAAGGTATGATCAGAAAAAGATATTTTTTTTTAAAAAAAAAAGAAAAGATATGAATCAAAATTTAAAAGATAGAATTGGATTTTAATTTTGAAAAGGATTTTTAAAAGGAGGTAAAGATGTGTTGGAAACAAATTTGAAAAGATGATGGATTGAATTGGAAAGCCATTTGTTCTTTTGGGTTAAGATAAATCTAAAAAATTTGCAATCATTGGATTTTTAGAAATTAGGATAAACTTTTTGGAAATGAAAGTGATAATTTAAAATATGTTTATGCAAGAAATCATGAATTGAAACATAAAAATTTTGAAAAAATGCAAAGGAAAACGAAATTGTACCTCCTCCCACCATCCTGGCGTTAAACGCCCACATGGTGCATGGTTTGGGCGTTTAACGCCCACATGTTGCTTCTCCTGGGCGTTCAACGCCCATGTGATGCTTCTTCCTGGCGTTGAACGCCAGGAGGTCCTTCTTTACTGGGCGTTTTTCTAAACGCCCAGAATGCTAGCAGATTGGCGTTAAGCGCCCAGAAGATGCATCTTTCTGGCGTTTAACGCCCAGAAGATGCTTATTCTTGGCGTCTAACGCCCAGAAGGCTACCCTTACTGGCGTTGAACGCCTAGTGGGTGCTTCTTTTGGGCGTTTAACGCCCAAAGTATTTCTTACTGGCTTTTTCATGCCAGTGAGCTTCCAAATTTCTCTGTAACTCTTGGGACTTCAATCAATTACTAATTCACCTTTGAAGATACTTGGACTTAAACCTGTAAAGAAAAGAAGATTTATTTAATCAGTAAATAAACTTTGTAAATGGCTGGGTTGCCTCCCAGCAAGCGCTTCTTTAATGTCATTAGCTGGATTGACACTGATATTCAATGTAATCTCAGTCTTGAGCATTCTTGCTCGAAATTATCTTCAAGATAGTGTTTAACTCTTTGTCCATTGACAATGAACTTTTTGTTAGAGTCACTATCCTGAAGTTCTATGTATCCATATGGTGATACACTTGTGATCACATATGGACCTCTCCACCGGGATTTTAACTTCCCAGGGAATAATCTGAGCCTAGAGTTGAATAGCAGAACTTTTTGTCCTGGTTTAAAGACTCTGGATGACAATTTCTTATCATGCCATCTTTTTGCTTTTTCCTTGTAGATTTTCGCATTTTCAAAAGCATTGAGTCTAAACTCCTCTAGCTCATTTAACTGGAGCAATCGTTTTTCTCCAGCTAATTTGGCATCAAGATTCAGGAATCTGGTTGCCCAGTAGGCCTTGTGTTCCAGTTCCACTGGCAAGTGACATGCCTTTCCATACACAAGCTGGTATGGAGAGGTACCTATAGGGGTCTTGAATGCTGTTCTATATGCCCACAGAGCATCATCCAAGCTTCTTGCCCAATC
>NC_029775.3:91861920-91862284 GCF_000817695.3 Arachis duranensis | reverse complement strand
CCTCCACCCATTTGGATACATAATCCACTGCCACCAGAATATAGGTGTTTGAGTATGATGGTGGGAAAGGTCCCATGAAGTCAATGCCCCATACATCAAACAACTCAATTTCCAAGATTCCTTGTTGAGGCATAGCATAGCTGTGACGCAGGTTGCCTGATCTCTGGCAACTATCACAGTTAAGCACAAATGCTCGGGAGTCTTTATAGAGAGTAGGCCAGTAGAAGCCACTCTGGAGGACTCTTGTGGCTGTTCGTTCACTTCCAAAATGTCCTCCATACTCTGATCCATGGCAATGCCAAAGGATCTTCTGTGCTTCTTCTTTAGGCACACATCTACGGATTACTCCGTCTGCACATCTCTT
>NC_029775.3:91859823-91860340 GCF_000817695.3 Arachis duranensis | reverse complement strand
TTTGATTATAACCTGAATATCCATCCAGGAAGCAGTAGTATTCATGACCTGCTAGTCTTTCTAGCATCTGGTCTATGAATGGTAAAGGAAAATGATCCTTTCTGGTGGCAATATTGAGTCTTCTGTAATCAATGCATATACGCCACCTTGTAACTGTCCTTGTAGGAACCAGTTCATTTTTTTCATTATGAACCACTGTCATGCCACCCTTCTTAGGGACAACTTAAACAGGGCTCACCCAGGGGCTGTCAGAAATAGGATAAATAATCCCAGCCTCTAGTAATTTAGTGACCTCTTTTTGCACCACTTCCTTCATAGCTGGATTCAGCCGCCTTTGTGGTTGAACCACTGGCTTGGCGTCATCCTCCAACAAGATTTTGTGCATGCATCTGGCTGGGCTAATGCCCTTAAGATCACTAATGGACCACCCAAGAGCTGTCTTGTGCGTCCTTAGCACTTGAATTAGTGCTTCCTCTTCCTGTGGCTCTAAGGTAGAGCTTATAATTACAGGAAAGGT
>NC_029775.3:91858188-91858539 GCF_000817695.3 Arachis duranensis | reverse complement strand
CTTTAATTGTACTTCCATGTTCCTGTTAGCCATTCTTGTTTCCTGTAATATTTCCTTGAATTCGGCTAGCTGCTGAGTTAGAAAATCTAATTGCTGATTGAATTCATTAGCCTGATCCATCGGACTGAGTTCTGCAGTTACTGTTTTGGCTTCTTCTTTCATGGAAGATTCACTGTTTAGATACAGATGTTGATTTTTGGCAACTGTATCAATAAGCTCTTGAGCTTCTTCAATTGTTTTTCTCATATGTATAGATCCACCAGCCGAGTGATCTAGAGAAATCTGAGCTTTTTCTGTAAGCCCATAGTAGAATATGTCTAATTGCACCCATTCTGAAAACATTTCAGAGGG
>NC_029775.3:91825381-91856055 GCF_000817695.3 Arachis duranensis | reverse complement strand
TGACGTGTTTTGGGCGTTCAACTCCGGATAATGACGTTTTTCTGGCGTTTAACTCCGGACAGCAGCATGAACTTGGCGTTTAACGCCAAGTTACGTCGTCTATCCTCGCTCAAAGTATGGACTATTATATATTGCTGGAAAGCCCTGGATGTCTACTTTCCAACGCCGTTGAGAGCGCGTCAATTGGACTCCTGTAGCTCCAGAAAATCCATTTCGAGTGCAGGGAGGTCAGGATCCAACAGTATCAGCAGTCCTTTTTCAGCCTAAGTCAGATTTTTGCTCAGCTCCCTCAATTTCAGTCAGAAAATACCTGAAATCACAGAAAAACACACAAACTCATAGTAAAGTCCAGAAATATGATTTTTGCCTAAAAACCAATAATATTCTACTAAAAATTAATCAAAACATGCTAAAATCTACATGAAATTACCCCCAAAAAGCGTATAAAATATCCGCTCATCAGGTGTCTTGTACGCAGTCTGATAAGCCCAAAGCGCATCTGCAAGTCTAGCACTCCAATCCTTCCGATGAGGCTTCACAATATTCTCTAGTATGCGCTTGATCTCCCTATTGGACACCTCGGCTTGTCCATTGGTCTGGGGATGGTAAGCCACTGCCACCTTGTGAATGATTCCATGTTTCTTCAGTAAACCTGTCATTCTTCTGTTACAAAAATGAGAGCCTTGATCACTCACGATTGCTCATGGTGACCCAAAGCGACAAATAATATTATTCCTAACAAAAGAAACAATGACGTTAGCATCATCAGTATGAGTAGGAATTTCTTCCACCCATTTAGAAACATAATCAACAACTAACAAAATGTACAAGAAACCATTCGAGTTTGGAAATGGACCCATGAAGTCAATACTCCAAATATAAAAAATTTCACAAAACAACATAAGTTGTTGGGGCATCTCATCCCTCTTGGAAATATTTCCAAACCTTTGGCATTGGTGGCAAGAGTCACAGAAAATTTTAGCATCCTTAAAAAGTGTGGGCCACCAAAATTCGCAGTCTAAAATTTTTCCAGTAGTTCTTTGAGGGCCAAAGTGTTCACCACTCTCAGAAGAGTGGCAGGCATCCAAAATTGATTGGATTTCGGATTGTGTCACACACCTTCTAATTATTTGGTCTGCACCACATCTCTACAAATATGGGTCATCCCATATGTAATACTTGGACTCGCTTTTAAGCTTGTCCTTTTGATGCTTAGTAAAATTAGGAGGAAATGTACGACTAACCAAATAATTAGCTATAGGTGCATACCAAGGAACCACCCCAGATATTGCTTGCAAGCTATCTAGAAATGCATCATTGATAGGAGTTGACTCACTTTTAATATGTTCTAGACGACTCAAGTGGTCCGCCACTAAATTCTCAGAACCACTCATATCTTTGATTTCTAAGTCAAATTCTTGCAATAACAATATCCAACGGATTAACCTTGGTTTTGACTCTTTCTTAGCTAATAAATAATTTAAGGCTGCATGGTCTGAATATATTACCACCTTAGTTCCAAGTAAATAAGCTCAGAATTTATCCAGAGCAAAAAAAATAGCTAACAATTATTTTTCAGTGGTAGTATAATTAGACTGTGCACCATCTAGAGTTTTAGAAGCATAAGCAATAATATATGGATCCTTACCTTCGCGCTAAGCCAGCGCCGCTCCTACTGCATAGTTTGATGCGTCACACATGATCTCGAATGGCCTACTCCAGTCGGGCCCTCTTACAATAGGAGCTTGGGTCAAGGCAATCTTCATCTTGTCAAATGCCTCCATGCAATCTTCACTCAACTAGAACTCTACATCCTTTTGCAGCAGTCGGAACAAAGATAGTACAACCTTACTAAAGAGGGGTAAGGTAAACCAGAAATAACATCTACCTCTGTAGGATCAATAGATATACTAGTATTAGAAACAACATGGCCTAGAACAATACCTTGTTTTACCATAAAATGACATTTTTCAAAATTAAGTACAAGGTTTGAACTAGTACATCTTTTTAATACTCTAGCTAAACTATCCAAACGAAGGTTAAACGAATCACCATAAACACTAAAGTCATCCATAAAAACTTCCATACAATTCTCAAGAAGATCTGAGAAAATATTCATCATGCACCTTTGAAACGTAGCCGGTGCATTACATAAGCCAAAAGGCATTCATTTATATGCATACGTTCTAAAGAGGCATGTAAAAGTTGTTTTCTCCTGATCTTCTGGAGCAATATGGATTTGAAAATATCCAGTATAACCATCTAGAAAATAGTAGTGGGATTTACCTGACAAGCGATCAAGCATTTGATCAATGAAAGGAAATGGGTAGTGATCCTTGCGAGTGGCCTGGTTCAAGCGCTTATAGTCAATACACACTCTCCAGGAATTCTGCACTCTAGTAGCCATAAGTTCCCCATGCTCATTCTTCAGTGTTGTGACACCAGACTTCTTCGGAACCACCTACACTGGGCTAACCCATTCACTATCCGAGATAGGATAGATGATGTTAGTTTCAAGTAGTCGGGTCACTTCTTTCTTGACAACTTCCAAAATGGTAGGGTTCAACCGCCTTTGAGGTTGACGGATAGGCCTTGCTCCCTCCTCTAGAAAAATCCGGCGCTCACAGACTTGATGGCTTATACCTACTATGTCCGCCAAACTCCACCCAATAGCTTTCTTGTGTCTTCTAAGCACACTAAGCAAACACTCCTCTTGTTGGAAAGTAAGTTATTTTACAATTATGACCGGGAGCTTCTGATTATCGTCAAGATAGGCATACTTGAGGTGAGGTGGAAGGGGTTTCAACTCTATTTTCATCTCATGGCTTGGCAGTTGATCATTCGGAGCCATCGAAAGTAGCAAGGTGTCTTCAGTATCCTCGAGTGCTTCCCCACACTTGCACCTTGCTCCATGTTCTTTGCTTCTACTGCCTCTTGGTGAACTTCAGCCACAGTCTCATCAATAATGTCATACTGAAAGATGGATTGGTCTTCCAATGGGTGCTTGATAGCTTCATCAAGGTTGAAGCTCACTGCTATTCCATCTATCTCAAAAGAATAGGTACCTGAGAAGGCATCTAGTTTAAACTACGAAGTCTTCAAAAATGGTCTTCCAAGCAAGATAAATGAAGGTCTTCTTGAGTCACTAGGGGGCATCTCTAGGATGTAGAAGTCAATAAGAAACGTCAGCCCCTTAATGCTCACCAGGACGTCTTCCGCAATGCCAACCACCGAGATTATGCTCTTATCTGCCAAAACCAAACGTGCTATCGACCTTTTAAAGGATGGGAGCCTCAGAGCATCATATACAGATAATGGCATAATACTAAGACATGCACCTAAATCACACATACAGTTAATAAATTGAACACCCCCTATAGTACAAGTAACCATGCATGGACCGGGATCACCATATTTCTTCGGTATAGCACCCATAAGAGCAGAAATTGAGCTACCCAAAGAAATAGTTTCTAAATCATGTATCTTATCCTTATTCATGCATAAATCTTTTAGAAACTTAGCATATTTAGGCACTTGGCAAATAGCATAAAAAGGAGAATGGTTACCTCAACCTTTTTGAAGATCTCCACCATCTTGGGATCTAGCTCCACTTGCTTCTTAGTCCTCCTAGCAAGGTGTGAAAAAGGAATGGGAATGGCTTTTCTCACAACATCATCTTCCTTAGGTACTCTACTTCTTGGTTGAGCAACTTCTTCTTCAACCACATCTTGTACCTCATCCTCTTCTTCAACATCTTCTACCTCAACAATGTCTTCAACATGAATGTCTTCTCTTGAGCTTGGCTCCTTGGAACTCCTCTCTTGCAATGTAGTTCCGGACCTCAAAGTGATAGTATTGATTCCACCCTTGGGTTGGGTAAAGGTTGAAAGGGAAGTGTCCTAGAGCTTGAAGGTTGATTGTTGGGGGTAGAGGGTGGTTTCATTCATAATATGAGAGCTTGTAGAGTGGAGGTAAGACCGGTAAGGCTAGAGGTAAGTGAATTCTGAAGCTTTTTTTGTCCTTGAAAGATAGAACAGAGTGTTTCATCTTGGTTGGAGGAAGAAGGAGGGTAGGTAATTTGAGGGGCTTGTGATTGGTTGAATTGAGGTGCTTGGGCTTGCCTTTGGTGAGGTGCTCGGTATGGAGGGTTTTGTGGATACCAGTTCTGTTGATAGTTGTTGTTATTCCACCTTTAATTTCCACTGTTGTCTCTGCCTCCTTGGTTGTAGTTGTCCCTCCATCCTTGGTTAGAATTATCTCTCCATCCTTGGTTAGGATTATCTTGCCAACCTTGATTGTAACTACCAACCTTGATAGTTCCCTTGATTCGGACAGTTGTAATAGGCATTGGTGGCTTCCAAGGTGTTGTCTTCTTGGAGTTATGGACACTCATCAGTGTAGTGAGAGTAGCAAGCACAAATTCCATAAACTCTCTGAGGGACTAACTGTTGACATTGCTGCTGTGGAGGAGGAGGTTGTTGTTGATTCAGCTGGAGCTGCTTGAGTATATTGGTCATCTCTCCCAGAGTCTTAGTGAGAGCAGCGGTCTCACTACTGGGAGAAACTTCTGCAATAGCCTTGGGATGATTAGTCCTTTGCCTTGCATTACGGGTAGACTCAGCTAGATCGGTGATCAGTTGCCACGCTTCTGTCGCCGTCTTGTACTTCATCAGAGAGCCATTACTCGCAACATCTAATAGGGTCTTCTCTTGAGGCTTCATGCCTTGGCAAAAATAGCCAATCAACACCAACTGGTCAATCTTGTGGTGGGGACATGAGTCTAGGAGATTCCTGAAGCATTCCTAGTACTCGTAAAGAGTCTCTGATTCTCCTAGAATGACACAGGAAATCTCCTTCCTCAATCTATCTGTAACTTCTGCTGGAAAGAAATTGTCTAGGAACTCCCTTCTGAGCGAGTCCCAATTAGTAACAACAGCTTCCAGTTGAGTGTAGAACCACTCCTTAGCCTTTTCCTCCAGAGAAAATGGGAAGGCGTATAGCCAGATGACAGTCTCATCAACACCATGCCGCCTAGTAGTTGAGCAAGCTGTTTGAAAATCCCTAAGGTGTTTGATAGGCTCTTGAGCAGGTAAGCCATGGAACTTAGGCAGCAGATTGATCAGTGCGGTCTTCAGTTCAAAATCTGCAGTCAAATTCAGATGACGCGCTCGATATGGTTGTAGTGTAAAATCCGAAGCTCCCGCTTCCTTGAGAGTAATCCGTCTAGGCTCTGCCAAAGTATCTGTACTTAAATCAATAGAAGATGCGTCAATAAAATTAACAGGAGAGGAACTAGTTTCTTCCTCAAATGACACTTCAGATTTAACCTCAGATAAGACTGGTGAATTGGTAGAAACTCCTTCACCACCCTCAGAGGCTAACCGACGCCGAGCTCGCCTAATACGTGAAATAGTTTTTTCAATCTTAGGATCAAATGCGGCTTAGCTCGGATCTGGTAACGAATGCGTCATTCAATGAAAGAAACATATAGCTCATGGTAATAAAATATCTCAAGAAAATTAAATAATAAAAACTACTGATAAACAGAAAGAACACAAATAAAATAAAATAAAAATACAATTATGTAAATATAAAAATATTTACACCAACAAATAAATTAGCACACTGTTGCAACTCCCTGGCAACGGCGCCAAAAATTGATGGGTGAAAAAATGCCGGTATAAGAGTTTCTAAAAGTTGTTTTCTAAAATGGTGTTGCAAGCACAATCTTAACTGACAAAATTCTCACTCTCAATTTAATTTGTATCACAATTAAGATCAAATAACTAGGAGTAGAATTCTCAGGTCGTTTCTCAATGAGTTGACACTAGGTGCGATTTATTGGTCAGGAATTTTCTGAGGAATTTTTGAAGTGGAGAATGGAAAAATAAATGGTGAGAAATTAAAGCAATAAAAATGACAAAAGGTTTTATAAATTTGAAATAAAAGGCCTTGGCTAGGAGAAGATTAATCAAAGTTTCTATCCGTGTTGATTTTTCCAAGTATAATAGTAAAAAGTTGTTGCTCCCACTTAGTTATCCTCTAACTAATAAAGAAAAGTCAAGTAAGTGACACTAGCTCGGATTCACAAGTCCTAATCACTCCCAGAGAGGGATTAGAGTTAGTGAAAATTGAGTTAGCCAGCAATTTCCAATTACAGATTAATACTTGAGTATTCCAACTCAAGGATTACAATTAATCAACTCTAGAGCCAAGTTGGGAGCTCTACTCCATTAACATGAATGTCATTTTCACAAACATATTAAGGGAGTAGATATGAGACATGGCAATTAAAATAAATTAATAAAATTAAATTTAGTACTAATAATTAATTAAAAGAGATTCAACAAGTAATGGAATTAAATATAAAAATAGTTCTTTGCATTAATAAATTCAAAACTGACAAAATACAAACGTGAGTACCAATAACTAATGGAAAACAAATGAGTAGAGTGATAGAAAGGCAAACTATAACGACGAAGACTTCAATCGAGGGTAGTAGCAGCTCTCTCCAAATCCAATCCAAAAGCAGAACTAAGAAAGTACTAAGAACCCTAGGAGAAGTAGTGTTTTTCTCTCTCTAAAAATTCAAAAACTAAAAACAAAACTAAACTCAAAAGTAAAGTGAAGTGTCTCCTCAGTCCCAGCTACACCCTTACCTCTAGTCTGTGTTTTTGGGCTTGAAACTAGGTCCAACTCAACCCAAAAATTGCCCCCAGCGAGTTCTGATAGTGCAGCACGTGACGCTCTGTCACGCATACGCGTCAGCCACGCGTACGCGTCGCTGGTCATTTGCGCTTATCACGCGTACGCGTCGGCCAAGCGTACACGTCGCTGTGAAATGAGCAAATGCGCGCGCACACGTCAGCCATGCGTGCGTGTCACTGCTCGCTTGTAACCTCTTCAGTTTCTTGTGTTCTTTCCACTTTGACATGCTTCCTCTTCATCCTTTAAGCCATTCATGCCCTGTAAACCTGAAAACACTTGACAAATACATCACGGTATCGAATGGTAATAAAGGAGAATTAAAAATTAACAATTTAAAGGCTTAGGAAGTAAGTTTTCAATCATGGAACAAAATTAGGAAGGAATTGTAAAACCATGCATTTTGTATGAATAAGTGTATGAAGAATTGATAAAATCCACTCAATTTAGTACAAGATAAACCATAAAATAGTGGTTTATCACCAGTCTTCGCTTTGAATCCCGTATCTTTCAAAAGACACTTAATCTCATCCCATTTAGGGTTGTATGTTATGGTGATAAAGTAACTTGGGTTACCCGCATACTTGCAAATTGCAAAAGAATCTTTACAGTTATTAAACATGTATCTAAGTCTTCCAGTGAAGCTGCTAGGAAGGATTATCCTCTTCCCAATTGACACAGCATTTGCCTCTCCCCGAACCAAGACTCATATAGTGCATTATACTTGTCAACCCTTAGTTTTGGTTGATTGTGTCTAATGAAGCTAAGTCGTTCTGCCTTAATCATAGTATATGCATCAACTGAGAATTGCTGAAATAATCTCCATGATTATAAAAGTATTGGTGATTCATTGCATCACATTTGTATTCGGCATGTAAAAAACTCCCTCATGCTTATAATATTCCTTTTATTATTAGCATCAAGTCCATAACGAATGGATGTCTGGATGCCAACACTAAAACCATCTTCTCCGTAAGGGAATAATAACGGATATTGAAGAGCCAAATACAACGGATGTAGAACATCAATCCTTTGCAACTTGTTTGACATGAATTGTACTATAATATCCCTCTCAATAATTGAGTCATCAATGTCCCCTACAACTAAAATTGCAACATTAGACATAGTTGGTAAGTTATATACTCTTCCATCCTTATCCCGCTTTCTGATTAGCTTCAATTTGATTTTTGGGTTTGAGCCCTTTGCAAATCTATCTCTAGCAAATTGAAAGGTCTTTGCAAGAGGATTGTGCACATCTAACATCTCTTTAAAAATAGTCACAATCTGATAGTCAACAATATTTGATACTTTTATATAGCTGAAATTAGAACAAACGTGTTTGGTGCGCAAGAAGTGATTTCGTACAGCTTAACCGACAAGTGCACCGGGTCATCCAAATAATACCTCAAATGAGTACGGGTCGATCCCACAAGGATTGTCAGATTAAGCAAGCAATGGTTGTCTGGTTGGACTTAGTCAGGCAAATAAAAAGGGTTTGTTGATGGTAAAAATGCATAAACAATAGACAAGGAAATAAAGAAAGCAAATAAACAATTTGGTATGAAAACAGAGTGAGAAAACAGTTAAGGTCTCGGAGATGTTTGTCTTTTTGGATTAAAATGTCTTACCAGCTATTTTAACAATGAATGATTCATTCTATGGTAAGCTGTAATTGTCTAAACCCTAATCTCTTAGTGATTTAGCCTCCTCTAACCTTCATTAACCGTCACTCTCGTGGTCACTTAATTTCGATTAGAGGGTAAAGTTCAGAAAACTAGTTTAGCGCCATGAAAATCCTAATTACCTAAGACTAACAGGATTATATGTCACATATCCAAATTAGTTCATGCAATTAGTGATTTAAGAGGAATTATTTTTCAAGCTGTAGTTCAAGTGAGATAACTCTCTCGAGAATCACAAGAACTCATGTAGAAAAGGGTCATACTCTTGTTCCACCCAGTTCATAAGATTAAGAGTGAAAACAATCCTTAGAATTGAATCAAACATAAATTAAAATAGAAGAATAATAGTTCTAATCTATAGAAATAAATAGAGCTCCTAACCTTAACCAGCAGGTTTAGTTGGTCATGACTTACAGAGAAAACAGGGTTCTGAAAAGTGCGGACAGAAGAAGATCTCAAATACAAGTGATCTTTTCCTTTAAATACTAACCTAATAATAAATTGTAAACCTAAAAGATATTGTTTGTAAATAAAAATTATAAAAACAAAATAAAATAAAATTAAGAAGTGCTAAGTCCACTTGAAAGCCCAATAGAAGGTGACTTCGGCCTACTGCTGGCGTTTAACGCTAGATATGGACGTTAAATGCCCCAAGGGGAGTGCACGTTTCTGGCCTGAGTCTCCTACTGGTGCTAAACACCAGTTAGACACTTAGCGCCCAGGGTGGGTGCTGCCAGCATTTCTTCCTTTTAGCTCCAAACTCTGCCAAATTGCTCCGAATTTTACCTGAAATCATAAAAACACCAAAACAACTCAAAGTAGCATCCAAAGGGAATTTTTACACTAAAATCAAGCAAAACTAAATAAAATCTAACTAAAATCAACTAGAAAATGCTAGTAAAAAGGGTATAAGATGCTCACGCATCAATGTTGTATAATGTATTACACGTAGAGATGAACAATTATATTGCACTTTAAGCTGTGTGGATAATAAATTATTTTAACTACAGATTTATAACATTAAATAGGAATTACTTCATGGCAGTTACCCTGTTTTGCACTTCATTCTCAGTGTCATATATATACAATTGAGCAAACCTTGGCCTATTATTGTCAGAAGGAATTAAGCTTCCAATGGAATGGTAGTTTTGACCACTCAATGAAAAAGTTGGTGATGCTGACCCATTATTGATAGCATGATTGACTTTTCTAGCCATTGATGTAAATGAATAACATGGAGTTCGATTTTTTTATATTTTTTTGGAAGTACCTTGCTTTGAGGTTATTCATATTGCGTAGGTCCTGCAGAGTTTGTGGTACCATTTTTAGTATTGGTAGTTCTACTTTACCATCCATGCAACATAGTCCAAATTTTGGTATAATATTTCTCCTACTTTTTTATAGTCTCTTGCCTTTTCACATTGATGCATTGTAGTACAAACAACGGTGCATTGGATCACCTACATCCCACGCATCTGAAATTTGAAATGGCATGTTACATGATGATAAATTTCACATCTAAGTTTCATGTGTCAATATAAGTGAATTATATGCTAATTACATCTGCATGAATAGTAAATCTATCGTCAAACCTTCTTTGTGAAAAGCTGCTACATTGTGCACCAAGTGTTGACGGTCTTGATCTGTTGACAAATTTTTTGAACGGGGCAAAAATATATTAAAATACATTTTGTTGAACATTGATATATTTATATTTTGAGATACACAAAAAGTATCTATAATTTGAAACTAAAATTATGTATGTGCATTAGGAAAAAAAGAGTTAAAACAAAGAATATTAATTAAAATTTACTATAGAGGTTAACTTCTTTCAACTAATATAATTATTTTTTTAATTATTTTATTTATCTTAAATTTAAACTCTCAATTCTCTAAAAAATGAGAAATTTTACAATTTAAAAAAATTAATTAATATTAATATTGGTTAACTTAAAGTTGATTCTTATAATTTTTTTCTATTATTTAATATATACTTAATTTTTTTCTTCTCTCAATAAATTTTGAAAAAAAAAAGTTAAAGATTTCACTTATATTTTAAAAATTAAGTATCAGTTTAGTGATTAACTATAGTCATTAGCTAATTGACTAATTTTAAAAAGAACATTATCACTACTTATTATTTTGTTTATTTTACATTGTGATACTAAATTAAATTTAATATGATATACATAACTGCATATTAAATTTAACAAAATAACATAATTATCAACATAGTAATTTATAATTCAAGGTGGTGACAAAAATAATTTAAGAATTAGGTCAAATATATTCATTTATGTATAATTATTAACATTTGTTTTTTCATAACCTAGTGGGGGCAAGTGCCCCCTCTGGCTAAACTAGGTCTTCTTATAAGTATATTCTTTTTTAGATAGATAATATTTCCTATTTAAATAATGAACTAATGCACTAATAAATAGAAAGGTATTTACTTTCCAAATGAGCATAATAATGCTCCACGAAGTCAGAGTCTAGCCTAATGTTGCCAAAGACATCGGTTGCTGTATTATTAACGGTATCTTGTGGCCACCATGCTAACCTTTTGGTGATGAAATTTAAGGGTAAAATACAATTTAAAGGAGTTAGTTGGAGGACCTACTTTGATCTTCCTTCATTAAATAATTGGTATTTTGGGTACAATCTATTGTAGCTGATGCCTCGGGTGCTCCATAAGAAAGGTGTGTCTCCTGTGATAGTGATCCATTTTGCACATTCCCTGCAAGTTTAATACTTAATTATTATGATCCATCAATATAACATTCTACCACACAGATTTTACACCTAGGATGTAAAACAGAGGTGGCGAGGCGCTACGACCTCTAAAAGAAAATATATTTATATAATATAGCAAGGACATTTTCTTTCTAGGAGCCTTTGAAGAAAAGAGGGGTAAAGCAAAATTCGATAAAACGAAATGCGCAATGCTTACGAAGTGATAAGGTAACGAAACAAGATAGAGCAGGCTAACAAGATTATATCTTAAGAGTTCCAAAATACAGATAACAAAACTCAGGACTCGGCTCGCCAAGGTAAACTGGCATGAGCACAAAAGTATATCTAAACATATACATATATAGGAAACTCAAAAGAACCCAACATACAAAGTAATAGAGCCTGTTTCTCCAAAATAACCTCTAAGAGGAAGCTAATACATCAAATACATAAGCAGTGGAGATATTAAGCATCTAAATGAATACATATAACCAAAATAGAGCCCCAAACGATAAGGATCTTCGCTAATTAGAAGCTTCCAGCATGCCTCAGCGAGGTGTCACCTGTCCTACATCTGAAAACCACAAAATCTGCATGGGTGAGAATCAGAGGTTCTCAGCATGGTAACAGTACCCACATATCTAACATATAATGTCCTGGGAAAGCTGAAGGCAATCAGAGAACTTCTGACAATAGATTTAAACTTAAAACTAACATTTAAGATCATAAAATAAGGCAAGGTATCTAAAGAGTTCTAACTTATCTCAATTCGAACTTAACCCCTAAATCATCACCTTTCCTCCAATCCTCCGAAACTCCGATAGAACCTCATAGATAAACAAAACAGACAAAGTAAACACAAGTAGAAGGCAGGTACAACAAAAAGATCATATATCAACTAAGTATAGTAATTTCACAAAGACAATCCCAAATAATTCAAACTCAAACAAGAAAAATAAATGCGTACGATGCATGTTTTTTTTTACTGGCCGTGAGCTCATATGTCAGCTACTTTGCCAGAATCTGACACACCCGGCAGTTAACCCAAATATCGTCTCTCTATGCCTCCTCACTCTTGGGATATAGTGCTTGTTGCATTTTCTGGGATAAAGTGCTCCTACACTCTTGGGATATAGTTCCCGTCACACTCATAGGATATAGTGCCCGACACACTTTCTAGGATAAGGTGCTCCCACACTCTTGGGATATAGTGCCCATCACACTCATGGGATATAGTGCCCGACACACCTTACAACAAAGAGAAACTTACACATTCACATCATAAATGAAGTCTCAATCATCAGATTCATTCACAGTCATTCATAATCATTTTACAACCACTCATCATTGCTATGGCATCACATATAATTCTGTATTTACATTTTCCATATATAAGTCATCACTTACCAACCTTACTTCACCACCAAGATACCTCCTCTTCCATAGCTTCATCTCATTACTAGATTTACTACTAAGATCTAGAGCTAAAAGAGTGACAATAGAAGCTTAGAGGTTTGAAATTTTGTTTTAAAAACACAAAACTCATATTTGCTGAAAACTAGGTCATGTGTACGCATGAGTGTGCGTTTGGACCAAGTCGCGTACACATGCACACCAGGCAGAAACGACTGGCCGCGTATGAGGGAGTTCGCATACGCAAAAACCCTAGGTCACGTGTATGCGCGGGCCACGCTTATGTGTGAGCGTACATTTTTGCCCTTTTCGTCCGCGTATGGAATGTATGCGTACGCATACAATGCAGCAGCACCAAAAAGCTACTAAGTCCAGATTTTTCAGTTTGCACACTAAACTTTGATCGAGCATAACTTCCTCATTTTAAAACATTTTTACTCCGTTCTTCAAATGGCATAAACATCTTAGACCATATTTTATTTCTAAACAAGTTTGACACAAATCGGAGGTTCGGAGACCAAGTTATGCTCTTCCAAAGTTGGGCCAAAATCACAATTTTCACAAAATCAACCAAGCCTCATTTTTCAAACATACACTTTCCAAACCCCTTTAAATTCAACCAAAACCTTTCCAATTCAGCTTCAACCACATTTCAACTTCCTCATTCAATTCACAACACATCAATTATCTATTTTTATCAATCTTATCTCAATAATCCAAGTTCAACAATTCACAATATACATTCTCAATTACCAACCTTCCATTTTCATCTAACCCTAAAACCAAGACTTCCAACTCCACAATGTTCAACATACAAAACCAGTTATCCATATCAAGCACAATTTCAACTTCAAATCAACCCTTATACATACCAAATATCATCATACACAAATCACACGCATCATCAACAAAGACATCAATTCCACTTTCAAAAACCAATAACTACATAATCTATACAATCCATTATAACCAATCAACAACATCTCAAATTCAATTCCTATCCTAGGGTCTCTAGCCTAAGTTTTCACATTACATTACATTTTAGATACAGAAAACCAAAATCATACTTTGGCCGATTCCCTGCTCAACCCAGAACACCTCCAATTCACTTTTTTCTCAAGCTTTCAAGGCTTAACACCTCCTAAATAGATTTTCCAGCACCAAAAGTCTACTTTCAAGCTTCCAAAAACTCAATCAAGCTCCAAACCACTTACATACATATTACCTAACACACATCATAAACACCCACATATACAAACTCAACACCCAAACACAACAAATCAAATATTTCACTAGGGTTGAGAATTCTTACCATACCCAAGGATCAAAAGGGCAAGATTAAGCCTTTCTCTCAAGCTAATTGGATTCTATAACATTAAAGTGCTCAAAATCTCAACACTTTTACCTAAACCTGCAACAATTTTCTCCTTACCTTTGTCACTCATAATTTGTTCTGCTGCATCTGTAACATCCTAACTTTTAGCACGTCATGATCGTACCAAAAATAAGGCGTTATTAACTCGTTTTCCTTATTAACTATTTAATATTGAGCCTTTAGTTTGATGTCGCGTTTCAATTTTTAATAAAATGCCTGAAAATTTTATTTTTATTAATTAAAATCATATATCAGATATCACCAAGTAATAGTAATCACATAGTTATTACTAATAATAAATGCTATATAAATAAATTTAATATAAAACTCGAATACATTACCTATCCCTCTGGGTAAAATAAAATTCTAATCAATAAAGGCGAGGGAACTCTATAAAAATAACTTAACTTTTAAACAATTCCATCTATTCGTCCGCAGCCTCATACTGAGTCTTCGAACCTGTGTCACTGAAAGGGTGGAAGATTTTGGGGTAAGAACAAACCAGACGTTCTCAGTAAGGAATTGGAATGCCATAAAAGTAATGAATCAAATGCAAATAATTAACATACTCAAGGGAACTATAGTTTTATCAAACCTTTTGAAAATACTCTTGGTTTTACTTTAGCTAATTAATTACCTCTTTCAAAATCTCTATGCCCAAAACGAATTTTAAATCTAAGACTAGTCACATTAACCATTTCTCAGCCACATAATTAATTCTCAATCAAAACGTCAATTCCTAATCACATTGATACATTCACAAACTAATAGTATAAGCAAGAGATTCAGTTCAACATACAGGCAAGTCGCAATAAGACAAACAGCACAATCACAAAGAAGTAATACAAGCAAACACAATCAAATACATATGCGCAAACATTATGTTACATGCTTGTCCTAAGCAAGCCATGAGCTCATGTGTCGGTTGCCTACCCGCTCCCGACATTATCCGGGCTCGAGTCCCAGATATGGCTTTCCAGATGCATACAGTGTGCTTATGAGTCTTACGGCTAGGCCGCATACAGTGTGACTTTCAAATCAATGAGCTTACATCTGGAAAACAATTCTTAGTGTGTGGGCATCCCACTATACATTTGGCACTAAGGCCCAAACAAAGTCGCATCTGCTCTCTTGTGGCAGACATTCCTTTAATTAATATATTCCTTTAATCTTTGTTCTTTGCTCTCCTGTGGCAGAGATTCCTTTAATTATCTCTCTTTCCTTTACTTTTCGTTCTTCTTCTTTTCTTTCTTATCAAACCAAACTCAAAACATAATTTAAAGCAAAATTCCTTCTCAAAAGTTTGAGTTTAAAACATTATACTTTTCTTAATAAATCGAATTGAAAACAAAACTTTTTTCGTAATAAATCGAAATAAAATAATATTCTTAAATCAGATTTACTTTTAAATAACACTTTAAATAAATTTTAGAGTTTTATAAAAATTTGGCAACATTTCCTCTAAAATTTGGGCTATGCCACCCTTTTAAGGTCCCAACTAAACAATCTCTCAACCATTTCGAATATCAAATCCTTTGCTCTTGAATCAAACCAATAATTACTAATGAATCAAACTAATATTTTTCTCAACTCTTTTCAACAGTTTCAAATCCAAGTCACCCCGTAATATAATTGTATAACTCAAATTCTGAATACAGAATCCTTTGCTCAGTATGAGTAAGTGTACAAACTAGGTCTTTTCCAACATAGAATTATTTCTCAAATCAACAATCCAACCAAGACATTGACATAACCAAACTTTCCAGCATTAATTACAGCCTCAATTCAAACTCAGTTTATATTTCTCATTCAATAAGCAATACCAAATCTATCACCATTCACAACCACAACATAACAAATATTCATTATAACCAGCTAACAATATGAATTTCTAGCATTCCTAAACAATATGAAATCAAACACTTATTCATCAAATTCAATCACAAATACAATTCAAACTTATCATTCAGTTATTCCAAACAATCATAAATTATTTACAAATACCCACTAGACTTCCATGGCATAAAACAGATAATTTCAAAATAAAATCCCCTACCTCAAATGATCGAACCTGAAAGTTATAAAACACACAAAACACCCTTTTCTTTAGGCCTGCAGTAAAAGCAGCCATAATCACAGCTCTATTTCATCTTTACAGCGACAATGATAACTCTAAACACGACATGCAATCACCATAATTCAACCCTATAGCAAAAACACTGCAGAAACCTCAGTAATATTTAACAAAAAAGCGATAGAAGAGGTTTTGGAAGCAAGATAGCTTACTCTATTCAGAAAAAAACCAAGGAACGGAGCAACTGTAGCTTTGGTGATGATTTCCGGTGAGCTAAACAGTGGCAGAAGCTTGCGACGGTGGCAACTCCAGCAGTTTTGGCATCTCCGATCGACGGCAGCAGCGTTATGTCAGATTATAGAAACTCGGAGCAGAGGCAGAGTAGCGTCTTCTTCCATTGATTCTCGTGACGCTCCTCTTCTCTGTACACACAGTGGAAGTGGCTTCCTCTAGTGGCATAACATCGGTGACGAGCTTCACAGCGGCCGTTACTAACATGATGACGGCGGCTGAGCATAGCTCTTCCAGCTCGCGTCTTCTCCCTTCTCTCGACAGCACTGACGCGACTCGTGGCTCTGTAGACGGCGGCGACGGGGCGCAGGCTCTCTCTCTTCTTGTGCGCGACGACAGTAGCGACTCAGTGGAACGGTGGCGACGGCTCCACGGCGATGGTGAGGCAGCTAGGTTAGAAATCGCACCAACCGTGCGTTCGCGTTGCCTGCGCCGCATAGCTTATCCAGATCAGCCAAATATCATATCTTTTCTTCCCCAAATCCTAATTTTTCTTTTCCCTTCTTCTTTCTTTCTTCTTCCTTCCTTCCCTCTTCATTCTTTCCCACTTCTTACTTACTTTCCCCCCTTTCTTTTTCCACTCATCATCAAGGTTCTTCTCTTTCCTTCTTCTCTCTTTACTTTTCCATTTATTATTTTTATTTTCTTCTTCTTTTTCTTTTTTCCTTTCATTATCTATGTTTTCTTTTTCTTTTTAAACCCTTTTTATTGGTGTTGGAAATTTATTTGGGTCTTTATTCTCTATATTTCGATTGTGGATTATTAAGGATTTGTTTGACAATTATATTACTTTTCATGGGATTGCTTGCATGTTCAAATTTCTTACTTTCAAAAACATATTTACCATGCATGCTATGTGTTTGTGAAAAAGCCCGTCTGGTATTGTGCACTATTTTTAGAATTCTTTTATTCTACTACTCTAAATGCTTGCTTTTCACAAAATCCCTTTTATATTTTATTGATTAAATATAATTGTCAAATACAAACATATTGTTAGTTTGAAAGGGTTGATAATCTTACTTGGACATTTAATGCTTGATCTATGCTACTCATGCCTTTGCCGGCATGCCAATAAACATCTTACATCTAATTGTCATTACATGCACTTGTTATATTTCTATTGATGAACTTTCACATGTAGTCATGACCATGTGTTAACGACATCCTTCTTTACCGTGCATTGATTATCACCGATACCATCCCCTTCCTTGCTATAACCCTTCTTTTAAAAAGTTACTTTCTTTTTCCCTTTTTAGGATGGCCACCAAGAAAGGCAAGGAGAAAGCTACTCCCAAACTACCAACAAAGAGAGGAACAAAAAGAGCATTAGTGGTAGAGTCATCTTCAACAGCGGTTAAACCCTCAACAAAATGAATCAAGAGGATCATCAAGGTCGATGAAAAAGAGAAAGCCTTTCCAGTAAAGGACACTGCACGGTTCACTAACCGCTACTGTGAGCAGATGTTCCCCATTCTGGCGGAGAGGAACTATAACAATGAGCACCTTCTCATCCTCCCGACCCAAATTGCTGAATTAGTTGAGCCCAGCATTGAGCGGAGACAATGGGGATTCCTACAGAGACAGCCATAACAAGTTAATCTATCATGGGTAGTTAAATTCTACTCTAACTTTCACTTGCCAACCCTACAGTCTGTCTATGTCCGTCAGAAGCAAGTCCCCATCACAAAAGAGGCCATTCAAAAAGCTTTAGATCTTCCCCCTGCTCTAGAAGGATTGGACGTATTTCAAGAAGCCTCACTCAAGCGCCAGACATACCAATTTGACTGTGACGATGTTCTCAGAGTTATCACACAACCTGGCAGCAGATGGATTTATGGATACCATCGATCCCAACCAAAAGGGATACCGGCTTCTGCACTTACCTTGGAGGCTTGAGTATGGGCACAAATTATGTCCCATTACATCTTTTCAAGCACTCATGAGTCTTCTTTCACTGCAGACATGGCTGTTCTACTCTGGTGTATCATTACAGACTAGCCTCTAAACTTACCAAGACACATTTGGAATGCCATGGGACACGTACAAATTACGGGAAACTTACCTTTTTCTGCTTTAGTTTTGGATCTAGTCTCAGCAGCCAGAGTCTCATACAGAGCTGGAGACACCAGCGCCATGCTTCCACAGAGTGATCAGTACGTTCTTAACGGGAAATATATCAGACCTCCAGCAGCCACTATCAGCCAACCTGCAGAACAGGCTGAAGACATTTCTCCCACAAGCACCTTCAACAAGTCAGCTGCTCCATCAGATACTGGAGAGGTTGGACCGACAAGAGCAGAAAGCGAAGCTAAGGGAGCGTCGTAACCAGCGCCGATTCACATACCTCAAGGAGCTATTCACAGAAAACCATAGACCTGACAAAGACCCAGACACTCCAAACTCCACTTCATTTACCAGCACAGGGAGCCATAACGGTCCCGACTATGGAGATACTGCTACCAGCCCCCCTTTGCTCCTGACAGATGGCACCGAGGACGGTGCAAAGCCTTAAGTATGGGGAGGTCGGTCAGTACCTGACTTTCGGAGGTAACTTCTCTTTCCTAATATCAATAAAGTAGGATATTTAATTATTTTTCCTTTGATTAGGATAGGATAGATCATTAGATTGTTTAATAATAGGTTATTTGCATGCATGTTCTATTTGGTTGAAATATAATGAGTTTCTTTTTAAGACCATATTTTTGAAAAATTTCACTAATTTAAATCAAAACTTTTTGTTTTAAATTTGTTTGAAGTTGTATTTGGAACATGGTTTTTTTAGCTAAAGAACACACAACCCGTGAGATTTTGAGCTTATTTATATGGTTACATTATTTAACCATAAACATTTCATTCTTGTGTGTTTACTTCTCTATGATTGTAATTTATATTTTGTTTCATCCTATATGTCCAATGCTTAATGTGTTATATGCATGCATATGATTGAGGCCATTACATGTTTAGCTCACTTATCCCAAATGAGCCTACCCCTTAAATCACTCTTGTCAGCCACTTTGAGCCTTTTAAACCCCATTTGTTCTATATTTTACCACATCACTAGCCTTAAGCAGAAAAATAATATAATTATCCCAAATTAAATCTTTTGTTAGCTTAAGATAGAGACTGTGTGTTAATTGAGTGTGGGGAAAACTGTGGGAACATGGGTTAATAAGGGAATGTGTTATGTTCTTACTTTAATAAAATATTAAAAATTTGGGTGCCTACTCATGTGAAACAGAAAAATTAAAAATCCATCAGTATAGAATGTAAAAGTGGGAAATTATGGGTAGCTAGGCATGATTCTAGAGTTAAATAGAGTATATGTATGTTAGGTGAAAGCTTAGGTTAATTAAAGATTCATATTTTAGCTCACTTAGCCTTATATATATACCCTTACCCTTACCTTAGCCCCATTACAACCTTGAAAAAACCTCATGATGTTTGCATTGATACATTAAATATTGTTGATTGGTTAGGAAAAGAACAAAGCTTAGAAAGGATGATTAGAGAAGGATAGAGTGATTACCCTATACACTAGAGAGATTAGAGTGCACATACACCATCAATAAGGGTTCAATGCTTAATCCTATGTTCCCTGCTTTTATGAGCTGTCTTCTTACAAGTTTACCTGTTCTTACTATATGACTTGAATGAGTGGAATTTGAATTATGTTTGTCTTAAAGAACTTATTTGCTTTTAACCAAGTAGACAAAATTATATAGTTGCATTCATATATATAGGTTGCATTGCATTGCATGAGTCTTACATTCCCCCTACTCATTTATTTTATCTCCTTGAACTAAGCATGAGGACATGCTAATGTTTAAGTGTGGGGAGGTTGATAAACCATTATTTTATGATTTATATTGTGTTTAATTGAGTGGTTTTATCAAGTCTTTACCCACTTATTCATATGATTAGCATGATATTACAATTCCTTCCCAAAGTTGTTCTATGGTTAAAAACTTGCTTCCTAGAGATCTTTTTATTGTGTATTTTAATTCTCTTTTATACCATCCGATGACGTGATTCGTGTGTTAAGTGTTTCAGGTTTCATAGGGCAGGAATGGCTTAGAGGATGGAAAGGAAGCTTACAAAAAGGGAAGGAGCACAAGAAATAAAGGAGACAACCAGCGAACAGCGACGCGCACGCATGGCTGACGCGTGCGCGCGATTTGAACAAAATCACAACGACGCGTGCAAGTACTTGATGCGTACGCGTGGATTGGAGTTCACGCAAATGACGAGAGTGCGTCCCTGACGCGCACGCGTGGAGAGGAAAATCGTCAAACGACGCATACGCATGACTGACGCGTACGCGTGACATGCGCAATCTGCAGAAAATTCAGAAAATGCTGGGGGCAATTTTGGGTCGCGTTTTGACCCAATTTTTAGTCCAGAAACACAGACTAAAGTCTAGAAACATGTAGAGACTCTCATGAGGATAGTTTTTAGTTTTAGATCAAATTTTACTCCTCCTCTAGGTTTTCTCTCTACACATTCATAGTTCTTAGAATTTTATTTGCTTTTGAATTTGGATATTGAGAATAGTTGTTACCTCCACCAAGACTTCGTCATTTTAGTTTGTTTCTTACTTTTTAATTACTCTTTCATATCCTTAATTTGTCCAGAGTTACAATTGGATTATTTTTAGAGTTTATTAATACAAGAACTATTTTTATTTTTAATTGATCTTTTTTATTATTGTTTATCATGTCTTTCTTTATTTTCCCTCTTAATTTTGTGAAGTCTACATTCATGATAATGGAGTAGTTCTCCAACATGATTGGGAGTTGATTAAAAGGAGAACCTTGAGTTGGAATACTCAAGAGTCAAATTGTAATTGGGTTTATTGTTGGTTGACTCTATAGTCACTAACGCTAATCCTTCCCAAGGGAGAGGATTAGAACTTGTGAATAGAAGTTGACTCCCAACTTACTTGACTTTCCTTTATTTAGTAAAGGATAACTAAGTGGAAACAACTACCAATTATCAATTGATCTTGAGAAAAATCCAATAAGGATAGAACTTCCAATTAATCTTCTCCCGGTCAAGATCTTTATCTAAATTACATAAATTCTCTTATTTATTTTTCTGTTTCTCAAACTCAAAATTTCTTGGAAAACCTCTGACCAATAAGCTGCACTCTTTTGTCAACTCGTTGGGAGATGACCTGGGATTCATACTCCCAGTATTTTTATTCTAATTTTATGACAACCCTTTTAAATTGATAAGCGGATTTTCACTGGTTAAGAACTGCACTTGCAACGTATTTATTCCATTAAATTCTTAATCGGTCAATTTCTGCCTCCGTCACTTACTCCAAATGTTGGGGATATAAATGATATTTTATCCTTTATTTAATCGATTCATAAGCACGAAATTGGATTTCAATAATTTAATTATGAATTAACATAGCTTCTTATTGGGTATATCTTTAAAGTTTACTTTGTTTGATTCATTAAACTAAATCAATTATAGCAGATTGTAAATAATCTATTGTTATACCAATTATTTGATTTTAGATGGAATTAATAACATGTCATATGTAACACTTTTCTCCAATTCATTTAATGCAACATAGTGAACCTAATTATATTAATATGCTAACATTAACATGAGTTATTAATAAGGTTTTTTTTCATGAAAATAATAATGTTTTATTTTTTATTTTGCAATATAATTAATATTCAAATGAATATTGTACAACAGTTTTTTCATTTAAATCACATTAAATATATTATTTTCATATGCTTACATATAGTTGTAAGTTTTCATCTACTATTTAACACTCTTCATGTAAACCCCAGCAATGAATAACCTCTCGCAATTCCAATCATGTATCTGAGTATCTTTGATGTAGGAAGTCTATACATATTTTTCATGTGTGCCTTCACAGCATCTAACATGTCACAAAAGTGAGGCATCAGGTGAATCATACACGTTAGGGTAAGGTCATGGTTGTGGTCAAGGATCACCTTCCTAACCTTCCAAGTGAAGGTACCTCGATCCAAATATATTAGTAATTTTTCCTCGCAGTTTGTGCGTGTTTCTGGTTTATGCATTCTCTTCCTATCTAATCTTGCATAGTGCTTCCCATCTCTCAACCCGGCCCTATTGCAAAAGAACCTTCTATAGATCAAATTTTCATTTTCATTCTTGCCGTAATCCCCTTTTCGGACACCAAACTCTTGGCATTTTCCTAATTGCATGTAAAATTCATAGGCTCGTTGCTCAATCCAAAACACCATCCAATTAATATCCTCTGCTGTCAGTCTCAATACATTCCGTAATTAGATGCTTCCTTATCTGAATCCTCGTTCATTATGTCGAACTCAACAGAGTCATCTGATTCCTTACCTGGACCATACCTAACATCCCTTTTACTCTCTCCATCTTTAACTTTACTCTCCATGAAGTGGCTAATTCCCATCTGTGAAGTCAAAATACATACATCAAAATGTCCATAACCAAACTCAGCATATACAACTTCACAACTAAACAAAAAAGTAGTGCCGACTAACGTATACTTCTTTATCTTTAACTTACTAACTTTCTTTTTTAATTCTTAAAAAGTTGTCATTTTTTAAGAATGATACAATTTATTGAGTATATTGTTAATTTCTAAAACACCAACAATATGGACTAAGGATAAAGCAATTATGCTAGGAAATTTGACTCATTGATAGGATGATAATAATAATTTTAAGTCCAACCTATTGTAATCAACAATTTGTTCATGTACAATAGTAATAAAATCTTAACAAACGATCACACTGAAATAAAAGCTTTACTATAATTGGCAACAAATAGTATCGTTCGTTAGAGTAGTTTTTCTATTTTTAGGTTGCAATACATTAATGGCTTAAACAATGTAGCTCTAAACCTATTGGGATAAGAGATGTTAGCAAAATAAGAAAATACAAATGAAAATTCTTGACAAATACAAATTATTATTTTTGTTTACACTAACATGTCATCTTTTTTCTCCCCTTTTTCCTAAAAAAAATCATTTTACCATTTGGCTATGAAAAGAACGAACATTTTTTCTTTTAATTAGATGAATGCTTTGTCCTTTTTAATTTTTTCCATAGAATAAAATGTGAATTTCATTTTCTTTTCCTCGTTCTTTTCACATTTATCAACAATGTACTCAACTACTCCCTTATTTTCATTAACGGTCATTCATACCTTATGCATAAATATTCATACTTATTCATTTCATACCAAATATCACCCAATTAGTTTTTATCATAATAAGTTATGAAAAATAAATTATACATACAATAATTGATATAAGTCATTTCTTGCACAACTAATCTAAACACTCCTTACAAGAGCCTTCAATGTGTTTGTAGAAATTCTTGTTGAAGATGCTTTTAGGATACACAAGCTGATGCACATGCTCAGGTGGAAGCAACCAATGCAATGAAAATAGAAGTGGACAAGAAAGTAGAAGCTAACCTGAAAGCAATTGGAAAAATTAAGGTTACAACATATATGGCTCTTAGGAATGCAGATATGGCAGATTCTGCGAAAGAAGCAGTCGAGGATGAGCTAAGAAGGTGGCATGAAGAACAAAATAGCGATATGGCCTACGCAGAAAATTCTGCAACATCAATCTCCTTGCAAATCTATAAGGTAATATAAAGTCAAAGATCAGATATTTAGATAGTGTTCAATCTATAATCAAAAGGAGCAATAGGAAATCATATTGGTTGTGGCATTTCAAATTTTACCCTTTTTCTTTTGGATTTGGGAGGTTAGTTTCAACTACATGTCCATGACGATCATTTTATGGATCAACAGCTTCCATCAAACATTTTGCAAATACAGATCAACTCATTGTCAACATCTATTTTAAAGTTTTGGGTTCCTAGGACCCTTAAAACTTCCAAAAACTTAAAAATGAAAAAACACCATGGTTTAGAAGAAAATATTTAGATTTAACTTCTCTTTAGGGGACCTTCTTTACTTTGCAAAATATAAAGGACATTTGCAATTTGTTTCCAAACAAGACAACAAAATGGACAAGGCCAACTTCTAGTAATAGTGCGTTGCAGAATGAAGAGTTAAAAAAATAAACAAATCAACCTTCACAATATTTAACTAATTCAGAAGTTCATCAGGCAAGAACGAAAAGAATTTTTCAGATAATGGAAATGGGTAAACTAGCTTCTGTAATCATAATTGCAAACTTTAGGCACTAGATTGTTCGCATCAGAAATTATGAATATGGTCCTACAAACATAGAATCAAAACTCTAACCTTTCCTTAGAAAGCACATCGTTTTCGCCTAAACAAGACCATACCCACATTTCAGAGATAAAAAAACTTATGACATAATAGTTTCATCTGGACTTTGGTCAAGGAAAATAGACAATGCATACCTCCACCAGCAGATTGCAATTGACGGCAGCCTCGCCTAGCTCCGGTAATCCATTTTTGGCGCAGCAACACCATTCCACCCACCAAACCATGCACTCTCTAGTGAAGCCAATCAATCTACCCCAATACACATGGAGTCGCCACCTAGGGGAGCTCAATCTTGCTCAGGTGTCGGAGAAGGACCAACTTCTCTCTATCTAGGGTTTTTATTTTTTCTTCCTTAAGTTAGTTTAGAACAAAAAAACTCACTTCAGAAAGGCCCATTATTAGCTATTATAACGGATCACGTAATACAACCTAATTAAAATTAACATATTTCATCCCGTAACATTTTCAACTCACTCTCAACACTCACGATTTCATTGTCTTCCCTGCATGTTGCCACCAGCTTTCTCAGATTTGATCTCCTAAAGTGGACAAATGTCGCTGAATTATCCTCTCACCAGCTTTCTATATTTGTGGAACATGGTTCCCTTTCTATATTGGAGAATCCACCTTTATATTAAATATGAATGCCTCATAATAAGGGTACTTTAAAACATCCAGAAAAGTACATGGCACAATGAAACATTTTCAATTTTGTATAAAAATAATTATATGTGAATACTTTTTCTAAAAGTAAAATATATATTTCAATTTAAAGTATTTTATAATAGTTGTGGCTATCAAAAATAATATTTTGGCATTGCTTAAAGTGGTAAATTTTAATATAACGGAAATTTGTTTTATATGTAAATTTAATTATCTATTTGTTATGTCAATAAAAATATATATTTTTTTAATTTGTAGTCATCGAAAAGAAGCGAGGGACACTATAAGAAAAATGTTGAGTACCGTTAAATTTATCGGTGGAAAAACAAAAATAATACGCCGGTAATATAATTAGAGTTGCATTTTTGTCGGGTAAATTACAATGGTATAAACCTTTCCGGTAAATATTTACCGTCAGATTTTTTTGTTCGACAATAACTTACAGCAGAATACGATGTTTTAGTGATGAAAACGTGATCAGTATTATCGGCGAAAACAATCCGACGGTAAAGTTGGCGCTATTAATAAACACTTCATGCGTCTTTTTCTGTCAAACAAATCCAACAGTAAATCTGACGAAAAAAGGTGTTTTCGTTTTTTTTAATATGAATAATCGCTACCATTGGGACTTTCTGTTGGTAAATCTGACGGTAGCGAGAATCTTTTTTATTTTTTCCGATCTATGATGTACCCTGATAATTAACAATTGATAATCAACTCTCAATTAACATCGAATCAATTGTGTTTTATCTGAGAATAGTGATTTATATATTATGTAAAATATCAAATATACTTAATGTAAACATGAAATGAAAGTTTTATAACAAAATATATAAGATAGAACTATATTGACATTAGTCTTATTCAGATTCATCATCTTCTTCTTCTGGTTCATCTTCATCTCCATTAACCTCGTCTTCTTCTTGAAGATCATTGTTGTCCAGTGGTAGTGTGTCATCGTCTACCCTAAGGTCGATGATATCATTATCCATAACAGCCGACCTAAGGGTCATCGGAACACTAGTATCAACCACCATGTTCGAAGGAGTTGGGTCATGAATTTGGAAAGGTTCATGACCTTCTGTCCTATTAGACTCGATATAACCTCTTGGCTTAATCTTAACCACAACCACCCGAGTAGACTTGCATGACCCCGAATAAGACAAATAGTTGAAACCTAGATACCCTTTGAGATCTAAACTACTTAGTCAGCTGACACTTATAGCACGAACACCCAGATACCTCTTGAGACCTAAACGGTTCTATGTTGAAGACATATGCAACAAACGCATCAACTCCCTCAAAGAATTCGGGTTTTAAGCCCCCCTTCCATTGTTGTCCTTATCATACATCCATAGACAATGATTTAGAATCATCTTGCAACAAACACCCTAGAATTCATCTAACAACAAAACTTTTCTTTAATTCAGAGACAACCAATCTCACAAACCAAACATGTTTTAAACAAATTAAACAATATTTTGGCAGAACTTTCCCTTAATTCAGAGACAACCAATCTCACAAACCAAACATATTTTAAACAAATTAAACAAATTTTTGGCAGAACTTTTTCTTGATTCAGAAACATCCACCAAACAAACCAAACATGTTTTAAACATATTAAACAAAATTTTGGCAGAACTTTTTCTTAATTCAGAGACATCCAACAAACAAATCAAACATGTTTTAAAACAAATTAAACGAAATTTTGGTAGAACTTTTCCTTAATTCAGAGATATCCACCAAATAAATTTAACAGTCACAAAGAAAACAGTTGTAGGCATAAATTAAAACAAACACGAATTCAATAACACATCAAATTCTAACCGTTCTAATGCACAACCCCTTATAACTCCAAAATTTTTCAGCAAACAAGGATTTTGAAAAGGAACCTCTACATGACCTACTCCCACTGCTGTCCTAAAATGCTATCCTAGGAATAGTAAATTCGGCATAAAATTTAAATAATTGATTATATTTAGAGATAGAAAACCTACCTGGAACATGGATGCAAAGAATACGGAAGAAGCAAAATCTAATTGATCTCAGAGAAATAGCAATGTCCTAATAAAAAAGAAAACTTATTAAACTCACAAGGTGAAACTAATTAATTCAACAAATTACACAAAGTCTTCCAACAATGTCGAACACTCTTAATGTCACCCTACTTAACCTACTTTAACTTAATTTAATTTCTATTTATATTAAATTAACATAAGAAATCCTAATGACAAACTTCATTACCCTAATTTAATCAATAATTTGATGATAAAACACATAACAAAATCCTAAATTTACAAAAAAAATCTAAAACAACTAAAAACCCGAAACCAAGTCCTAATCACAAACTTCATTACACTAGTTTAATCAATAATTTGGTAAAATACCTAACAAAATCCTAAACTCACAAAAAATCTGAAAAATCCTAAAAAACTATACCAAATCCTAATTACAAATTTTATTACACTAATTTAATCAATAATTTCATAAACTACTTAACAAAAAATCCTAAACTCACATAAAATCTTTAAAAAAATGCCAAAAGTATCTCTGATAATGGCTGCAGGATGGTGGAGGCGTGGTGCGTGTTAACAAGAGGCGACAGTGACCACAAACGCAAACAGTAGCGGTGTTCCCGATGGCTCCAACAGTGATTGACAGCTCCAGAGGCGAGAATATCCAACGGTGGCGGTAACAGAGGCTCCAACGGGTGGCGGCGAGAGAGAGAGAGAGAGAGAGAGAGAGAGAGAGAGAAGTGAGAGTAACTTCGCAAAAGTAAGAGGGAGGGGGTTTGCATTTGAATTTTACCCCAATATTACTGTCAGATTTACTGGTGGAACATTCCAACGGTAAATTGCGTAAACACAGCATTTCACTAAAGCGAGTTATCGTCGGCAGAATCTGACGGTAGATCCGCCGGTATAGCTGGCGCCAATGAAATAAGATATTGCGCCACTTATCACCATCAAATTTAGAGTCGAAACATAAAATTCGATGGTAAACAATTCGGGGAACCAGATCTACCTTGTATTCAACGCGAAATTCAAGGCTAAATCCGACGGTAATAAACACTGCTAAATTCAACATTATACAGCGTTTTTTGTAGTGGGATATAATTATATGATTAGACCATTTTGTAATAAACTTTTGTTTAATTAACATTTTTCTAAGAGAAAATAGCCATTTTGGCATTTAAAAGATTTAATTTTTGACAAAATGAATTTCAATATTTGTTTTTGTCCAAATGACTACCAAAAAATATATTTTGTTTGATAAAGTGGCACAAACGTTTAGTTAATAATTTATTCATCTGGTCAACAATGAAATTTTAAGAAAATTACTAATCTATCATTGTCATCATCATTACCAGTCACCACTATTACTCCCATCCCATTCATTTCTTTTTCCTAATCTCATTCCTTTGTCACCACCTATGTCCGCATCCAACCTCACCCACTGCATCATTGTTATTGCAGTCACTCCCATCCCACTTCTTTTTTCTTGTTCTATTCCATCTCTCTGTTACCACTACATTCTGTCGTCCTTATCTACTAGCATCACCAGCATCTTTATCGCCACCATCCAGAGAGTATTCATCCTAAATTGGAATTGATATTGTTGAACTTTCAGAAAATACATGGACAAAAAATAAACAAAGAATATAAAAAAAACAAAAAATAGTACCATAAAGAGGAGGGCTAGAAAAGAAAACAGCAACAGCATAGAACTTGGAGAAGCAGATGACGGGTCAGTTGCAATGCAGGCCAAATGAAGGTAGCGATGCTCGAGGGGGCAAGAGATGGTAGAGTTTAAGGTGTGATGAATCGTGAATGGTGAAACTCGAGGCTCGGTAAATTGTAAATAGCATAAATTTAGGCATTGGAAATAATAGCTGAGGTCCAGGCGTAATTAATGGCAGACGGCAAAGTAAGAGCTTTTGTGTAGAATGAAGATGTTGTAAATAGTAAATGGTAAATGAGAGATTGATTTAGAATTTGTAAATGTGATTGTTATAGTGTTGTATGCAGTGATAGGGATTTAAGATTAACGAGTAAAGTGAATATTGAGGTTGTGGTAGTGAAAGTGGAAGTGGAGGAGGTAAACTGGCAACGAGGGTATAATTGATAAAGGATAAGAAAAATGATGATAGGTAACAGTGATAAGAGAAAATGAGTAAATTAGTAATTTTTTATGTGAAAAAAGAATAAATTAATATTTTCATGAAAAATTTAAGAATTGACTAAAAAAATTATTCATTGACCAAATGTTTAGTTTATTTTGTCAAACTAAATATATTTTTTAGAGATTATTTTGTCAAAAATAAATATTGAGTTTTGGTTTGTGAGACTATATATTATAAGATTTGATTTGAAGCTAATGTAAATTTTGTCACTCCAATACTTAGTTTCATTTCAATTTAAACTTTTAATTATTTTTAATTATTTTAAATAAATTTAATTAAATTGTAAAAAATTAACTAAAATATAAAATATAAAATTATAAAATTAATAATTATATACCATATTTGGATTAGAAGAAAAATTAAAATTTTATAAATAATTAAACAATAACTTGTATTAAATTGATTTGCATCCATTTTTCTATCCAATTGACAAGAAAATAATAAAAAAATAAAGTAATAAAATGCTGCATACAATGGAATATATCTAATTTATTTGAGTAAATTTTAATTGAATTGTTGTTACAAGTGTTCCAATAAAATAATGTTACAATAACAATGTTACAATAACACCATTAGTATTCATTTAATAGATTTAAATAAGTGGCAATATTTTATTTTTTTTCTTTAAAATGATATGATATTTTTTTATTGATATCAATATCATTTCAAAAATAGTATCTAATGCAAATTTTAATTTTAAATTAGTTTTAAATTAGTTCATTTTAAATCAGTGCATTTATTGTATAGGTTAAAAATGATATCCAAAATTAATCCTATTAGATTGGGAATGGATACTCTCAATTGTTAAAAAAAAAATTGAGAGAATAAAGTGTGATCTAACTCTTTATTACTCTCTCTCATATTTTTTTCATCCCACTTATAAAATTAATAATAAAAAATCACACCTTACTTCCTCAATTGTTAAAAAAAGAGTGAACTACTAATCTGGTCCTGACAATTTTTCAGAATGACAATGCGATCCCTCATACAAAAAAACGATCCACTTTGATCCTTATCCTCTACTTCTGTGACACAACGCGGTCTCTGTGAGGGGTTTTTCCGTCAACTCCGAACGGAAAACATTAATGTGTCAGGTTCATAAATGGATAGGGGTCTAATTGCCTCCAAATTCAAATTGGCTAAGGATTTATTTGTCCTTATTCTTTAAACAATATCTTTTTTAAATTATTGTTTATTATTATATTAAATTTTTTAATATTTTATTGAATATATGGTATAATAAATACAAACTAATTAATAAATTATTCAAATTTAAAAATATCATTTATTATACTATAT
>NC_029775.3:91796446-91825095 GCF_000817695.3 Arachis duranensis | reverse complement strand
TTCCCTATTTTTCCCGTTTATGTTGCGAATCCGCCAAATGATAGTAGTCGTCTCACGACTTGCTCAGACTCAAATCAATCATCCCCATTCAGAGCTCAGAGCTTGAGCTTCAATGGCGACGAAGAAGCAGAACGATGATAACACCAAGAAGGCGGGCTCTACTCACTAGTGACCCCGCAGTCCCCAACCTTCGTTCTCACCGTCGAAGAAGCCGTACGCTCGCCGTCGTTCTCACCCTCAAGCAGCCGACTCGCTTTCGCCCTTCCCTCAACTCCCCTTTTCTAGCAAAACAGTTCTGGAACTGCCCTCCTGAGGTTTTCTTAGATAACTTATTTTTCATGAATTTGATTTGCCTGAATTATGATACAGTTCTGAATTTATTTGTTATTTGATTTGATATTGTTTGGAAATTTTGTTATTGATTTGATATTGTTCTGAAAATTTTCATGATTTATTGTTTCTTCAATCTGATATAGTTCTAAAATCTGAGATAGTGAGCGTGGTCAGAGAAATTCTTACCTATACCGAGAGCAAATCTCTCTCATGCTCTAAGCCAATCTGTTAACCATAACACACAGAGCCGTCAGCCAATGCTAACCTTGTATTAGTTAGATAGTTTCAAGGGTTTGCTTCATGTTAAACTGATTCATGAAATAATTACTTAATTTCTTGTGTAATTTTCTTTCATGATTCATGAAATTTGTTGTGTGTTGCTAAAATGTGGTTGTCAAATACTCAAACTTTTCAGTCTATTTACGGGAAATCTGACCAAGGTGGCAAGTACTACAGGTAGAAAAAGAGGGCATTGTCATGGTTGGAATTGGTGGTCCTAGTGGCTCTGGAAATCAAGGTATTGATGTTGTTAATTTATTATTTTGGATGTGTTCTGTTGACGTGAATTCCGGTGTATGCTGTTGCTTTGGTTTCATCTCAACTGTTACTGGTTTCAATTTCATGTTTTCGACAAAACTTGTAGCTTTCAATAGCTTGTGAAGAAACCTGTTAATGAGTCAACGTTATATACACCATTTTATTTTTTGAAAAAATATTATATATATCTTATGGAAACATTTGGACAAAATCTAATCAATATGCTATGGATATATCAAATGAATTGATAGGTATGTCTCTTAATATTAGTTATGTTCTAAATTTATGAAGTTTGGAAGATGGTCATAAGAAAAATTGTGGCATATTAGCTGTAAGGGGTTTTTGTTACTTAGAACTGCTATTATAATTGACTATGTAATATAGAGAAGGGGATTCTGTTGGTATTCTGGAAGTATGCCTTTACACTTTGAACCTGTGATAGATCATATGTTTATAACTTGTTCCCTTTATGTTGAGCTTGAAATTTTATTTAACGAAAACAGTAATCAAATTACTTGATGCTCTTCTATCAATAGAAATTTAATTTGCTCATAATACATCTGATCAAATGGACATTCAACCTTTGCATCTGTGATTTCCATAGAATTCAAGGTTTGATGTTGACTTTATAAAGACATCACATTACTTAAATTTCATTTAATTCTAGTACCTGTCAAAAATTTGTGTTGTGTAAACCAATTTACCTTACAATTTTAAGGCATGCAAACTCTTTGCATATATTTTTCATCTACTTTATAAGACTTCTTATTCGTGATATATTATCTAGTAAATGATTGATGGCATTTGAATCATTTTTACCTGTTATTTGATACATACATTAACCACTGATATGCTGAGGATATCTTTGGCATCTACATAAGATTTTCTTAAGTAATATAGCAACTTAAACTTGACAATTTGTGAACGAATATAACTCATACAGTTCGGATTTTATATTTTTACAAACTTAAACTTGAGGTTTTCATGCCTTTTTTATTACTTACATTTACATTTACATTTTAGCTTATATCTTAGTGAACCTGATGACTTAACATCTGGTTTTGTATAGAGAAAGAAAGAAAGAAAGATTGATAATTGCCTAATAAAATAGTAACACATGTTCAAAGTTGATCTGCAGAAATATCCTCAAGTAAATTAGAGTGTCTGATAATATAGAGAGTGTGTACATTGAGTTTACTGTAGTTGGAACTGTAATAATTAGTTCATATGGAGCTCCCTTCTCTATCATGGTCACATATTAGTTAACTAAGCTAATTCTTAGGAGCTTTGATTAGGGAAATCTGGAATTGCTGTAGACGGTCTAGATGGTTTCCGGTCAGTATCTCTTCAGCAAGGGTGGGGGTCACCTACAATAACACTCAAACGTTCAAGTCAGAATGGATCAGAGAATACCCAGCTCCCCTTTATATATTGTGGGTGAGGGTTGGTTGCGAATTCCGGATTCTGGGGGTTGTTATAGAGTGAGTGGGGCTTCCTGGATTCGAATCCAAAAAGCCGTTAGGATGGAATTTCGTTGCGAGTTTGGGCCGTAAGGAACCCGAGGAGACCCTTGATAGTATGGGTTAGCCGTTGATAGGCCTTTGGCCAGGTCCAGAAACAATTAGTAATGTCATTTAATGTATTCAAAATGTATCTCTTGGATTCAAAACACAATATATAAAATGGTTTCCAATGTGAGATGATTAGTTAACTTCATAAAAGTATCATAAGTTGGTTGCTATAGATACCGTATTTTTTAATAATAAAATAAGCATTTTGGAAAAGAAATAAATAAATAGTTAGTAAGGCTTTGTGGTTGGTCTGCTATGATACTGCGTTTCTATTAATAACTAACTTCATCTGGAAGCAAATTTTGGTTTCTCGAAGTTGTCTTTTTTTAAAAAAAATATGTGCAAGTATGGACTCATAATACTAAGGAAACTGGTCACTCACTATTTAATGGTTGTTTTATGCATGTGACTGTACCATGATCGTTGTGCCTATCACTTCCTATATTATATCTAGCCAGTCCTTATATTGAGTGTTACAATCTGAACTAAATTTCTATAAAACCTTGTTGCTGGCTTTCTTATGTTTTAGCTGTCACTGTGAGGCATTGAACCAGCAAGTGCTTTCTCATCTTGAAGAAAAAATACCTTTTGCTTGTAGGGTAAAAGTGTTTGGCAAAAAGAGCCTTGAGACTTAACCATTTTGGTCAGTTCTTTGCATTCAAGGACATGTTGAAATATCAAATCCAGTAACCAATACATCCCAGAAGAAAAACAAACCCAGCCATTGATTTCTTGCCACTGGACACTTTCATCACTAGCCATAGCCACCATCACCTTCATCTCCCCCGTTCTTAACTTATTCCAGTGCCCTCCTGTTCGTCCATATTTTCGGTCTTTGGCCATTGCCTGCCACAAACCTGCAACACTCACAGGAGAGAGATTCCACGGCGAGAGAGCTGCTGGAGGCTCTTGATGATGGTGCTAGACTAGCTGCTCTTTGCAGCCTGCTTTTCATTTCTCTGGAGCATTTTGACAAACACGTTCAGCTACAACTTTGAGAAGCCGACTGAAGTGGGGTTTGATATTTTCTCAATCATGATCAGAGCTCGGTCCAAGCTATCTCTTTTCTCTGACATGGCACGGTGCATCAGCCACAGATCACTCCCTTTTTCTTACTTTCACAGACTTCAGCAGCCCCTTGTGAGTGCTGGTTTCAGATTTGGAGACCCTTCAAGCCCTGACACTTGTTCAGCTGTGCCTGAATTTGGCTTCCCAGTGAGGCTACTTTGTACTTCATCTTCAATAAGATTCTCTGGGGTCACTGATGCTCCTGTTCTAGGACTGGATAAGGCACTAACTGCTGCTAATGATGGTGATTATGATGATTGTAATGATGAGGATGATGACCAAGGCAAGAAGAATTATGAGATTGGTTCCCATTTTAGTCGGTTAGATTTAAGGGGTGATGGTCTTCTTGCCCAAGATGTTAAAACCATTTTGGATATAATTCATGAACCAAGTTCTGGACCATCTGGAATCAAGCACAAGCTTGAACATTGCGGTGTTTCAGCATCCTCGGAGCTGGTTGTGGAGGTCCTTTCAAGAATTCGCAACGATTGGGAAGCAGCTTTCACCTTCTTCTTGTGGGCTGGCAAGCAACCCAAGTATGCTCATTCGGTTCGCGAGTACCATTCAATGATCTCTATTCTTGCCAAGATGAGGAAGTTTGATACTGCCTGGACCTTAATTGAGGAAATGAGAGGCGGAAGTACTGGTCCATCTCTTGTGACGCCTCAAACTCTTATGATTATGATTAGGAGATATTGTGCCGTGCATGATGTTGGAAGGGCTATAAACACATTTTATGTTCATAAAAGGTTTAACTTTCAAGTTGGATTAGAAGAATTTCAAGGCCTTCTATCTGCTCTTTGTAGGTACAAGAATGTAGAAGATGCTGAGCACTTGTTGTTCTGCAATAAGAATGTATTTCCACTTGACACCAAAAGCTTTAACATCATTCTGAATGGATGGTGCAATTTAATCGTTAGCACACGTAATGCAGACCGAATTTGGCAGGAGATGAGCAAGAGAGGAATCCGGTATGATGTCGTCTCCTATTCGAGTATCATATCTTGCTATTCAAAAACTTCTACACTTTACAAGGTGCTCAAGCTGTTTGACGAGATGAAGACAAGGAACATTACTCCTGATAGGAAGGTTTATAATGCAGTCATCCATGCCCTTGCCAAAGCTAGGCACATAAAAGAAGCTGTCAATCTCATTGGAACAATGGAAGCCAACAATGTTACCCCAGATGCTGTTAGTTACAACTCCCTGATAAAGCCTCTGTGCAAAGCTCGTAAAATGGACGAAGCTAAAGAGGTCTTTGATGACATGTTGAAGCGGGGTCTATCACCTACAGTTCGGACTTTTCATGCTTTCTTTCGTATATTAAGGACCAGAGAAGAGGTATTTGAGCTTTTAGACAAAATGAGAGAACTCAGATGCTGTCCAACTATCGAGACCTACATAATGCTGATAAGAAAGTTCTGCCGTTGGCGCCAGCTTGATGATGTCTTAAAGATATGGAATAAAATGAGAGAAGATGGAGTCAGCCATGATCGTAGTTCGTATATTGTACTGATTCATGGGCTATTTTTGAATGAAAAGCTAGAGGAAGCACATAAATATTATGTAGAAATGCTGGAGAAAGGCTTTGCTCCCGAACCCAAGACAGAAAAAATTATTCAGGCATGGATTTATGGGAGACAAGTAACACAAGATCGGGTGACAGATTTACATGACGATCAAGTGGAACATGATACACTGAGAAAGAAAGACAAGGCTAAACCAAGTAAATTTGAGAAGGAAAAATCTTTTCTTCACAAACCAGAGACCAGAAGAGTAATTAGAGAGAAGGGGTTTTCTTTCTGGGAGCAATAAATCCTTCATGACCTTTTTCGTTTACAGATTGTACTTGTTTCTTGCACTTCTCGAATTCAATTCTACAGTGCTAATTGGTGATGTCTGGAGACTTCATGCTTTAATTGCTTTGCCATAACCGAGAGTTATAAAGGTTGGTGCATTTTTTTGAACAATCTTTTTGTTTCCCTTATACACTTGTAAACTATTCCATAAAGTCTATACAGATATAAACTTAAATTCTTATTGGCTTAATAATTAACTTTGGGAAATGTTCTAATACTGGACCTGACCTGAACTCAGGTATATTTGTGAAACTGAGTTTGGGGTTTTATATTCCAAAGTGGAGTTAGAAACCGAAACCAATGCTGTGATCTCTTTGATTGCAGAGGAAAATATGATTTCGTAGCCATCTGTAGAGACCTGTTAAACTATGCATTTCGGAGGTAAAATTATCACAGAAGCTGCATGAAAAATCTGAATAATTTACCTTGAGTTACGAGGTGGGAAGGTGAAAGAAACATACACACATCGTTCAACTGCAACTGAAAGGCTTCCCCTGAACCAAAGACAAAAAACTACTTCAGGATCTTGTTTCTGTGCTCCAATCGAATAATGTTTATCTATGAAGATTATGCTTATTGGTGTGTGCACATTTCAATTACAAAACTTCTATGCTCCAAACTGCACTTGTCATCCTCTTAGTGTATTTGGAGACTTCAATTGCCTTGTTATAAGCTAGAGTTACAGGGTTCTTCTGTTTCTAAAATAACCCCAATTTCGTTTGTAGCTTCAACAATCGCGAAAGATGCAGCGTAGCCATGTTCACATGGCTATTCTCACTAGTATTAGTTTGAATTCTGTCTTTTCCGCCCATACATGAGTATCTTACTGTTTAAATTATGGACAAGGCCTTGTACTAAGATGTTAATTATTCTTGCAATTTTAATTAACTTGTTCATTGTTGTAGACTGGTGTCGCTGATCCAAACAAATCGAATTCCAATGTTCTTCTGGTGGATTACAAGGTTTCTGCTAAGAGAGCATGTGATGAAAGCATTCTTATATTCCCTTAACAGCAAGGAGAGACTTCCCTATGTATGCATGGATCTCACATACCAATATACACTGCTCGTTGAGGGATTTGGTAAGTTTGCAATATAGTTATGCATCTTAAAGTTTATGACAAATTCTATAGATTAAAAGATATTAAATAGTCATTTTTAGTTTCTTGTATTTCTAGGAATATAGGAATATCTTGATCCTGAATGTGATATACCCTAAATTTTGGAGATTAGTTTTTATATCTATGCACAGGTCTGTTTGGTATTAGAGGGTTCAACAAGGGATTTACTTAGATATGAAACGTAGTATATATAGCTTTGAGCCTTTGATGAATTGTCTAACTAATTTGAAAAGAAGTTTGCATTACGATACTAAGTCTTTAACCCAAGGCACAGAGAATGTTAATTAGTTATAATATAGGCATATGCATTTGTGCACCTTAGTGCATGACGATTAATCGGTTACCAAATAAATCCCACCCCATTCCTAGTAATATTCCTTACAGAAAATGGAAATAAAAATTTTGGCACTTAAAGTTGCTAGCAAGAAAACGTTTATTTTCAAAGCCTGCTTTAAAATTATAATATTTTGGTTCGGTCAGACATACCTAAATGCACCTTACTAATGACACTTGATTATAATACAATAGGTTAAGTGATGGTTTGTTTCTACTTAGTTGAAATGAAATCATTTTAGTTGACCATCGTATTCATATATATATAATCGAGTTAAAGTGGCAACTGTATTGCGACAGCTAAGAAAAAAAATCAAAATCGAGTTTAATTACGAGAGGCTGCTACAATGACTCAATGAGTCAATTGTGTCACCTTCGTAGCCGCCACAATCTTCCAAATGTTACTATAAATATTACTTGGCGTTTTCTCACTTTTTATTTTGTATATGATAAAATAAAAGTGTAATTCAGGTAAATGGTAGTGTTAGATGTTGAAATCTGCTGGGGGCTAATTTTAGATAGGGACATGTAATTCCCCCATCGATTTTTTAGTGTCCTACATTAAGTTTATTTTAAATTAAGTTCAAATTATTTATTGAGTTTGATCCCATCTTAAAATAAAAATGATTTCATCAAGTTGGATCCGTCATTCAGAGAACAATAGTATATGATTAAAGAGAATTTTTCATAAAGACCTTTTCTGTTTAGTAAGAGTTTGGTTCTTTAATCATGTGGAATATGAATGGTTAAATAATTATTTTGTAATATATATTGAAAGGGATACAATTGATGATTCTATTCAGAATAATAAAATTATTTAGAGAAAGTATAGGGAGCCAATAGAATATTTGTACAATGTGCACAATGGAGATTTAGGGAGTATTAGAGATATAACCATTAGTGTTACTTTTTTCCATTAATGTAAGCTTTTGGGATGAGTGGTATCATGACATGGTATTAGAGCTCTAGATTTGAAACATCAAGAGTTCAATCCTTAGTGAACCTCAAAATCAGCTTAAACACATGAGATGTTTATTATCCCTAATATCCGAATGATTATTTTGGATATTATCCCTAGCAGGACTCATTGTAGATATCTGAAAAAGAAAATCTATGAACCATTTTTATATGCAGCCAAACAGTTAATTTTTTAGAATATTCTAATTTTAAAATTTTAAGAAAATAGTTTTATGCTAAAAAAATATGCATCTTCCTAGTCTCCTTCCTTTTTTTTTTCTCTTTCTTTGCATCTCTTCTCCCCCTCTACGCCTCTCTCTCCATGTCTCTTCTCCGGATCACTGTCGCTTGTTGCTCCGCGCGCTCATCACTGTCGCTCAGAAGCCATCCCACTCGCCCTTAATAGCCGTGCATCCTCCACTCAAATGATGTTGAAAAACGCCCGTCACGGTTACGCCACACACGACGTTCCAAATTCGCGTCGTTGTGACGCACTGTCCTTCAAGGGACAATTGCTTCTTAATCGTAAAATAGTAGCACAAATGGGTATCTTAAAGGGAAATTGCGTTCTTATGATTGCCAACGAAATCATAACATAAAATAAGAATTCCCCGGAGAATGAATTTCGGGAAGGTAGTAGAGTAGGGATTTGTATGATAAAATAGAATTCATATGATAAAGTCATCAAAATGAACAAGCACGGCTCAATAAAAAAAAAGATTGATTCTTTGTTATAGATTATCTTTTTTCTTATAAGACAACAATCAAAATTTGATTGTCATAGTTTTCGTTTTCGAACAAAACATCAATCCACATTTGATTTGTGTTTCAATTCCAATTTGAATTCACATTCATGCATTTACAATTCATGTAACGGTATTGATACTCCTAAAGGGTGTTCTATTTGCTCGTAGCTCGCGATTAATACCGGATAAAGCAAATCTCGGTTTTCGTTTCCCTTGTGATGGACCCGGAAGAGGAGGGACATGCCAAGTATCCGCTTGGGATCATGTCTTCTTGGGGCTATTCTGGATGTACAATGCAATTTCAGTAGTCATATTCCATTTCAATTGGAAAATGCAGTCAGATGTTAACGTCGCTTATAAGTCGTTCATCACTAGCATCCACACACCCCCCGCTTTGAACGATGCAGGAGAACATTCGTTCTTTTTTGCCGCTTGCAAGAGTTTGCACTAATGAGATAATGTTATTTTTTCAAGTTTTTTTTTTTTTTTTGAGTTATGTTTTGGATTTTTTTTTTCATGATTTTAGATATTTTTTATTATTTTTGGATGTAATTTTTTAAAACATAAAAAAAGAAACATTTAAAACTATTAAAAATATATATATAAAACCTAACACCCAAAACATAATAGAAAGAAACATTTGAAAAATAAAAAGAAGAAACGTCTAACATTATTAAAAAATATTCAAAATTATTGAAAAAAAAACATCGTAACCAACCAGAGAGAGGGACGAAACTTTCCAACGTCTATGTCAACATCCTCTCACTTCTCAACTTTGGAGGAGTTGGCACGGTGGTAAGCCATTGGAAATAAAAGTGAAATTAGTACTACTCTATTTAGAGATGCGTTTTTTTTTTTCCTCATTGAACTTCTTTTGCAATCTATATATTAATTGGCTGCAGCTGACTAGTACCCTAATTAATTACTTAACAAAGTTATATTTAAAATTGAATCCCGCCTAGTGCATGCAGTAACTCATTGGCTAGCGGCAGATCCTTAAATGGAGCTCAAAATCGCGACGGATTAGTTCTTAACCTGTCGAGTTGGAGAATACCGTAGAAAATAAAAAAAAAAGTTATATTTAAAAATTTGCAGAGGTAAATTTTGCATGACCCTCAACGTTTTTTGTATACTTTACGATATATTTTGTATGTATTTGTGAATTAAAAAAAAAAATTCGCCACCTATAAATTCGTAAAAATAAAATTAAAATTGAAATGTGGATTTGCTCCTGCGAATTCACAAAATTAAAACGTCAAAAAATTAATTTGTTCTTGATGAATTGTCTAATCAAAATTAGCTCCTAACAATTTTTCAAACTCTCATATTTCAGAAAATTACCTGCATAGCTCATTTTTCAAAATTTCACAAATTAAAGTTATCTATCATATCAAAAATTTTTAGTCTATACCTTCTTTCTTACATTTGTAGCCTATATTTACGTATAACTCGGACTCGTACAAAGAAACACTCGTAAAATAGACACTTTTGTAGTGCAAATATTTCATATGCAATAATTTTAAGAATTTGATTTTTTTTTTAGCACTTTTACAATAATGATTATTAAACGCATCTTTATTTTGTGTCAAACTTTAGATGACAAAAAAGTGAATTTGTGTAGGACTATTGTTATTTTAACGAAGCTAATATCGTACAGATGAAGAAAAGGTCAAGGAAAAAAAAAGTAACCTAAAAAAATTATTTGGGTACATAAATTCGTCTTTAAAAGATAATTAATTTTTTAAAATTTTAAAAATATTTTACTAATTATATTAATTCTTGAAAAATATAATAGTCAGTGAAATCGATCATTTCATTATTCTAAAAACGATGTGACACTTAACGCAATATATTATGATTAAAATAATAAAAAAATTAATTTGATTAATGTTTATATTTTTTTAGAGACAAATATAATTAACAAAATCTTTTAGAAGATTGATTTAAATAATAAATTATCTTTTAAGAATGAATTAAACTATTAATTCATTTTTAAATTGTGGAAAACACCTATTCAAATTTGTCCCTCACAATACAGAAGTGCATGAATCAGTGCATAATTAGAGTCTGCTAACATTATCTTTTTGGCCTCAACTGAATCATCAACGTCCCAACTAATTATTAGACTTTTCTATTTGTTCGACCTAAGTTAAATTGAGATCTCACAAATTGAATATCTAGGCTGCTTTTTTTCTCACTAGAATAATATATATAGGCTCTTTGGCATAATGTTTACCACTCATAGCCCAAAATTTCTGTCATAGCTTTTGTATTAGTTTAATTTTCACGTTTCATCTCCCAGGTAGCAATAGCCAATTCAGATTTTAATGCTGAATATATAAACACATTTAAGCACAGACCGATCAATAATAATGGTGCCACAGTTCTCAATTGCACATATTTTATTTTCTTTGCTATTATCATTATATCATCATTATGAATGAGATTGACTCGTTCCTCTTGGTGATGACCACTCATGGCCAGAGAGTTAGAATTGAATCTTAGAAAGATATTTTATACATAGTACAGTGATTGAGTGATTCAAAATGAATAATGAAATCCTCTTCAATTTATTAATTGATGCTGTGTATCCATCCGTATATGATGCTTCGTTTTCAATTAGATCCATTAAAACCAAGAACCTTGTGGGGTTGTTGCTATTACAAGTACAAACAAAGTTTTGAATTGAAGTGAAAGCTGAAATTATGAAGATAGAAGAGTAATTTGTCTTCTTATGTCACATGCAAAATTATTAGTGGAGCATGTTAATGTTACGTAGTGTATCATGCATGAGATGAGAGACAAGAGGTACGCAATCTAAAAAGCATGACTCGTAAAGCCACGTGTCGGTTTCAGATATGGAAATCCAAGTTGAAGAGTTTGAGATCAAATAAACTACCATTACTACTGCAGCCACGTGTTGCTTTGCAGTGAAGCCAAACCCATTTTTGGCTTTTGCATGGTACTATTAGTAGCCTTGATTGTTTAAAATTAATCATTAAATAGTAACCATAATACTTAGAGGAGAGAGAGAAAAAAAGTATTTGTTTTATTTAATATTTATTAATTATTAATAAATATTAAATAAAATACCTTTTAGTTAATTTTTAGTTAATTTTTTGTTATTAAATATTTTTAAATTAATAATTTTATTTTTATCAAATTTATAGATTGATATTTTTCAGCTTGTTAGTGGTAAAATAATATTATATGATCGGCAAAGAGTTTATTATTTTTTATTAATATTTAACTAGTTTAAATTTTAATAGCAGAAAAATAAAATATTACCTAATATTGATAAAAAAGTTAATCTTTTAATATTTTTTGAATAATATTAAAAAATTAAATTTTTAATCAATATTAATTAATTTTTTAAATTATTTTATTTATTTTAAATTTGAGATTTTAAATAATAAATTATTAATCTAAAATCCTAAATTATAAATTAAAAAAATTAAAATTAAAAATATAATTAATATTAACTAACAAAAATTAATTTTTGTTACTTTTTTATATATAAATTGTGCTAGTCAAATATGATTGACGAAAGATATTGATTAGTTATATTTTCAATTTTTGTTCCACGAAAAACACTACAAAAATAGGATTGGATCATTAAACAATTTATAAATATCTAATCATATGCATGTGGTAGAACAATATTAAACAGCCTTCAAATTGACGAGCAAGCAGTTATGAGTTTGAGAAGAAATTTTAAATTCGTGCATTACGTATGCAATTCAGTTTAAAAAAATACTGTTATGGGTCCTGAATAAACGATGAATAATATTCAAAACAAATCATTAAGATTATATTGACCAATTTCATGCTTATGAATTGGATTAAAAACTTAAAAGATAAAACAATAAGCGAAGTAAGTATGAGTAATCTATGTTGATATTTTGGCCACACCTTTTTGTGGTGTTATTGAGAGCACAAGCATGCAAAAAGGTCGACAAAATGCGAACAAGCCGTTACCACAGTACGGTAATCCTTGAACGTTGCTGGTCCCGAGTTGTACGGACGATTATGTGATGGATCAAAATCAAATAGGTATTAAATGGATTCGAATCTTCCGTGCGGATCGGAAAGCCACATGATATAAAGTTGTGAAATTTAAGTAACTAATAAACTGTGCAAAGCAAGCATTAGGCTCCTTTGTTGCAATTCTTATAATAAGAGTGTCCACATGTAGTTTTGTTTTACTAATTTTGTTCTTTTGCTATTTGTTTATGATAATGATTTTTCAAAAATTGTGGATTCACAGGTCATTAGACGAGCTTCTATGGAAAAAAATTTATTGATGTTCTTTAAAAAACGAGGATAACTATATTTTTTGTCCGTGAAATTTGACAAAAATTTTAAAAATATTTTTAAATTTTATTTTGTTTTAATTTTATTCCAAAAATTTTGTATTTGCATCAAATATATTTCTGATGGCTAATTTTTTAAAAAATTTAAGACCGATTCAACAACAATTTCATAAAAACAACCCCTCAACACATGCAAATCAAGCATAATTTTCATGTGTTATTGTTAGATTAGTCTTAAATTTTTTAAAAATTTAGCCGTCGAGGGTATATTTGATACAAATCGAAAATTTTTGGAATAAAATTGAAACAAAATAAAACTTAAGGGTATTTTTAAAACTTTTACAAACTTTAGGGACAAAAAGTATACTTTATCCAAAATATTAAAAAATAAAAATAATTTTATATTTGTTTTGAGGTTTTGTCCGACATTTCTGGTGCTGAGGTGCCGTCGTCCGACATCTTGGTGAAGGTGAAGGGTGGTACCTACAAGGAACTCCGATACTTAAGTTTGCAAGGATTTTAGGCAGATTTTTATGTAGATTAAAGTTGAGAAAAACGTAAGATGGAGAGGGTATTTATATAGTTGGAATGGTGGCAACCACCTTTGTAACCTCCCATCCTATCTTATTGAGTAGTTATCTTCTCTCTTTTTATCTAGGAGTTGTTGGGTTGTTATGATCTCATATTTTGAATATGAGTTTGTTAGTAGAGGCAGTTATGGTCCTGCCAAGAGGTCAGGTAGACGAAGTCGGTTGCGAGGGTTTTATAGACCTTCGGCTTCATTTGTTTTGGACCTGACTTTAAGTTTTGGGTCAAGATATAAATAGTGTCCCTACTTAAGGCCAAGCTTCTTCAGGTCAGGCTCAAACACTTCTAAGTCGATCTTGATTTCTTGTAGCTTTAGCTCAGATAAGTCGGGTTTTATGATCTGCCTTGGGGAACAAATCGGATACTCGAGATGATTTAGATTTGATTGTTATGTCTTTTTGTAATTATTCGCGCGTCTTTTCGGATACCTTGATTACCGTGGATGTCATTAAATGAGGGATAGAATTACTGTTTTGCCCCTAGTGGTTATATATACACAATCCTCTTTCTCTTTTATCGCTTCTTCAATTTCTGAGAATTTGCTTCATTTCTCTCAAAACTTCCTTCTTCTTCACTGTGACTCTCATTTTTATTGATCAAGTCTTCTCTCAAGATTTCTCTATCTTAGAGTTCTGCTTCAAGTCTTCGTGTTTCTTGAGACGTTTGGGATTGTTTGTATGCATTGTTGTTGCGCGCGTTCTCCTTGCCTTCTGTTCATCATTAAGGTTGCTTTTCCTTTCTGTTCATACCCTGGGTTGAGCTGTACGATCCAAGCTAACCAAAGACACAAGTGATCGACCTCTTCAGGTTGGGTCGCCACCGACCTCTTCTAAAAGAGTTCGGCCAAAACACCATAGAGGCCCAAGCAGGCCCAAACAAAGGAACACTGCCCAATCTAAAGGCAGCAAAATCCTAGAAAGATAAGGCAGTTCCCCTAAAAGATAAGATGAATTCACTCAAAGGATAAGATAAGATAACTAAACTTATCTCATAGAAAGGTCATTCCCCACTACTATAAATATACTAGAGTACCCATGTATAACTCATACTCTGATTCTACACAAAAATCCTGCCTAAAGCACGTGCTAACTTAAGCATCGGAGTCTCTTGCAAGTACCACTACCCTCCAGTTATCAAGGATTAGCAGCACCACCAAGTCCAACAAGTCAGACACGACAGCTCCGACCACAACAGCAGATCTCATCCGAGATCGACCTTCAGTTTCAGGTAATCCTCGGAACATTGGCGCCATTGCCGGGGACCTTGGCAGTCATTCCATCATCATGGCAGACAACCTTTACAACGATCATAACTCCGGTTTAGAAGAAAGGACGCCGCATAAAAACACGAACATCACACCGAAAGATACATCTTAACCAAACGGAGACAAGCATTCTCTAAACACAGAAATTCTAGATGCCCTCCGAGAACAGCAAGACCATCTCAAGCAGCTCGAACAAGAAGCCGAACACCAGCGCAAAGTCGAAAGAGACCTTCGGAGGGAAACAAGACGACGTCGAGAGCTAGAAGACAAGCTCCTAAAGCTCGAGGCTGATCTCAAATCTAAAACCATTCGATCCAATCAGGAAGATAGCTCGCACAAGGACCAAGATCCATTCACCAAAGAGATCATGAAAGCTAAAGTCCCAAAGGACTTCAAAGCTCCCGACATGACCCCACACGATGGTACATCGGATCCAAGCCATCATCTCAGCAATTTTAGAAGTAGGATGTACCTCACCGATGCCTCCGATGTAATCCACTGTAAAGCTTTCCCGACCACCTTAACCAAAACGGCAAAGTGGTTCGACAGCTTGCCACCAAGGTCAATAGCAAGCTTCGATGACCTCGCCAAAAAGTTCCTAGCCAGATTCTCCATCCAAAAGGACAAAGCCAAACATGCCCCAAGCCTATTAGGGATTAAGCAAGGAGATTGGGAGAGCCTCCGCAACTACATGGAAAGATTCAACAAGGTGTGTCTAGACATACAAAGTCTGCTAACAGAAGCATCCATCATGGGTCTCATCAATGGTCTACGAGAAGGACCCTTTAGCCACTCCATATTAAAAAAGTATCCAACAACTCTAAACGAGGTACAAGAACGGGCGGAAAAGTATATTAACATGGAGGAGAACACTCGACTAGGAGAAAATTCAAAATCCGGATTCTGCTACCCTCCTCGGGACAAGGCTAAAGAGTTCGGGAAAAAAGAAGACTAACCTACTGAAAAACCTAGAAAATATCACAACTACACTCCACTAAGAGTGTCCCTTGTGGATGTATACAGGGAGATATGCAACACTGAGAAGATCCCCCCACCTCGCCCAATCAAACACAAAAGAGGAGGGGGAAACCGGACAGAGTACTGCGAATACCACCGAATCTATGGACACTCTACCAACAAGTGCTTCGACCTAAAGAATGTAATAGAGAAATTGGCAAGAGAAGGGTGACTAGATCGGTACTTAGCCAATAAAGCGGATGAGCCAAGAAAAAGAAGAAGGGATGAAGAGATCGGACGAACTGAACGCCCACCTCACACCCCTGAGAGACATGTTCATATGATAAATTGGGGATTCGCAGGAGGAGGAATTTATAAATCATCCCACAAACAATACCTTAAAGAGGTATATCATGTTAGAGAAGGGGACAGGTCGCTCAACCTCCCCACTATTACCTTTACCCAAGAGGACGCAACAGGCATCATCCCGGGGCATGACGATCCCATGGTCATCACCATCATACTGGCCAATGCTAATCTCCACCGAACATTGGTAGACCAGGGGAGCTCCGCAGACATCTTGTTCAAAGCCGCCTTCGACAAGCTCAGCCTACAAGAGAAAGAGCTCAGAGCGTACCCGAATAGCTTGTTCGGACTAGGGGACACCCTAATTCAACCACTAGGATACATCTCGCTGCATACAACTTTTGGAAAAGGAACCCGGTCAAGGACACTAACCATAGACTACATTGTAGTCGACATGAGCTCAGCTTATAACGCCCTAATAGGCCGGACAACATTGAACCAGCTCGCCGCAGTGGTCTCCACTCCATATCTATGCATGAAGTTTCCAACTCCAGAAGGGATCGCCACAATAAAAGGAGATCAAAAACTCGCGCGACGCCATTACAACGAAAGCCTGAACCTTAGAGGCAATCCCGACAGGAAGGAAATCAACACTATCGAACTTGCGGGAGTTCGAGCTCGCGAAGAACTTCGTCCACATCCCGAAGGTGAGATCGAAGAAATCCAAATCGGGGATGCTTAGGATAAAACAACAAATGTAGGGGCAACCTTGAAAGAAGCCTTAAAGAAGCCACTGATACAACTCCTAAAGGATAATGTCGATCTCTTTGCATGGAAGGCAGCGGACATGCCTGGCATAGATCCCAAACTGATGTGTCATAAGCTGGCAGTATACCCTGGATCTCGACCCGTGCAATAAAACGCAGAAAACTCGGGCCAGAAAGATTTCAAGCTGTGGAAGAGCAAGTGCAAGCTTTACTTGAGGCAGGGTTCATAAGGGAGGTCAAATACCCATTATGGCTAGCCAACATTATCTTGGTGAAGAAGTCAAATGGCAAGTGGAGAATGTGTACTGACTACACCGACCTCAACAAGGCCTGCCCAAAAGATTCCTACCAGCTCCCAAACATAGATACTCTAGTAGATACCTCTTCCGGATACAAGTACCTCTCCTTTATGGACGCCTATTCAGGATACAACCAAATTCCAATGTACCCACCTGATCAAGAGAAGACCTCGTTCCTAACCCCAAGGGCAAACTATTACTATATAGTTATGCCATTTGGACTCAAGAACGCAGGAGCTACCTACCAAAGACTGATGAATAAAGTCTTTGCTGACCATATCGGGAAACTCATGGAGATTTACATAGATGACATGCTGGTAAAAACACAAAGTGAGGGACCTCGGCCAGTACAGTAGAATCGTAGGAAGCTTGGACTAGAAAGATCCCAAGCTGTGGAAGAACAGGTACAAGCTCTACTAGAAGCAAGATTCATAAGAGAAGTCAAGTACCCACTATGGCTAGCCAACGTTGTCTTGGTGAAAAAGTCAAATGGGAAATGGCGGAGGTGCACTAACTACACCGACCTCAATAAAGCCTGCCCAAAGGATCCCTATCCACTCCCAAGCATAGACACTCTAGTGGACGCCTCCTCTGGATACAAGTACCTTTCTTTCATGGATGCTTATTCGGGATATAATCAAATCCCAATGTATCCACCTGATCAAGAAAAGACCTCATTCCTAACCCCAAAAGCAAATTATTGTTATGTGGTTATGCCATTCGGACTCAAAAACGTAGGAGCGACCGACCAAAGATTAATGAATAAGGTCTTTGCAGACCATATCGAAAAACTCATGGAGGTTTATGTGGATGACATGTTGGTAAAAACACAAAGTGAGGAGTCATTATTGTCCGACCTCACCCAAGTGTTCGATACCATAAGAAAACATATCATGCGACTTAACCTTGCAAAGTGCACCTTTGCAGTAGAAGCTGGCAAATTCCTGGATTTCATGTTAACACAACAAGGAATTGAGGCGAATCTAGATAAATGCCAGGCTATACTCGACATGAAAAGTCTGACCTGCGTCAAAGAAGTACAACAGCTCAACGGAAGACTGGCAACCTTATCCAGGTTTCTAGCCAGATCGGCCATAAGATCTCTCCCCTTTTACGCTACACTAAGGAAAGGAAAGAGGTTTGAGTGGACACCAGAGTGCGAACAAGCCTTCCAGAATGTCAAAAGGTTCCTGGGACAACCACCAATTCTTACCCGGCCATAGGAAGGAAAAGCACTCATATTATACCTTGCAGTGGGAAGTCGGGCAATAACCTTGGCACTAGTTAGAGAAGATGGAAGTGGGCAACGACCCATCTACTTCATCAGCAAAGCCTTGCAAGGGGCCGAACTATACTATCAAAAGATAGAAAAGTTTGCCTACGCTCTCATACTAACATCTCGACGACTTCGCCCATATTTTCAAGCTCACACCATCAAGGTCCGGACCAACTAGCCCATAAAATGCATTCTACAGAAGACAAACTTAGCCGAAAGAATTCTGCAGTGGGCAATCGAGCTATCCGAGTTCGATCTTCAATATGAAGCTCGGACGGCAATCAAGTCTCAATATTTGGCCGATTTCATTGCTGAGTACACTGACACCCCGGGAACTCCTACAAAATAGAATATCTACATAGACGGCTCTTCAAACAAAACCAGGAGTGGCGCAGGTGTGATAATAGAAAGCGATCAGGGAACTCAAATCAAACTCTCCTTAAAATTCGAATTCCCTGCTTCGAATAATCAGGTTGAATACAAGGTATTACTAGCCGCTTTGAGGCTGGCTAAGGAGGTTGGAGTTCAAAAGCTTATCATCTTCAGCGGTTCACAAGTATTCACTTCACAAATAGCGGGGAGCTACCAAGCTAAGGATCCTACCATGAAAAAAATACCTGGACAAAACCAAGGAACAGCTCAGACAACTCGGGGAATATGAGGTCCGCCATATACCTCGGGAACAGAATGTCCGAGTTGACGCACTCTCAAAATTAGCCAGAACCAAACCAGGGGACAATAATAGAAGCCTCGTCCAGGAAATACTACAAATCCCATCAATTTCGGAGGAAGAAAATGTCCTAGCCATATCAGGCCAGGATCAAGGATGGATGACCTCCATAATCAACTATCTCAAATCAGAGATACTCCCTACAGACAATAAGGAGGCGAAGAGGCTAAAACGGGAGGCACAATACTACACCATCATAAATAACATCCTTTAAAGGAGAGGGATTTCAACACCCCTGTTAAAATATGCGCCGACCTCCAACACGAAGGAGGTTTTGGAAGAAGTACACAGTGGCATGTGTGGCAATCACCTCGGAGCACGAGCTCTCTTAAAAAAAGTACTCCGAGCTGGGTTCTTTTGGCCGACCTTGCAAAAAGAAGCAATCGAGTTCATTAAGACATGCCCACCAAGCCAAAAACATGCCAACTTCCACATCGCCCCACCAGAGGAACTCGTCAGCATAACATCACCTTGGCCATTCGCAAGATGGGGACCCGACCTCCTAGGACCCTTTCTCCAAGGATCAGGACAAGTCAAGTTCCTTATTGTAGGGGTAGATTACTTTACAAAATGGATTGAGGCAGAGCCCCTAGCTAATGCCACTGCTCAAAGAAGTCAAAAATTCTTATACAGAAATATTGTTATAAGGTTTGGGGTTCCCTATACCATTACCACAGACAATGGCACGCAATTTGCAGATGCGTGTTTTAGGAAGTTGGTAGCTAACTTGAAAATAAAGCACCAATTCACATCCGTAGAGCACCCCCAGGCTAATGGACAAGCAGAAGCTGCCAACAAAGTCATACTAGCCAGGTTAAAGCGAGACTACAGGACGCCAAGGGAGCTTGAGCTGAAGACCTCCCATAGGTCCTATGGGCATATCAGACAACTCCACACTCCACAACGAGGGAATCATTTTTTCGATTGGCTTATGGAATTGAGGCGATGATTCCAGTAGAAATCGAAGAAGGATCCCCCAGAATGATCTACTACAACAAAGAGGTCAACTCCCAAAACCAAAGAGAAGAGCTCGACCTACTTCCAGAAATCCAAGAGGGAGCTCGGATCAAGGAGGAAGCGTTAAAACGTCAAATAGCCTCAAGATACAATCAGAAAGTAGTTCGGCAAAGTTTCACCAACAACAATCTCATCCTAATCCGAAATGACATCGGAACAGGTCTACCAGAAGAAGGAAAGCTAGCAGCTAACTGGAAAGGACCCTACCGAGTTACAGAGGTACTAGGAAAAGGCTACTACAGGGTGTCCGAACTCGAGGGGCGAGAGCTACCAAGGTCATGGCACGCCTGCAACCTAAGAAGGTATTATAGTTAGGAGGTAATAAAAGATCTTAGGACAAGGTACACTCTTTTTCCTGAAAAGATTTTTTAACAAGGCACCAAGCCAAGATTTGCAAAATTACCTGACTTAGAAGGGTAAGCACCCACATGTATATATTTTTGCCTATATGTCTATTTTTCTATTTGAATAAAACTTTTCAGATTCGCTACAAAGCCTCTCTACCAAGACGCATTAATCTGAACGCAAAAATTCATCGCCCGATTACAAAGCTACAGGTCAGCAAGGTGAAAACAAATTCACCGCCCGACCACGATGAAAATCAAATTCATCGTCCAAATTTCGACAAAGGTCGGCCAAGTGAGAACCAAACTCACCGCTCGATTTCTACAAAGTCAGCAAGATGAAAAAAGCGATAAAAACAGATTAATGCAAGAAGTTATAAAAAGTAATCCATAGAAAGAGGCCCGATGAGGTCTGAGAAAAAATAAATTGCTAAAAATAACTTAGGGTGGATCGACATGAAAAAGTCGGACCAATCAACCAAAGCTACAAAAGTTATAAAAAGTAATTCATAGAAAGAGGCTTGACGAGGTCTTTGAAAAAATGGATTACTAGAAATAACTTAGAAAGAACCGACTAAAGAAGAAGTCGGACCAGACCAATCAAAGCGACAAAGTTATAAAAAGTAATCCATAGAAAGAGGCCTGGCCAACCCTGATTAAAAATGGATTACTAAAAATAACTCGAGAAGGAGCAAGAAGAGAAGTCGACCAACAGAAGGTGTGCGCTAGAAGGGACACATCTCGACCCAAAGAGCCACGACCTCACTTTAAAAAGTATTCTATGAGAATAAACAAACAAAGCTAGCCTCAAAGGTCACTTCGACTAAAGCAGGAAATAAGCAAACACAAAAGGCAATCTAAAAGAGGTCGGACAATAAAATTCCAACACTCTAAAGATTCCTGGAAGTACCAAAAGTTGCAAACAAACATAGCAAAAGAAACAAAGCTGCTATAATGAAGACTCAGAAGTTCACCTGAAAGTCGACCTCAAGAGTTCAAAAGCATTTGTTTTTCCTAAATAAAGTTGCTAAAGAAACGTAACCAAATGTAAAAGAAGTCAACACATGTCATAGTTACAAAAATAAAAGTTCAAAAGCCTACAAATCGGGCTACACAATATATCAGAAGTCACAAAGGGTCTGAAGTCTTCTTCGTAGCCGCATCCTGAGCAGACGGAGGAATGACATTCAAAGGAGTTGCATCCACAGTCCCATCCTCACAATTTAAAACTTGAATGTCAGGATCTGACTCCGGAGGGCCGACCTCAGTGGCAAGGGTGGAAGAAGTAGTGGTGGCAGAAGATTTAACCAACGATGCTGAGTGAGGATCTTCTTCTTCATCATCATCTGGGGCTGGAACTATCTTACCATCCTCTACCATATTATCCAGGCTGAAGAGTGTCAGGTCAAGTTCAGGAGCTAGAACTCGGACCTGTGCCTTTAAATTCTCATAAGCAGCCGTTACAAAATCTACTAGATGACCTTGGAGATCGGCGTAATTTGCAAGGGCAGATTCAAGCCTTTCTCTCAGTTCCAACACCTCGGCATAAGTACGAGTATAACTTTCTTTGTATTTATTCGCTGTCTCTTCAGCCAAGTTTGCAGCCGCCTCAGCATTGGTAGCTCAAGACTTTTCTTTCTCCATGTCTAGTTCTAACTTGATCACCCTGGCATCAAGATCATCCTTCACACCCTTAACCCTCTTAAAATCCAACCTGGCATCCTCAAGAAAAGCTTTCGTAGCATGGACAGGGGAACCCTGAACGGTACGGAATAAAGCTGCTCCCATATGGGCCATCTGAATGCTATTATTAGTGATAAAATTCAGGTGATGAAGGATAGATACATCGTCCATCGGAAGTCGACCATAAGGAGCAATTTGATTATCCACAAACTCTACTACATCAAAGTCAGAAGAATCCAAGTTATAAGGCTCCGCAGTCTTCTATTTTTTGGGAGGAGGACCAACAATAGGAAAGGAAGTAGCACCAAAGGTTGAATAAGGAGGATCAGAAGGAACTACTCAAACCTGGGGAGTTAGGATAACTTTCCTCACCCCAGTAGTATCCAAAATCGGTTTCTTTAGAGAAGCTTGAAAAGATCCATTCCCAGCAGCCTTGGTCGAGATATTCTAAGCGGTAGTGGCTTTCTTGGCCTTACGAAAATGTTTCATTGAATCCAAAGACTTCACCATCTCTGAAACAAAGAGAACAACAGAACCAAGTCAGTAAAAGGAAAGAGACAGATCGGCAAAACAAACAAATAAACAAAGAGCAACTAAAAGAAGTCGACAGCTACCCAGTTCAGCTCAAATAAGGGAAGGATCACCCGAGAACTTCTTCGTATCGAGATGGGGGAGTTCCCCCAATTTTCCTCTAATAAATTCACAAAGGCCTGCTTGACATCATCTAGACTTTCTCAGGAATACCTGGTCACTACTACATCCTTTTGTCAGCATAGAGGAAAAGCAGGTTCATCATTCTCATCCAAAAAGAAGAGCCGAGCTCCCTCAACAGCTCGGACCTTGAAGTAATAGTTCTTAAAATCCCTAAAAGAATCATCATACATGGAGAACACTTTTTTCCCTTGGAAAGCGCGGAAAGAAATCCAGGAAGCTTTCTTCTTAGCTACCGCAGGTTTTGTCAAAACAAAATAATAAAGGAAGAGTGTTTGAGAAGGTCGGACATCCTATTCTTGACACAACAGTTGGAAGATTTTTAAGAAACCCCACGAGTTCGGGTGAAGCTGAGAAGGAGCTACGTTGCAGGACTACAACAAGTCGGTCTCAAAGGAAGTAAAAGGAATGATGATGTTCATTTGACTAAAAAAGTAGTCATACGTATAAAAGAAGGGACGTTCCCCCTGAGTCAGAGAAGGAAAACAAACCCTCTCCTCGGGGCCAAGCACTATCAACTCATAATTTTTCTCTTGATCTCTATTACCACAAATCCTATGACGCCTTCTAAGTCACACGTAGTACTCGGAATCAACCACACTGACACACATCAGGACAAGAGAATCCAGCCAATCAGACATGCCCTCCGGGACCTTAGTAGACATCTCGACAATATCTTTGCAAGAAGACATGGGCCAACTAGTCCTACAGAGAGAAAAAGGGAAAATGGGTTAGTAATCAAAACAGCTCGGGCAAATGAGGAAACAGCTCGGACGAAAATGAAAGATAGCTCGAACAATAGCATGCGAATGTTAGAAGTCAGACACAGCAGTGAAAGGAAATCCTAGGACTCACACGAAGGTCCAGGGGCATCCTTTGGAGGTAATAATAAGGTAATAGCCCAGGATAAGAGGGAAATTTACAGTCTATATCCCAACATCTCTCGATAAGAAAACAACCCTCCTTTGACAACGACACTCCACAAAGAAAGGCACAAATCGCAAAAAAGTCATCAAAGTTATGATCTTTCTACAGTTATCAGCAAAGGGATTTTTTGTCACATCTAAAGGAAATCATCCATGCCATACAAAACAGCAAACCATCAACATCAAACAGACCACGCAAGAAATCATCAAAGATCTAACCTTTTTGAAAAAACAGTTCACTACCTCAAGCAACAAACAGAAAAAGATCAAATCCATCTCTGACAAAATGACGATTGAAGAAACCCATAGAGCATGCATTACGGGCACAGCGACACAGAAAAAAACCCAAACTTTCAAATGTTATCCACACAAGATCAAAACTTTCTAACCCAAAACAACACAAGCAGAAATAGCGTGAAAAAAAGAGAGAAGAAGACAAACTAACCTGCAGTGGAGAGGGAACGATAACCGATCGAAGATGGAAGTGATTACTAAAACGACGCCAACAAGCACCTTTTCAAGCAAAGAGAAAAAAAGCACGAACGTCCAGAGAAGGAGGAAGTTGCGATAAAAGGTGAAGAGAAGAGAAACTGAAAGGAGGAGGCTTTGAAAATCGAATGAAGATACAAAGACGAGTTTTTCAAAATTTAAAAATGAAATGTAAAGAGGGAAAGCAAAGGAAACGGCAAAGAGTTTAATGAGCATTTAAACCTTCGCACGTTTCCAAGGGAACGCAAAATGCGCATCGCAGTCAAAAAAAGGGGGAGACAAAAGGCTCTACAACTTATTAAGAGCTCTACAAAACGGATCGACAGAACAACAAATGCTCGACCTCGACTTTCCCAAAAGGGGTCAAAGTCTAGCAAAGACACGACCTCAAAAGAAAGACCGAGCTCAAGCAGGGGCACTGTTCATGCCCTGGGTCGAGCTATATGACCTGGGCTGATTGACGACAAGTCAACCGACCTCTTCAGGTCAGGATTACCCAACATCTTCACAAAGAGATCGACCAAATCGCCATAAAAAGCCCAAGCATGCCCGAACAAAGGAACCCAACCCAAATCTAAAGGCAGCCAAAGCTTAGAAAGATAAAGGCGGTTCCCCTTAAAGATAAGATGACTTCACTCAAAGATAAGATAAGATGACTATCTTATCTCTAGAAAGGTCACTCCACACTATTATAAATACACTGGAGCACCCAGGTATAACTAATACTCTGATTCTACTAAAAACCTGCTTAAAGCCCATGCTAACTTAGGCATCGGAGTTTCTTGCAGGTACCACCACCCTCCGGTGATGAAGGATCTGTTGCACCATCAAGTCCAACAAGTCAAACACATCAGCTCCGACCACCACCACAGATCTCGTCCGAGATCGACCTACAGTTTCAGGTAACCCTCATAATAATTCTATTTTAGTAGAGTTGTTCTCATAATTGAAAAGGAATATTTATAAAAATTCCAATTTCAATATAGGATCTATAGAAGTCAGATGGACAAGGAGAAGTATACCTTAGAGGCCCCTGACCCCCAAAAAGAATTTGCTATGCCCACTATAATAGGTTAGAAGAACATTTCTTATTTATGTATGAGTGCCTTTTCACTAGGCTAGGAGTCTCTATTCCCTTTACTGACTTTGAAATGGACGTCCTTCTAGCTTCGAAGGTCACTCCCTGCCAACTTCACCTGAACTCTTGGGGGTTTATGAAGGTTTACCAGCTAATATGTTTGGAACTTGATATCTCTCCCTCTGTCAAAGTCTTCTTTTATCTTTTTCAACTTACCAAACCTTTCATCTCAAAGAAACAATAATGGACTTTTTTTTTCGAGCTTTTTAATATCAAAAAGTTTTCTCAATTTTTGAAGATTCTTTTCATGACTTTAAGAACTACTTTTTTAAGGTCCGACCTGTGATGGGTGTCTGACCTTTTTACCAAAATAAGAAGGGAGAGTACATATTTTGCCTTTATTGGGAGGAGGTCTTGAATGTTGTACAGTATAATCTAGAGGAACTGGACGAGGTGGAGCAGTGGTTACCTTCTTCCAGGATTGTTGGCCCGATCTCCTCCCCTGGATACCAAGAAATTTTGATAGCCAAGCCAAGTTTTGTTCAAACCAAGCTTGGTCCACCTGTTTATTTTGTAGATAAGTATGTTTTTTTTTGTTGTATTTTGAAATTGTTTTCTTCTTTCTTTTCTAGAAAAAATGACTAGTGGCAGCGATTCTCTCACGAAGCTAAGGTCATCCAAGAAGAACGCTTTTTCCCGACTTGCCCAGTAGCTTGAGGTTGAGAAGTCGGGTACTTCTTCTCCCAAGTCAAATTTATATTCCTCCAAGTCGGCCAAGAGCTCACTTCCTCCTCCCATCAAAGAGCCTGAGGCCTAATTTGTTCCCCCAGTTTTCTCTTTCAGTGAGCCTTCCAAAACAGATTATGACTCTATTGGCAACCTCCGTAAATGTAAGACTCCCCCTTCCAAATTTGGGAGTGCCTAACATACCAGGTTTGATGCAATTGGCTTCAACGAGAAGCATATTCTGACCCATATTTCAATTGCTATGGATGATCGCTTGTTGGAGAGGCATCTCGAAGTGCTTGCCCAAGGAGGGATTTGAATAGCTAGAATTTGCAATCATTGCTGAAGAGCTTTAGCGAGACTCTCCTTGGTACTACTCAGAGAAAACTAACTGACTTGAGGGCTAAGGTGGCTAGGTTGAAGGTGTCTAAATTAGAGCTAGAGGCTGAGCAAACAATCTTGAAGTTGAACATCTCAGGCCTCAAGAAAAAATTGAAGCTCTCTCAAGCAGCTTGTACCATGGATGAGGGTTTGAACGAAAAAGCTGAAAAGAGTTATACCCGAGTCTTCAGAGAGAAACTAGAGGTGGAAAAGGAGCTGGAACAACTTAAACAAAGGCATGAAGACTTGGAGCTTAATATAGCAGAGGCTATGGACCAAATGGCTGATAACTTGAAAGCTAATTCTGACTTCTTGCTCCTGAAGTGGACCTCTCTCTTATCAACCCTAACAAGGTCGTGGTAGATGGGAAGATATTTTTTCCTGAGACTGAGGTTACTCCTTCTGAGGACCTGAAGACTTTCGAGGCCCGAGTTGAGGAAGCCCCCCAACTTGATATAGCCATTGAAGAGCAGGATCCTCCTCCCTCTTATTTTAATTTGGACTTTTGTAGTTGTTGTTTCGACTTGTGGGACTTTAAGCACTCTATTTTTTTAATAGTTATAGTTGAATACTGTTTGCCCTGGTTTGGGCTTTTTGAATTTTTTTTGTTTATGCACTTTGCCCCCTTTTTTAGGGCCTTTTAAATGTTGTGGCTCTTACATTTATTTTTATGGTTTATAAATGTTTATAGCCTTTTCTTGACTTGTATTTAATAGTTGTAGTCTTGTTTGCTTTTTTGTGCTTTCAAATATCACTTGGCAACAAACATTTTAGTAATTGAGATGCTGTTATTTTTGCAAGACATTTTTTTCATAAATCTATTGTTCTGAGCTATTCTAAAGGTCAGGAAGGTCTTGCTTTGATTTTGTAGTTGTTTCTTAATTGTTCCAACCTTGTGAGATAGGTACTTTTTTCCTATGAAATTTTTACAAGTCGTTTTGGACTCTCTTTTTAACTCATTTGGCTGAGCTGTTCTATAAGCTTGGATAACTTGATTTTATAGTAGGCATTTATTGTGTAGACTTAGTGTGGTTGGCCACTTATTTCTTAGCTTAAGGAGGTCAAATCACCCTTCTTTTTCAATTTTATTCAAACAAATCGTTGTGAGGTCAAGCTCAATTATGACCATGTCGTCGTGCTTAAGAGGTCGGTCATCTTTTAGTTTGTTTCATCAAGTTACTTTTGCAATTTGTTTTAGGTTTGCCTCTTGCCAACTTTTTTTTACGAATTGCTTGATGAGGTCGAACCATGATCTGCTTATATAACTTCTTACACTAATTTAGACCTCGTCGCTTTATCTTGCCAAACATTCAGGTCGGACAATGATTTTTCCCCTTTATCAAGCTTAAATTGGTGCATATAGTAGAATAAACAACATAAAAAATGAATATCATTAATATAAATTATTTAAAGTGCTATTTGCTACTAACCGTTTTTCTATTTTAACTCCTAGTCCTTGCTATGTTGCCTCGTTAAAACTCTTTCATAAAAAATTTTTTGGGAAAAAACCATGAAGTACGTAAAAAGAACACACTAAGGATCAAGGTTTGTAGTAACCTTTTACCAAGACTTCAATGATCTTGTAAGTCCTTTTCAATTTGCAGTCAGCTTTCCTTTGCCTGACCTCTACACTCGGATGTCATTCCTGATCAGGACAAGGTCATTTGTGGCAAAATTTCTTCTGATAAATTTCTTGTTGTACCTTGTAGACATCCTTTGTTTTCCTCCCTTATTCGAGCTTGTTCTCGAACTTCTAGAAGGAGATTGAGCTCTTTCTTTTGAGCTTGGATGTTTCCAACTTCATTGTAGAATCTTACCCTTAGACTTTCTTAATTGACCTCTATGGGAATCATGGCTTCTATGGCATATTGGTGGACGAAATTGTGATCATATTCATTGTAATTGGATTTTAGAAATTGGCACGAGTGGACACAACTCCGTTCAACTAACCAGCAAGTGTACTGGGTCGTCCAAGTAATAAACCTTACGTGAGTAAGGGTCGATCCCACAGAGATTGTTGGTATGAAGCAAGCTATGGTCACCTTGCAAATCTCAGTTAGGCAGATTAAAGGGGAATTGTGATTATTGGAATAAATAATAAATAAAAAGGAATAATAAAAGGGATAGAATACTTATGCAGATTCATTAGTGGGAATTTCAGATAAGCGGATGGAGATGCTGTAGAGCCCTAGGACGCCTGCTCTCCTACTGCTTCTACTCAATCCTTCTTACTCCTTTCCATGGCAAGCTTTGTATAGGGGTTCACCATC
>NC_029775.3:91791653-91792199 GCF_000817695.3 Arachis duranensis | reverse complement strand
CTTTAATGTCAATAGCTTGACAGTGGCTCTCATGGAGCCACAAGGTGATCAGGTCAATTTAGTGTGTTGTCTCCACACCAAACTTAGAGTTTGGATATGGGGTCTTAACACTCAAACTTAGAGTTTGGTTGTGGCCTCACAACACCAAACTTAGAGTTTGACTGTGTGGGCTCTTCTTGACCTTGAACTGAGAGAAGCTCTTCATGCTTACTCTCTTTTGTCACAGAGGGATGGCCATGTGCCTGAAACACAAGGTATTCCCCATTCAATTGAAGGACTAGCTCTCCTCTATGAACATCTATCACAGCTTCTGCTGTGGCTAGGAAAGGTCTTCCTAGGATGATGCATTCATCATCTTCCTTCCTAGTATCTAGGATTATGAAATCAGCAGGGATGTAAAGGTCTTCAACCTTCACTAGCACGTCCTCTACCATTCCATAAGCTTGTCTCATTGACTTGTCTGCTAATTGTAATGAGAACAAGGCAGGTTGTACCTCAATGATCCCCAGCTTCTCCATTACAGAGAGTGGCATAAGGTTTATCCCT
>NC_029775.3:91790833-91791351 GCF_000817695.3 Arachis duranensis | reverse complement strand
CAATGGCAGAAGGAGATTTAAAGGAATCTCTATGGTCTCTAGATGAGCCTCAGATTCCTCAGGATCCTTAATAGGAGACTCCTTCTTGCTTGAGGAACGTCCCAGGAGGTCTTCCTCACTAGGATTTTCGTCGTCCTCCTCCCTAGTGCATTCGGCCACTTTGATCAAATCAATGGCCTTGCACTCTCCTTTTGGATTCTCTTCTGTATTGCTTAAAAGAGTGTTAGGAGGGAGTTTAGTAACTTTCTTGCTCAGCTGTCCCACTTGTGCCTCCAAGTTCTAATGGAGGACCTTGTTTCAGTCATGAAACTTTGAGTGTTTTTTATTAGATCAGAGACCATGGTTGCTAAGTCAGAGTGGCTCTGCTTAGAATTCTCTGTCTGTTGCTGAGAAGATGATTGATTTTGTTCAGAGTTCTCTGTCTGTTGCTGAGAAGATGATGGATATGGCTTACTATTATTCAGCCTATTGCGTCCACCATTGTTAAAGCCTTGTTGAGGCTTTTGTTGATCCTTCCA
>NC_029775.3:91789336-91789992 GCF_000817695.3 Arachis duranensis | reverse complement strand
AGAGAGAAGAAAACAAGAGAAGGAAGAGGAATCCTCTATGTCACAGTATAGAGATTCCTTTATTGTTAGTAGAAGAAGAAAGGGGTAGAAGAAAGAAGAAGGATGGATTCGGATTTGGATGAAGAGAGGTGAAGAGAAGTGTTAATAATTAAATAAATAAAAAGAAGAAAAGAAAAGAGAAGAGAAATTTTCGAAATTAATTTTAAAAAAAAGGGTTAGTATTTTCGAAAATTAGAGAGGGAAAAGTAGTTAGGTGGTTTTGAAAAAGATAAGAAACAAACAAAAAGTTAGTTAGTTGATTGAAAAAGATTTGAAATCAAATTTTTAAAAAGATAAGAAGATAAGAAGTTAGATAAGATATTTTGAAATCAAATTTTGAAAAAGATAAAGTTTTTGAAAAAGATAAGATAAAAAGATTTTTAAGAAAAAGATATTTTGAAAAAGATTTAATCTTAAAAATTACTTAACTAACAAGAAACTACAAGATAGGATTCTAGAATTTAAAGATTGAACCTTTCTTAACAAGAAAGTAACAAACTTCAAATTTTTGAACTAATCACATTAATTGTTAGCTTAATTTTCGAAAATTTGATAAAAAGATAAGAAAAAGATTTTGAAAATATTTTGAAAAATAATTTTGAAATTTTCGAAAATTA
>NC_029775.3:91782763-91787604 GCF_000817695.3 Arachis duranensis | reverse complement strand
AGGCATTTCTTGGTGTCAAACTTCAGGTTATGACGTGTTTTGGGCGTTCAACTCCGGATAATGACGTTTTTCTGGCGTTTAACCAGACAGCAGCGTGTACTTGGCGTTCAACGCCAAGTTATATCGTCATTCTTCGAATAAAGTATGGACTATTATATATTGCTGGAAAGCTCTGGATGTCTACTTTCCAACGCCGTTGAGAGCGAGCCAATTGGAGTTCTGTAGCTCCAGAAAATCTATTTCGAGTGTAGGGAGGTCAGATTCCAACAGCATCAGCAGTCCTTTTGTCAGCCTTCTTCAGAGTTTTGCTCAAATCCCTCAATTTCAGTCAGAATTTACCTGAAATCACAGAAAAACACACAAACTCATAGTAAAGTCCAGAAATGTGAATTTAACATAAAAACTAATGAAAACATCCCTAAAAGTAGCTTAAACTTACTAAAAACTATATAAAAACAATGCCAAAAAGCGTATAAATTATCCGCTCATCACATATGCAAGTCAGAATGGAGTTTCTCCAGTTGTAGAGTTAGGAGTTGTCTAATGTGCCCATAGAACTTGAAGGAGCTCCTCTACCCATGCTCCTTTCGTATTTTGTAGCCTTCTTTTGAGCCCTGCCAATATGATTTTGTTTGCAACTTCTTCTTGTCCATTGGCTCGAGGGTGCTCTACTGATATAAATTAATGTTTGATCTTAAGGCTTGTTGCCAAGCTTCTAAAGGTCGAATAACTGAACCGAGTATCATTTTCAATAGCAATGGAGTGTGGGACTCCAAATCGGGTGACAATATTTTTGTAGAAAATTTTTTGACTTCTTTGAGCTGTAATGAATGCCAAAGGTTCTACCTCAATCCACTTAGTGAAGTAGTCAATCCCTACTATAAGGTATTTCACCTGCCTGGGTGCTTGAGAAAATTGCCCAAGCAAGTCTAAACCCTATTTTGCGAAAGTTATGGTGAAGTAATGCTAATGAGCTCTGCTAGTGGCACCACGTGGAAGTTGGCATGTATTTAACAAGGAGGCCACTTTTTGATGAAGTCAGCCTCTTTCTTCTGTAAGGTCTTCTAGATGATTTCCACACATCTCACTGTGGATTTTGTCTAAGACTTCTTTTGTCTTGGAGGTCGGAACACATTTTAGTAGGGTTGTAGATACTCTTCTTCTATAGAGGACGTTGTGAACCAAAGTATAGTTCTATGCTTCCCTTATAAGTCTCCTTGGCTCTCTTTCTTCTTTAAGGAGGACGTAAAACTTAAGATATTTGATGATGGGAGTCATTTACCCCAAGTTTAGATTGGAGATTGTTAGCGTGTCCAACTTGTCAATTTCTTTGGCCACTGATGGTGTGTAGAGAGTTTTCTAGATCAGACTTCTGTTGTTGTCCACTGGCTAGGTGCTAGACAGTTTGGAAGGGGCATTAACTCGGCAGTTGAGTTCCCAGGTTATATGCCTGACCTTTTCTTCTTGGAATTATGCTAGTTATTCTAGTATATTCTCCAAGTATCTCTTCATGTTGAGATCTTTAGCTTGGTAATCCTCATTTACCTGAGAAGTTATCACTTAGGAGTCACTAAACACTGTGACTTTTGATACCTCGACCTCTTTGACTAGCCTCAGGCCCGCGAGCATGACTTCGTATTAAGCTTGGCTGTTAGAGGCTGAAAACTCAAATTTCATTAAAATCTCTACTCCAGTTTCTTTTTCATTCTAAAGAATAGTTCTTATTCTAATACCAGCTTTATTTGATGAGCTGTCCATATACACATCCCAGGTCATAGACCTCCCTTGTGGCTCTCCTGTATATTCAGCTAGGAAGTCGACTAGGTACTATGACTTAATGGCTATCTGAGTTTCATATTTCAAAACAAATCCATATCCCATTGTAACATTCGCCCTACAATATCCTTCTTTTGAAGGATATGCTTCATGGGTTGGTTAGTTTGGACTTTAATGGTGTGGGCTTAAAAATAAGATCGCAGTCTTCTGAAAGCTAAAATAAGGGCATAGACAAATTTTTCTATTCTTTGATAGTTCAATTCTTCCTATGTAATGCCTTGCTCGTGAAGTAGATAGGTCACTGCCCTTTCCTATCTTCTCGAACAACGGCTGAGGCTATAGCCTTGTCTACAACTGCTAGGTTGGCTCAAGAAATTTTTGAAATATTGAAAAGCTTGTTCACATTCTTAATTCCACTAAAATTGATGCCCCTTTCTTGAGGATTTCAAACAAGGATAGGGATTTCAAGGCCGATCCTGCCAATAATATAGATAAGGCTGCCAGCCTGCCGTTTAGCTCTTAGACTTCCTTTAAATAGGTTGGGATTTTTATCTCCACGATGGCCCTGTATTTGTCTGGATTGGTTTCACTGCCTATTTGAGTGAGAATGAATCCCAAGAACTTATTTGCTTCCACTATAAAGGTGCACTTTGTGGGATTTAGTCTCATCTTGTGTTGTCTTATTCTGATAAACACTTCTGCAAGGTCGAACAAAAGAATGACTTCCTCCTTAGTTTTGACAAGAATGTGTCCATGTAGACCTCTATCAATTTTCCAAGGTGAGATGAGAATACTTTGTTCATCAACCGTTGATATATAGTTTCAGCATTTTCTAATTTGAAGGCCATAACTACATAGCAGTAGTTTGCCCTAGGAGTAATGAAAGATGTTTTCTCCTAATCCAGCCTACATCGGGATTTGATTATATTCTGAGTATGTATCCATAAAGGATAGGTATTTGTAGCCCGATGCTAAGTCTATCAGAGCATCAATACTGGGTAGAAAGTAAGGATCCTTGGGACAAGTTTTATTGAAATTGGTATAGTCGATGCACATCCGCCATCTCACGTTCTTTTTCTTCATAAGTACCACATTAGCGAGACATTGTGGGTATTTTACTTTCCTTATGAATCCGGCTTCTAACAGCGCCTAGACTTGCTCTTCTATGATTTCGGTTGTTTTAGAGCTGAGTTTTTGTCATTTCTATTGTACAGGTTGTGAGTCCGGATAAAAAGCAAGATTGTGACTCATGAGGTCATGATGGATTCTAGGTATGTCAGAGGCTTTCGAAGTAAAGATGTCAAAATTTTTTTGTAAGAGCTTAACGAGCTCTTTTTTCAGCTATTTTTCTAAGTTGGCCCTTACGTTGTCATTTTCCCGACCTCATCCCCAATTTGGACCTCTTCAGTTTTTCCTTCAGGTTGGGTTCTCAATTCCTTCCAAACTTGGACACCTCTGAACTCTATAGTATTGACTTCTTTTCCTTTTGTACACCCTCATAGGTTCAGACTTTCACTATAACACCTTCTTGCCAATTTCTGATCTTTGCTCACAGTTGCTATTCCCTCAGAAGTAGGAAACTTCATGTAGAGATGGGGAGTTAAGACTACTGTCGTAAGTCGGTTTAATATTGCTTGACCTATCAAGACGTTATAAGCAGACACCACATCCACCACAATATAGTCTATGCTTAGGGTTCTTGCTTTTGAGCCCTTACCAAAGGTAGTGTAGAGAGAGATGAACCTATAGGTCAGATAGGAGTATCTCCCAAACTAAAAAGGGTATTTGGGTATGCTTTCAAGTCTTTTTTCTCTAGGCCAAGCTTATCAAAAGCTGGTTGATGAGCGGATAATTTATACGCTTTTTGGCATTATTTTTAGTATGTTTTTAGTATGTTTTACTTAGTTTTTATTATATTTTTATTAGTTTTTAGTTAAAATTCACTTTTTTGGACTTTACTATGAGTTTGTGTGTTTTTCTGTGATTTCAGGTATTTTCTGGCTGAAATTGAGGGACTTGAGCAAAACTCTGATTCAGAGACTGAAAAGGACTGCAGATGCTGTTGGATTCTGACCTCCCTGCACTTGAAGTGGTATTTCTGGAGCTACAGAAGCCCAATCGGCGCGCTCTCAACGGCGTTGGAAAGTAGACATCCTGGGCTTTCCAGCAATGTATAATAGTCCATACTTTTCTCGAGATTTGATGGCCCAAACCGGCGTTCCAAATCAGCTCAAGAATGCCCGGCGTTAAACGCCGGAACTGGCACAAGAATCGGAGTTAAACGCCCAAACTGGCACAAAAGCTGGCGTTTAACTCCAAGAAAAGTCTCTACACGAAAATGTTTCAATGCTCAGCCCAAGCACACACCAAGTGGGCCCGGAAGTGGATTTTTATGTCATTTACTCATTTCTGTAAACCCTAGACTACTAGTTCTCTACAAATAGGACCTTTTACTATTGTATTTTCATCTTGGTTCTTCTGGTTCCCTCTCTGGGGCCGAAGCCAATGATCACTTTTGTTCTTATGTATTTTCAACGGTGGAGTTTCTACACACCATAGATTAAGGTGTGGAGCTCTACTGTACCTCGAGTATTAATGCAATTACTATTGTTCTTCTATTCAATTCAGCTTGTTCTTATTCCAAGATATTCATTCGCACTCAAGAACTTGATAAATGTGATGATTATGTGACGCTCATCATCATTCTCACTTATGAGCGCGTGCCTGACAACCACTCCCGTTCTAAATGATTAGCCGTGCCGTGACAGGGTGCGTTGAACATTTTCACTGAGAGGACGGGACTGTAGCCACTGACAACGGTGATGCCCAACATACAGCTTGCCATGGAAAGGAGTAAGAAGGATTGGATGAAGACAGTAGGAAAGCAGAGAGACGGAAGGGACAAAGCATCTCCATTCGCTTATCTGAAATTCTCACCAATGAAATACATAGGTATCTCTATCTTTAAGTTTTATTCATATATAATCCATAACCATTTGAATCTGCCTGACTAAGATTTACAAGGTGACCATAGCTTGCTTCATACCAACAATCTCCGTGGGATC
>NC_029775.3:91780772-91782350 GCF_000817695.3 Arachis duranensis | reverse complement strand
CTGAAGCTTGGCTAGCCATGTCTAATTCCTTTAGACTGAAGCTTTAGACTAACATTGCATGATTCCTGGAATTCTCATTAAGAATTTTGATATCTTTATTTTCTTCTTCCACTTAATTTTTGAAAAACCAAAAAAAAAATTACAAAATCATAAAAACCAAAAATATTTCTTGTTTGAGTATAGTGTCTCATTTTAAGTTTGGTGTCAATTGCATGTTTTTGTTCTTCTTGCATTTTTCGAATTCATGCATGTGTCTTCATTAATCTTCAAGTTGTTCTTGATGATTTCCTTGCTCTGATCTTTGAATTCTCTTGACTTGAGTGTTTTGTTATTTCTCATGTGCATTCTCATTTTGTTAGTGTCAGTAGTATACAAACTGCTAAGTTTGGTGTCTTGCGTGCATTGTTATTTGATTTTAGTTGCATTTTGATTACTCATCATTATTAAAAATCCAAAAATATTTGTAATTTGTGTCTTTTCAAGTCAATAATACAGAGAATTGAAGATTCAGAACATACAGCAGAGGAATTACACAAAAAAAGCTGGACGTTCAAAATGCCCAATGAAGAAGGCAAACTGGCGTTTAAACGCCAGCCAGGGTGCCTGGCTGGGCGTTTAACGCCCAAAAGGGTAGTGCTTTGGGTGTTAAACGCCAGAATGTGCACCATTCTGGGCGTTTAACGCCAGGATGGCACAAGAGGGAAGATTCTGTTTTCAACTCAAATTTTTTTTAAGTTTTCAAAATCTTTTCAAAATCAAATCTTTTTCAAATCAAATCTTTTCAATCAAATCTTTTTTTCAAAATCAATTTCTTTCCATTTTCAAAAATACTTGCTATCAATTAATGATTTGATTCAACATTTCAAGTATGTTGCCTTTTCTGTTGAGAAAGGTTTAATGTTTGAATCATATCTTTCCTTGTTAGCCAAGTCATTAATTTTTAAAATCAAATCTTTTTTAAATTATTTTTCAAATCATATCTTTTCAATCATATCTTTTTAAAACCATAACTTTTCAATCATATCTTTTTAATCACATCTTTTTCAAAATAGTTTTCAATCATATCTTTTTTATTTCTAATTTCAAATCTTTTTCAAAAATCACTTGATTTCTTTTCCACTCTTAGTTTTCGAAAATCAATTAGTATTTTTCAAAATGTTTTTAAAATCTTTTACTTAATTTTCGAAAATTTCTTCCCTTCTTCTCACATCCTTCTATTTATGGACTAACACTATTCCTTAATGAACAATTCGAACTCCATCTCTTTTGATAAGTTCGAATTCTTCTACTTCTTCCTTCTATTTTTCTTTTCCTCTGACACCTCAAGGAATCTCTATACTGTGACATAGAGGATTCCATATTTTCTTGTTCTCTTCTCTTTCATATGAGTAGGAGCAAAGACAAAAGCATTCTTGTTGAGGCTGACCCTGGACCTGAAAGGACCTTGAAGCAAAAGCTAAGAGAAGCTAAGGCACAACTCTCTGTAGAAGACCTAACAGAAATCTTTAAACAAGAAGAACCCATGGCAGCCGAAAACAACAACAATGCCAACAATGCAAGGAAGGTGCTGGGTGACTT
>NC_029775.3:91778261-91779284 GCF_000817695.3 Arachis duranensis | reverse complement strand
CATTAGAAATTTGGAGGCACAAGTGGGTCAGCTGAGCAAGAAAATTACTGAACTCCCTCCTAGTACTCTTCCAAGCAATACAGAAGAGAATCCAAAAGGAGAGTGTATGGCCATAAACATGGCCGAATTTGGCGAGGAGGAAGAGGCAGTGATCGCCACTGAGGAAGACCTCAATGGACATCCACTGGCCTCCAATGAGTTCCCTAATGAGGAACCATGGGAATCTGAGGTTCACACTGAGACCATAGAGATTCCAATGGATTTACTTCTGCCATTCATGAGCTCTGATGAGTATTCTTCCTCTGAAGAGGATGAGTATGTCACTGAAGAGCAAGTTGCTAAATACCTTGGAGCAATCATGAAGCTAAATGACAAGTTATTTGATAATGAGCCTTGGGAGGATGAACCCCCTTTACTCACCAAAGAACTGGATGACTTGTCTAGGCAGAGATTACCTCAAAAGAGACAAGATCCTGGAAAGTTTTCAATACCTTGTACCATAGGCACCATGACCTTTAAGAAGGCTCTGTGTGACTTAGGGTCAAGTGTAAACCTCATGCCTCTCTCTGTAATGGAGAAGCTAGGGATCTTTGAGGTACAAGCTGCAAGAATCTCACTAGAGATGGCAGACAATTCAAGAAAACAAGCTTATGGGCTAGTAGAGGATGTTCTGGTGAAGATTGAAGACCATTACATCCCTGCTGATTTCATAGTCCTAGAAACTGGGAAGTGCATGGATGAATCCATCATCCTTGGCAGACCTTTCCTAGCCACAGCAAAGGTTGTGATTGATGTGGACAGAGGAGAATTAATCATTCAAGTGAATGAAGAATCCTTTGTGTTTAAGGCTCAAGGATACCCCTCTGTCACCATGGAGAGGAAGCATGAAGAGCTTCTCTCAAAACAGAGTCAAACAGAGCCCCTACAGTCAAACTCTAAGTTTGGTGTTGGGAGGCCACAACAAACTTCTAAGTTTGGTGTTGAACCCCCACATTCAAACTCTAAGTTTGGTGTTGGGAGGCC
>NC_029775.3:91776597-91778170 GCF_000817695.3 Arachis duranensis | reverse complement strand
CAATAAAGAAGCGCTTGTTGGGAGGCAACCCAATGTTATATTAATCTATTTTCCTTTGTTATTTTATGTTTTCTGTAGGTTGATGATCATGGGAAGTCACAAAATCAATTGAAAAAACAAAAACAGAATGAAAAACAGAAAGAAAAATAGCACACTCTGGAGGAGAACTTGCTGGCGTTTAAACGCCAGTGAAGCTAGCAAATGGGCGTTTAACGCCCAATCTGGCACCATTCTGGGCGTTTAATGCCAGAAAGGGGCACCAGACTAGCGTTAAACGCCAGGAAAGGGCAAGAAGTTGGCGTTAAACGCCAGAAATGGGCACCAGCCCGGCGTTTAACGCCAGAATTGGCACAGAGAGCATTTTTGCTCGACACTTGGTGTAGGGATGACTTTTCCTTGACACCTCAGGATCTGTGGACCCCACAGGATCCCCACCTACCCCACCACTCTCTCTCCTCTTCACCCATTCACCAATCACCTCAACCACTCTTCCCCAAAAACCCCTCACCTATCAAATCCCATCTTTCTCTTCACCACTCACATCCATCCTTCATAAAACCTCACCTACCTCACCATTCAAATTCAAACCACTTTCCCTCCTAAACCCACCCTCCCATAACCCACCCCTATATAAACCCATCTTCACTCCCTCATTTTCACACACCCTAAACACTACTTCTCCCCCTTTTGGCCGAACCACAAAGCCACCTCCATCTCCTCTATTTCTTCTTCTTCTACTCTCTTCTTTCTTCTTTTGCTCGAGGACGAGCAAACCTTTTAAGTTTAGTGTGGTAAAAGCATTGCTTTTTATTTTTCCATAACCATTTATGGCATCCAAGGCTGGAGAAACCTCTAGAAAGAGGAAAGGGAAGGCAAAAGCTTCCACCTCCGAGTCATGGGAGATGGAGAGATTCATCTCAAGGGTGCATCAAGACCACTTCTATGAAGTCGTGGCCTTGAAGAAGGTGATCCCCGAGGTCCCTTTCAAACTCAAAAAGAGTGAATATCCGGAGATCCGACATGAGATTCGAAGAAGAGGTTGGGAAGTTCTTACCAACCCCATTCAACAAGTCGGAATCTTAATGGTTCAAGAGTTCTATGCCAATGCATGGATCACCAAGAACCATGATCAAAGTGTGAACCCAGACCCAAAGAATTGGCTTACAATAGTTCGGGGGAAATACTTGGATTTTAGTCCGGAAAACAATGGTTCGGGGGAAATGCTTAGATTTTAGTCTGAAAAATGTAAGGTTGGCATTCAACTTGCCCATGATGCAAGGAGATGAACACCCTTACACTAGAAGGGTTAACTTTGATCAAAGATTGGACCAAGTCCTCACAGACATTTCTGAAGAGGGCGCCCAATGAAAGAGAGATTCAAGAGGGAAGCCGGTTCAATTGAGAAGGCATGACCTCAAGCCCGTAGCTAGGGGATGGTTGGAGTTTATCCAACGCTCAATCATTCCCACTAGCAACCGGTCTGAAGTTACTCTAGATCGGGCCATCATGATTCATAGCATCATGATTGGAGAAGAAGTAGAAGTTCATGAGGTTATAGCCCAAGAACTTTATA
>NC_029775.3:91775858-91776439 GCF_000817695.3 Arachis duranensis | reverse complement strand
ATGATCAATAGTGTCTTAGTGTCTATGCCTTAAAGTTATGAATGTCCTATGAATCCATTACCTTTCTTGAATGAAAAATGTTCTTAATTGAAAAAGAAAAGAATTGCATGAATTTTGAATTTTATAACAGATTAATTATTTTGATGTGGTGGCAATACTTTTATTTTCTGAATGAATGCTTAAACAGTGCATATGTCTTTTGAATTTGTTGTTCATGAATGGTTGGCTCTTGAAAGAATGATGAAAAAGGAGACATGTTACTGAGGATCTGAAAAATCATAAAAATGATTCTTGAAGCAAGAAAAAGCAGTGAATACAAAAAAAAGAGAAGAAGAAGCGAAAAAAAAGCGAAAAAAGGGAGAAAGAGAAAAAGAAAGAAAAAAAAGAAAGAAATAAAGTTGTGATCCAAGGAAAAAAGAGTGTGCTTAAGAACCCTGGACACCTCTAATTGGGGACTCTAGCAAAGTTAAGTCACAATCAGAAAAGGTTCACCCAATTATGTGTCTGTGGCATGTATGTATCCGGTGGTAATACTGGAAGACAGAGTGCTTTGGGCCACGGCCAAGACTCAAAAAGTAGCT
>NC_029775.3:91738948-91775207 GCF_000817695.3 Arachis duranensis | reverse complement strand
CGGCCATGCCTAGACCTTGTTCTTATGTATTTTCAACGGTGGAGTTTCTACACACCATAGATTAAGGTGTGGAGCTCTGTTGTACCTCGAGTATTAATGCAATTACTATTGTTCTTCTATTCAATTCAGCTTGTTCTTATTCTAAGATATTCATTCGTACCCAAGAACATGATGAATGTGATGATTATGTGACGTTCATCATCATTCTCACTTATGAACGCGTGCCTGACAACCACTCCCATTCTACAAGCAAACAAGGCTTGAATATTTATCTCTTGGATTCCTTAATCAGAATCTTCGTGGTATAAGCTAGAATTGATGGCGGCATTCAAGAGAATCCGGAAGATCAAAACATTGTCTGTGGTATTCTGAGTAGGATTCAATGATTGAATGACTGTGATGAGCTTCAAACTCCTGAAGGCTGGGCGTTAGTGACAGACGCAAAAGAATCAATGGATTCTATTCCAACCTGACTGTGAACCGATAGATGATTAGTCGTGCCGTGACAAGGTGCATTGAACATTTTCACTGAGAGGACGGCGTGACAGGGTACGTTGAATATTTTCACTGAGAGGACGGGACTGTAGCCACTGACAACGGTGATGCCCAACATACAGCTTGCCATGGAAAGGAGTAAGAAGGATTGGATGAAGACAGTAGGAAAGCAGAGAGACGGAAGGGACAAAGCATCTCCATTCGCTTATCTGAAATTCTCACCAATGAAATACATAAGTATCTCTATCTTTATGTTTTATTCATATATCATCCATAACCATTTGAATCTTCCTGACTAAGATTTACAAGGTGACCATAGCTTGCTTCATACCAACAATCTCCGTGGGATCGACCCTTACTCGCGTAAGGTTTATTACTTGGACGACCCAGTGCACTTGCTGGTTAGTTGTGCGAAGTTGTGATAAAGAGTTGAGATTACAATTGTGCGTACCATGTTGATGGCGCCATTGATGATCACAATTTCGTGCACCACTGGTTTAAATAGAATGTCAGCCAAACTTCCTTGATCTATCAAGGGTTCTGTGAAGATTTGTATTGGCGAGAATCATTGTGATTACCACCAGGTCATCATGTCCATGCATCAGTCCTCATGTGTCTTCTTTGGTAAAGGTGATTGTAGGCAGGTAAGGTGTTTCAACATCTTTGCTAAGCTGGTATACTTCTTTCAGGTGCCTCTTCTAGGAGGATTTTGTTACCGCCCCTTCCTGCGAACCATCCAACAAGTCTTCAAAACAAGTGATCAACCATGGTGGCAAGTTTTCGAACCACTTCATTGCCACCTTGGTTAACGTAGTCAGGAAAGCCTTGCAGCGGTTGCATCTGACGCGTCAGCCAAGTACATCCGACTCTTGAAATTGATTAGATGGTGTCTCAGATCAATCGTTCCAACATAGAGCTCCATGTCTAGACTTTTAAAATTTCTGAGAACTTTAGCCCGCATGATCTCTTCTGTGAACAAATCTTTGCCTTCCAAAGGCATTTCTTCTTGATCAGCTCGAGATCTCTTACCCTTGAGGTCAGATTCCAACTTCTCGAATTTTTGTTCAAGTTTACTTCCTCGTCATACCTCCCTTCGTAGGGCCTGTTCTGATTCATGTTGTCGTTCTAATTCATTCTCGAGCTGCTTTAGCCGACCTTGATTCCTGTGAACAAGTCCCATGAGATTTATAGGATCTCTTTCTCCTGATCCTCCCGATTGATGGACTTCTAAGCTTATTCTTTGTCCTCCTTGATTTTTATTTCTAGCAGCAGCACTTTTTCCCTTGTCAAGTTAGGAAGGTATGACAATTGCACGATTGTCATTCTGTTGCTCTTCTTCAAAGGTCTCTAAATCAAAAGCCGCGTGTTTGTCTTCTGGAATTTTGTCTGCCATCGTACGATGTTGACTACAAGGTCTCCAGTAATGGCGTCAATGTTCCAAGGCTATCTAAAACTGTGATTTGGGCCTGAATGTGAGGTCCAACATCCTTTTAGGATTGTATTCGATATTTTCTGGTGCTGAGGTGCCATTGTCTGACGTCTTGGTGAAAGTGGTAGTAGTACTTGCAAGGAACTCCGATGTTTAAGTTAGTAAGAATTTTAGGCAGATTTTTATGTATATTAGAGTTAAGAAATACCTGAGATAAGGGATATTTATGCAGTTAGAATGGTAGCCTAAGAACCACCTTTATAATCTCCCCTCCTATCTTATCGAGTGGTTATCTTTTCTCCTTTTATCTAGGGATTATTGGGTTGTTATGATCTCATATTTTGAATATATGAGTTTGTTAGTAGAGACAATTACAGTCCTGCCAAGAAATCAGGTAGACGAAGTCGGTTGCAAAGATCTTGTAGGCCTTGGACTTCATCTATTTTGGACATAGCTTTAAATTTTGGGCTAGGATATGAACAGGTATAATAATATAAAAGTATCATTTATTTATTTATTAGGTTAACAATATTTTTTTCAAATAAAAAAAGATTTTTAAAAAAATATGTAAATTATAATTTTTTTAAAAAATCTTTTTTATTTTTTAATAATTTTATTTTTATTATTAAAATTTTGTCAAACACACTAAAAAATAAAAAATATATATTTTTAATAACTAAATGAGGTCAAACAAATTCAAAGAATATGTCAATAAAAAATTAAAAAAGAGAAAGGAAAGAAGCAATATTTGAAAAAATTAAAATATAAATAGATATATTAACACCACAAAATTCCAAAGTTAATTGTTATACATAGAGGAAAAAGAAAGAAAACATATATAAACATTAGATTTTTTTTTCTCTATAAATTCGATTGTGTTAAGATATTTAGAATATTTTTTTAAATAGATCCATCTTTATTTTTCTAATAGTAAGAGTTCTATTTATATAAAATTCTAACAAAATTACAATTATATTCTAGTAGAAGTTATTTTTTAATAACTAAATTTTAAAAATAACTATAAGTAATTACTCTTTATCATCCATAGTCTCTTATCGAAATTTATTTTTGTTATTTTTTGATAAATTTATTATTAAAATTTATAAGAAAATTCATTTTTTTTACCATTTTTTCTCTTCCTATTTTTTTCTTTCAAATTTCTTCCATCCAAACAATGTAATAGACCGTTATAATTTTAATATAAAAAAGTACGTGCCAAATATTTTTTCAATCGTTGTTGCCTGTTGATCATGTAAATCACAAGATAATACTTTTTTGCACTTGAGACTTGATGGACAAAAGTACAAATATTTTTAACTTTCTTTTTATTTGCCGAAGAATTTATTTTGACAAAATATGTTTATATTTCGACGTAGTTAGGGGTGACAAACGGGGAAGCCTGAAAAGCCCGTCCTCTGGTGGGTTGGCTCGCTCCGTCCCGCCAAATGAGACAGTCCTAAAACCTATTCCGCCTTGTCTAACAATGGGTTGGCGGGCCAAGCCTACCAAAGTCATAAAAAATTATAATTTCACAATATATATAATTTTTTGAAACAAAATAATAAACCAAGTTTTTGAAACAAAATAATAAAATTAACATTGTCCAAAGTAAAATAAACATTGTCCAAAACATATAATTAAACATCTACAAGTTTAGAATATAATCAATCAAACGTAAAACATAATCTAAAACACTAAATTAGAACAGCTTCAATTCTTATCTTCATCCTCTTGTAGATCAATAACATCATTGGAACTAACTCCTAAAAAATAACTTTCTCCTTTTGCAATATCTTTCTTATCTAAATCTTCCTCTAGAAAAAAGTAAATAAATGTATTAGAAAGATAATACATAATAATGAACAAAATCACTCAAGTAGGTATGTTATAAATATAATTATACCATAATCAGCATATTCACGTATCTAATTTTGAGTGTAAATCACAATTTCAACATTATCTGGAAATAAACAACTTCTATACTTGTCCAAAACATGAGAACACATGCTAAATGCATATTCTAAAGTCACGATGGTAACAGGAATGCTATTTTTGTTTTTCCATGGTCTTTATAAGTACTTCATCATTCTTCAGAATATTATCAAAATAAGCTGAATTTGCCAAACTTATAAAAAAAATATAAGTTGGATGTTGGGTAAAAAGTTCCAGACATCAACTTAGTAATTTTGTAAAACGGTAACAAGAAATCACATATCTTTTCAGTTTTTTTTTTCACTCATCTGATGAAGGACAAATATCCCTAAATCCAGATTCTTTCACTTTATACATTTCAAAAGCTTTCTTATATGGAATAGCACTTGCAAGCATTGCATAAAGTGAATTCCACCTAGTAGGAACATCTAAACATAATGTATTTGTATACTCAAGTCCCTCAATATCTGAAAAACAGTCTTTAAATTTAACTATCCAACTTTCACATTTTCTCAGATACTTAATACAATCTTTAATCTTATGCACTGCATTACCAGCTATTTTCATTCCATCTTAAACAATAAGATTTAAAATATAAGCAGAGCAACAAACATGAAGAATTCACCACTACATAATATCGAATCATGCACATCCAAAGTACTTTTCAAGTGATCAACACAAGTAACATTGGAAGAAGTATTATCTAAAGTAATAAGAAAAATTTTTTTGTCAATTTTTCTTTCATTCAAAAGCGTAAAAAATTTAGAAGGCAACTCAAATCCCGTGTGAGGAGGAGGCATATGACGAAATTTGAGAATTGTAATTTGTAATTTCTAGTTCTCATCAACAAAGTGTGTAGTCAAACATATAAACCCCTCATTGTTCATGGATGTCCAAAGAATAGAAAAGCAAATTCTATTTGGAACGAAAACTAAATTTTTTTTTTAAATTTCGCAGCTTCTCTCTTGTGAATTTTACTATGTCATACTTAACCATATTCTTAGTAGGAAGTTTCAAAGTTAGACTTATATATTTCACCCAATTTCTAAATCTCCTCTCATCAACCATATTGAATGGCTTATCCCCAGCAACTACATAAGAAGCAAACATATCCCTAGTGACTCCTAAATCAATTTTAAGTGAACCCATTTTATTTTGCAATTCTGCTATAGTCTAACCAATATCTTCATATCTAATTTGAGTACAACTATCAAGATGTTGTTTTACAATAGATGTGCCATATTGCTTATTACCTCCATATTTAAATATCTTCTTGCATCCTTTACACTCAGAACGCTCTACACCATCCTTATCTGGACCGAGTTTTTTGAAGAAATTCCATATATCAGATTTTGCTGGTCTGGCCCTTTTCGAACTAGGTTCATCAACCTCAACCTGAGCAGCCTCAGAACCAGCTCCAATAGTAACAAGATTACTCACAGTTTCAGAATTCATATTTTTTGAAATAAAAGCAAATGTTAAAACAAGAATTATACATTCTAATTTAGTCAAAATCATTATCAAATGAAACAAAATACAGCAAACAACAAAAAATCTGCATCAAATTTTAGATTTGTCAAAACAGTAAAACTTAATCAAAGCAAACAAACCTAAACTTACCTAAATCTCTGATCTGATACAAACCTAAACTTATGCTAATGTTTAATTTAGTCAGGCACACTATTTTGTAAAAAGATAAAAAAATTTAAAACATTAACAAAAAAACCAACATACCAGAATAATAGCGGCAACAACCAGGACAGAGGAGGCGAGGAGCAGCAGCGACGGCCAGATGACAGACTTAGAGAGGATAGAGAGGCAGCGTCGATGGCCAGGATCCCAAGACCGATGAGTGATAGCGACAATGGCTAGACGGAGCAACGGTGATGACCAGGACCCAAGAGGACTGAGGAGTGATCGTTGGAGCAGCCTGTGATGAGAAGTACCGCAACTACGGTGCCCGACTGCCGGATGCAACTGTGTGAAACTGCGAGCTCAGGCTTGACGATGAGATGGCAGCGGGAAAACGTCACTTGCGAGTGTTAGCGTGAGGGTGACCATGCGTGACTGTGGGACGGACGCTGGACGGAGCAAGGTTGGGGGCGGCAATGGCAACGGCGCTGATAGGGACGTCGGACGCTGGATGCAGCAGGATTGGGGCGCGGTTGGTGTGAGTGGGACTGTGGGAGAGACACAAAGGTAGCGTTTGTTTTGAGGTACTGAAACAAAGACTGAAAGACTGAGACTCAGTATCATATTTGTTGGTTCAAAGACTGGTACTAAAATTTCTGTCTCTGTTTCCAAAATTTTAATATTTTAGTACCTCCAAATAGTAGGAACATAGGAGACTAAAATACCTTCATTTCAATTAATTAATTTCAATTTTATCTTTTGTGAAAATTAAATTAGAGTTTCATCCTTGTTTCAATTTTTGTCTCCCACTTTGCACCAAACAGAATACTAAAATTTATTTAAATCTCTGTCTCTTAGTCTCTGTCTCTCAGTCTCAGTCTTTACGTCTCTGTCTCTCCACCAAATGCTACCTTAGTGACTAAGTGTGTTGTGTTGTGTGAGTCTGAGAGAGAGTCAATTAGGGTAGGATTTCTATTGGGTCGGGTCGGAAAAGCTGGGTTTTGGGCCAAAAATTTGCCAAAAATGTCTCGGAGGCTCGCTCTGCCAAAGTCCACGGTTTAAGCGATGGGATTAGGCGGTCTCAATTTTTCAACCCAACCCGCCTTTTTGACGAGTTACACAGGCCGGTCCGGCGAATTTAGGCCCATTTGCCACCCCTAAACATAATATTGGATTTATTGATATCAATACCAACTCATCGAATAGTATTCTTGATATAATAAGCTTTAACCAAGCAAAGCTTAAATTTTGTAGATGTTTAAAAGAGATGACTTTAACCAATTTTATACTAGTTTAATTAACTTATTCAAAACATAATTAAATTGGGTTGGGTCTAGTGGTTAGCTCATTACTCTGAACTCAGTATCGCGATAAATTAGTTTTTGATCTATTGAACTGGAGAATACTGTGAAAAACTAAAAAAAATTCAAAACATAAATTCATTTACAATTTTAATATTTTCGTTTTTGTTTAATCCGATTCATTTGATTTGATTCACTCGTACATAGGAATAAATTTAATAATAATAAAAAAGTTGATCACTTTTTATTGAATTTAATTAATATGTACTAACATCTTAAATAAATTAAACGCGAATACTTTTTGTGACAAAATTATATTTAGATCCCCTTCTGTTTATTATGTTTACCTAAAAAATAAAATAAATTAGTAAACTTTTATATATAATTAAAGAGAATAAAGAGAAGAAGAATTATTATTATTAAAGGTACATAATTCTATAATATTTTCTTAGACTACAAAAATTTCTATTATTCTACAGGCCAAGACCAAACCCATTATTTATTCATTTATGGCACCTTCCCTCTTCCATGCATGCATTATCTTATATGTTGCTTTTTCCTTTTCGAATTATTCTTCTTCTTAAATCTTCACACATTTTTTCCTCTTTCCTTTTGTATTGTTGTTACATTTTTTTAATTTCTTTCTTTTAGGTATTATTATTATAGATTTTTATTTCTTTATTTTTTATTTTTTTCTATTTGATTTTTCTTCTTTTTTATTTGTATTTTTCTTGAGCGAATGAAATAAAAAAATGGTGAAAAAGTAAAATAAAAAAGAGAAGATAATAAAAAAAAAGATGAAGAAGCCACATAATTTTTTGTTATAAAATACAGAATTAACTTATCGATATAGCATAAAATTTTTTATACATAACATAAAATTAAAAATAGGAAAAACTAATTCCGATACTTCATACTAAATAACTAGAGTGATAAAAAATATTCAAACCTCTTTTAAAAGAATTCAAAAATTAACAAAGTTTTCTTGCTGATTTTTTTTTTCTTTTCTATATTAATTTTTTGTTTTTTTATCTATAATTATATGTTGAATTTTGGTGATACTTATATCCTAAATTTGTTAGTTGGATAAGTCAATATTTTAGATTTATAGTCTTTTAAAAAAATTTATATTCAGTAATTTTGCTGAACATATATAAAAAAAGAAAAAGAAAAAGAAGACATTAAATAAGAACTTTGCATATGAAAATATGTGACTTAGTTGGACTAGTAAAAAAATGATTGGCCGAAATTAAAATAGTAAGATTAGTTACGCGATGGATAGGGTTATACTAGGTAACCAATGATTTTCTTAAACAACATGAACAACGGGGCTTAAAATTAGCACAATTCAACGAAAATACATTACACCCTAATTTTTTCCCAATCCTAATTTTAACCATCCTAATCATCCAACCCCTTTTGGACCTAGCAGTAAATGCATTTCCCCTACCCCTAAACTAAGAGAGCAGTCACCAAGGAGAGCCCTCACTGCCGGTGCTCCATTACCAACCCCACCAAACCTGCTGCAACCTGAACATCCATCAAAACTAAACAGCTTCCCGCCGCCAGCTTTCATCCATCCTGTTTCTCTACTACTAACATCATCTGGAGCGCCTCCCTCGTGTAACCGCCCATCGTCCGTTGTCGTCAACGAGCCACCCGCCAACGTCGCCTGGTCATCGCACAGTCGCACCTCCGCCATCATCCTCCATCGGCCCACACTCGTGGTTGAAGGCCCGTCTTGTTTGCACCGCCTGTTGTCTTCCGCTAACAACCCCGACGCCACCATTCTGTGTGCCTAATCACAGCCATCAAAGGTTAGTGCAAGGCTAGGTTTTTTTACTGATTAGATATTCTTCAAAGTCTTTAGGTGATGGCTGTTTGAACGGTTGTTGTGATTGTGTGCATCGCTGAATCTGTTTGACTTTCGGAAGTGTTGATGAACATAATGACAGGTTAATGTTGTTGAATATCCTTTTTTTGTCGTCTTGTTTTTTAACGGTTGACTAAATTCAGGTTTGTTCTGTTCCCGGGTATTAGTAAGTAATCAGTTAGTTTCAAGCACGTTTTAAAGTTGTTGCAATATGAGTTGTTTACGCATTGTTAAACGGATCGTTATTTCACTATGTCCATGGATCACTGAAATTTTTTAAAAGAATATGAAGTTTGTTTGAGTCTGGTCACCATTTTTTTGCTTCCGTTAGTTCACCTACCTATATGTTACATGTGAATTACTATTCAATTTTTCGGTTAGGTATGTTTAATTTTGTAAAAATATGGTTTAAGTGGTTTCATTTGACTTAGTTTTAGACTAATCTGCAAGCCACATTGTAATGCGACAACACCTATTTGTATATATGATTTCCGAACTAACTTGCGGTTGTTTGTTAGATTTTTAATCACAGTCGAAAGCGTGATATGCTTTTTCTACACATGATTATTTAGTTATTTTATTACCTCTTGACCTTGGGTGTTCAATTTTGATTGTCTCCTTTGAAGGAAGATTATTATACGTGGTTTTTGGTTGTTTGTCTGGTTACTCACATTGTTCACCTACTATTTTTATACCATTGCTGAGTTCCAATTTTTTCCTTAGAACATGGATGGTAATATTACATGGTGCATGTATGAAATCTGTTTGAGTTTAGGGACCATTTTTTAGCATTCTTTAATTCATGTGTTTGTGTTTCATGTGATTTACTTTGAAATTTTATCCATTAGGGATGTTTGGTTTTGTAAGCCACTGTGCAACAAATATAAGAAGACCTTTTGTGGTGGTTTAACTCGTGACGTATTATTTCGGTTATGAATACTATGGAAGCCTAATTATAATTTCAGCAAAAATTATGAAAATAAGATTAAGGAATTTGTTTGGTAATATTTGTTTGTGTTTTCTATCACAAATAAAACTGTATTATGCTAATAATTCACACCTTTACATTGTTAGTATGGTACCTTTTGACTGTGGATGTTCGACCAGGACTGCTTACTTAGTCGAATGATTATTTCACCTGGTGTTTAGTTGTTTGCCTGTTTGTTATAGTGGTTGATTGTATGATTGGTTGATTTTTTACGTTGTGATTGAAAGTTGGTTTTTTTAACAGTAATGCACAACATTAGTTGCTCTATTAAGCTGACAAGGCATCCATATATAATTATTGATCACTCATTTTAGTGCCATGATGCTGTGTGTGTCAAGCTCTTGGGGTGGTTAGGTAGGTTTGTACTTCTAGTCATATGGTAACGTGTAGTAAGTGGCAAGACTAATGATTTACTAGTTCCTGATAGGCAGGAACGTGTTCTGAGTTTGAATTGTTGAATAGCATTCTGATGGGAAAAAAGGTAATTTGCATTTCGTCGGTAATCAGTCTTGATTCTGATTACTTATAACGTGTATTCTATTTGTTAATAGAAATTAGTCGAGACACGTTGTTCTCCATGCTATATCCATGGGATGATCACCCACCTAGAAAACATTAATGACATTGCCAAGCTAGCAGAGATCGGCGCAATTGGATTCGGATTCGTGAAGAAAATTCTACAATGGACAGTGAAGCAGAGTATAATGATACAACTAGTGAAAGCATATGATGTGAAGACAAATACACTTATAGTTGATGTTGGAAACATCTGCATTAATTCTAAGTTGATAGGAGGGCCTTAGGGATACACTTTGGTGATAAGCTATTGATGTTCCCTTTTCAATTTTTGTCGTATATAATTTGATTGGTTTCTTTTTACGTTTCTTAACAATTATTGTACATACTTGGATGAATCGAAAATGTAGGTGTTGACATACCCGAACTATACAAGAAGAATCCTGTCCATGTGGCCATTAAAGAATAATTTAAAAAAATAACCACCCAGTTTCACGATTTGTATATGCGTGTCCCATGGACACCAAAGCGGAACGGGAAAATTTTAGAAGGCACTTCATATTGGTGGTCCTGAAGATGTTCCTATGCCCAACGAGTTAGCAGACCATATCTCTGTGGCACATACCTCTGATTCTGGATGTCTTCGACCCCAGCAAATTCAATTGGGCACATAAGACATTCAAGTGGTTTAAGCTAGCAATAGGATAATTCAAAAATAATAACCGTGAAACTTGTGGTGGCTTAATGTTCACCCTGATGGTATCTTTAAATGTTTAACTGCTTATATATTCTACTTACTTTTATGTTCCACCACTTAACCTTTCAACATTGCCATCCAGCTGTTACACTTTCAGTGACTGAAGCATGGTCTGCTGAATCGCTATCTAGAACCAGAACCATGGGTCACTGCATGGACTGCTGCAGAAATTGACAAGAAAGTAAATAATGTCCTTACTATGGTACTAACCCAGACGATTTATTCTTTGTTATATCCTAATCCACTTAACCGATGAGTGGTTTTTTAAAACAAGAAGAATCTTCCACCGGGAGAATTTAGATGATTAATTTCTAATCACAATTGACCTTTTCCTGTTAGGGTTCCATCAGAGATACGGCAAAAGTGGGTGAAGAACCCAAACTTCGAACTAAGAAGAAGGGTGGAGAATCCCCATCCAAAAAACAAAGCTGAAAGAGGGAAAGCAAGACTAGAGAGGTACACAAGGTAATGTGTCTGTTGGAATTTATAGTACTTACAACATTAAAGCTATTGGTGGTTAGATAATATGCTAATTTGAAGTATTTATTTGAAATTGCAAAATTGGATACATGCTCCTATATCATTTGGATGTTTTATGCGGTTAATGTAAGCGTAATTGTATGTCCAAAATAGTAAGGTCATTATATGAATTTCTCGAGGGATGTACACAGGAAAGCAATGATGGATCCGTTAAAAGCGGGAACCGTAAGTCGTCAAAACAACCGCCATTTAGGCCAGTTGGAACAAAACTACCTGAAAGTCATACAGCGGCACAAGAGGTGAGTGCATCTTGTTGTGGATATATGTTGACTTCATAACTTAGTTAATCAAATTAAATACCAATTTTTTTTTTTGGGTTGGATGCTGAATATGTTTTGGTGCCATGTTAGATTTGTTGGATGTTCAAATCTCATTGTATTTGGGTAGATATTGACATAGTGATGTATATGTTCATCTTGGAACCTAGCTGACCTATTTTTTAATTGAATTTCCTCTTGTTGTCCTTAATTTGTGTGTGAAATTTGTAACATGCTCACTTACAACCCAGGAGACCAGGATAGGCACACGCAAAAAGCTGCCTATTGTCAGAGGCAAATCTTGCAAAGGCAGCACAACAGCACTTGAAGCCCCGAAGCGCAAGGAGAGACTTATAGATGCTACGGACTCTAACGATGATGATAATAAGCCACTTGCTCGAAGAAGGTGCCACCTATTTTAAGACAACTAGAACCCACATGGTGAGCAGCTAAATAAGGAAGCAAACCCATCAGCTACAAAAGAAAGGATCCAGTTACACCATCTACAACACTTGTGTAAGTTACTGAATATGATTTTGACAGCCAAGTTCTATGGGTTAACATCTATTATATATATCAATTGGCAATATCTTGTTTTTCTTGTGATTTCAATCCGCATACTAATTGTGTTATCTAACTATAGTTGCATTTGATGCAGAGACTTTGACTTGAACTTCGTGTAGTGTCCGAGATTTAAGAAAATATTGGTAAACATTGAACAGGGTTAGAACACAAGGCCAATAAACATGAAATCCCTCCAGATCATTATGCCTAAGAAGTCACGCTTTCACACACCTAGCCCTAAAAAGTCTAGCTTTTCTCTTGAATTAACACAACTTGAGAAGTGGCCAGCCACGTCTTCTATCACAAAAGTACATTCGAGGCGTAAGAATGTCAGGTTAGGATAGCATAAGGAAAACAATGTCTGAGGTTGGATTTTGAAATCTTCCCTCAACAAAGAGGTGCCATTGGCAATCTATGAAGGTAGAACTCATCTTCAACTGGCGAGGAAGGATCTATGGACATTAAAAGTACGTGGTTAGGTCAATAGCAACATAAGTTATTGAACTCAATGTTGTAGTTACACTCATTTTGTTCTTCGTACACCTGATACTATGCAGATCATTCAATAGATGTGCTACACATTTAATGATGCACAGGCTATGTGATTCAAATGTGATTTCTACTGCGTGTGTCCGAGAATATTGGTGTGAAAACTATAGTTTTTTTGTAATCTTTTGATACCTGTTTCATAACTGACTCCTGCTGCTTTGACAACAGGAACCAGTGACACGACAGCATAATTTGGATTCATTTTATAACGATCTAGTTCTGGTGTATGAGGGCTTGGCTCCAAACTTTGGAGAGGATACTAGATTCTTTGATAAAGTGGAGGCAGACAGAAGAAAATGGGTGATACATTATTCTATTTTATGTAGTGAAAGGCATATCATATTTAGATGAGAACATTCCGCCTAAACTACTTGTAACTAATTATACACACCACAGCAAAACTATTACAAATAACCATCCGGGTACTAATAAAAATGAGAATCCGTTATCCTATTGAATCGAACATCCAGCCTGAACTACTTGTAAGTAATCATACATACTACACTAGGATTATTACAGATAACCAGCTGGCTACCAATAGAAATAACTATCCGTTAGCCTATTAAATTGAATATCCAACCTATACTAATTGTAACTAATTATACACCCAATTGCAAGACTATTACAAATAACCATTTGTGTACTAATAAAAATAACCATCTGCTAGCTTATTGAATTGAATATCTCGCAATAACTACTTGTAACTAATTATACACACCACACCTAAATTATTACAAATAACCATTCGGGTACTAATAAAAATAACCATCCGTTATCCTATTGAATCGAACATCCAGCCTAAACTACTTGTAAGTAATCATACATACTACAATAGGATTATTACAAATAACCATCTGGGTACCAATAAAAATAACCATCCATTAGCCTATTCACTTGGACATCCAAACTATACTACTTGTAACTAATCAGACATACTACAACAAAACTATAACAAATAACCATCTGTGTACCAATAGAAATAACTATCTGTTAGCCTATTGAATCGAACATCCAACCTAAACTCTTTATAACTAATTATACACAATATAGCAAGATTATTACAAATAACCATTTGAGTACTAATAAAAATAACCATCTGCTAGCCTATTGAATCGAACATCCCATCGTAACTACTTGTAACTAATTATACACACCACTCCAAAACTATTACAAATAACCATCTGGGTACTAATAAATATAACCCTCTGTTATCCTATTGAATCGAACATCCAGCCTAAACTACTTGTAAGTAATCATACATACTACACCAGAATTATTATAAATAACCATCTGGCTACCACTAGAAATAATCATCTGCTAGAAAAATTTTAAATGGTTTTGTCTCTTGGATTATTAATGCATAGAAAATTATTGAGCATAATACTCTGTATCACCCTATGATGATAATGAAGGCATAGAAAGAACACTGTTAAATCAAGAATTGTACAAGGATAGTAAGTTGCTAGTTGCTGTTACCCAATTTCATAACTTTAGTAAATCAAGAATTATATGTATTAAGACACCATTTATCAATAATTACATGTTTAACACAATCGAACTCATATAATACCTTATTAAGAAAAAGTACATAATGACTAACCGGGAAAAACATTTCAAAGACTGCTGGCGGCTTTGAAGAAGGATTCGGAGGGAAGATGTCGACCGTTTGCCTTATCTTTTTCTTATCAATAAGGTATAGAATATTCACCATCATTGTTTTAGCAATCTCACACATAATCATCTTCGTTACTGTGATGATTCATCTAAAACAAACACAGTATTTAGGGTCATATACCAAATAAAAATAATAATAAATATATTTTCAAACAGATTGGATGTCTGGAAAAAAACAAAAGTCTCTGAAGTTACATTTCTCTTCTTAGGATAGTTACTCTTTGAAGTCTCTGAAAAAACTGAACTGGAAGAGAAAGTGGAAGGAGAAGTGGAAGGAGAAGAATAAAAACCCATTTGAAAACAAATAAAATGGCTGGAAAAAAATGATTATGAGCCTGCTAGCTAGCCTCGGAAACTTACGAAAATTAAAGAGAAGGGAGATACTTTACTGACTTACTGAGTGCAGTCGGAGTACGAGGTGCAACCTTTGTAGCAGATTATGCCCAATCAATGTCACTGAACTGGCAGGCCTTTGACAACAAGAAAAACACAAGTTGTTATATTTCAATTAAGAAAAATTGACTTTTAAGACAAAAATGATGAATATATATATAATTTATATGTTTAGAATAAATATAATTAAAAAATAATGTATTGAAAAATAATTAATCAGACACATATTAATAATTAATCAAACATACTAAAGGTTATACCAAATAAAATTAAAAAAATTAATACCTATAAAAATAATATATTGAAAATAATTAATCTGACACATATTAATAATTAATCAAACATATTAAAGGTTATACCAAATAAAATTAAAAATTACATTATTTATATTTTCTTTTTACGTTTATTTTATCCTACAATAAATTATTTTATTTTTTATTTTATTAATTTTTTTAATATCCGCTATTGGTGGATTTTTATTATTTTTTACTTTTAATATCCGTTGAGAACTTTTTTTTCATATTATTCGCTTGTATCATATTTTGACGAGTAACAGCCAAATACTACGCCCTCGAACCCTTCCCTAATAAAGGCGACCTAAACATTTATTTAGATGTATAAAAGGTATATCTTTCACTCTATATTTTTTTATGTTAGTGATTGGTATTTGATAACTACAGAATATGATTTCCTGAAATTGTTAATTTCCATTGTTGTTTGATACACTGCTTACATTGTTGTTGCAGTTCTTGATTCCTTTCGTGCTGTTAACAAGGTTGCGAGAACCAGACCGGTCATTGAACCGGTCAAGTGACTGGTTCAGTGGTTTAATGGTTCAACCGGGATCCAACCGGGATCCAACCGGAGTCCAACCGGTATAATTAAAAATACATTAAAATTAATTAAATTATATAAAAAATTAATATACAATTTTAAAGATACCAAATTTCCCTTGTTTCCCCTGGCTCTGTTCCTTCAAAGGTTTCCTGTTAACTAAATTAATTGATTAAGCTACAAGCCCCACTAAAGTTTCCTGTTTTATTTTAATTGAAGTTTCAAAACCAGATCAACAGATAGTATGGGAAAAAGAAAACTGCATATCTAATTGAAACAAAGTTCTCACATTTCTACAGTGACTTGAAATCCAAAAAGAACAAGAAAATTTATCACTAAACAAAATCAAAATGCACGAACATAGCAAACATAATGTTCTACAAAAAAACCAACATTAACATATATTTTTATTGTATGAAACGAACTTAATTCAGAAAATCATTTTGTGATTGCATCTTCCAAATCAAAAAATCAGAAACTAACAAAATTAAGCATCAACAAAATTAACTCAAACAAGCAGCAGTAGTTCAGAATATTAATCCCAGCAACTCAAAATCACAAAATCAGTATTATTCTATCTCAGTATTATTAAAAAATTTGAAAATAAGCAAAAATAAATTGAAGTACTGGCAGCGAGGGAGAAAGGAACTGACGGCGACGAAGAGATCGAAAGTGACAGCGACTAGAAGAGAAGTGAGCTCAAACAGAGAGAGCCAGAGAGAGAGAGAGATCGAACAAGAAAGTGAGCTCCGACAAAGAGACAGTGAGCTCCGACAAACAATAACCTACAGACCCAGCAATCCTTCGCGATGGCAACGCCGGGAGAGGAGGAACGTCGAGGAGATGGCCGAGCAGACTTTTCCACTGGCGAAGATGGCACCCGCAGCGAGGAGAAGGGTTTGGCGACGAGTGTAAGTGATGGGTTTCAGATGGTGGCTACTGGGTGATGGGCTGGTGGCTGTTGAAACTTCGAAGAGAAGAGAGGGAATGAGGGCTGAGGGGATCAGGGGACAAATTAGGGTTTTTTAAGTGAGAGATGGAATAAAGGGAAGAGAAGGATTCTGGGCTTCACGTTTCAGCTTTAGGCCTTCAGCCATTAAAATTTTTTTTTTAAAGCATCAAAGCGACGCCGTTTTGGTGGATTTTGAAAACCGGTACGCTCAAAAACCCGGCCGGTTCGGCCGGTTCAGCGGTTAACCACCGGTTCGACCGGTTTTTTGCAACACGGTTTTAGAGATGGACCGGACCGGTTAGATGACCGGTTTCCGGTTAATCTGGTTGAACCGGCCAGTCCGGTCCGGTTTTCAGAACCATGGCTGTTAATAAAAAATAACCATTCAAGTACTAATAAAAATAACCATCTGTTATTCGATTGAATCGAACATACAGACTAAACTACTTCTAAGTAATCATACATACTACAACAAAATTATTACAAATAACCATTTGGGTACCAATAGAAATAACCATCTGTTAGCCTATTGAAATGAACATCCAAACTAAACTATTTGTAATTAATTAGATATATTACATAAATACTATAACAAATAACCATCTGTATACCAATAGAAATAACTATCTGTTAGCCTATTAAATCAAACATTTAACCTAAACTACATATATCTAATTATACACACGATAGTAAGACTATTACAAATAACCATTTGGATACTAAAACAAATAATCATCCGTTAGCCAATTGAATCGAACATCCCGCATATCTACTTGTAACTAATTATACACACCACATCTAAACTATTACAAATAACCATCTTTTCTTGTAACTAATCAGACACACTACGTCATACTATTACAAATTTCCAAGATTATTACGAATAATCATCCGGATACTAATAAAAACAATCATCTGTTATCCTGTTGAATCAAACATCGAGCCTAAACTACTTATAAGTAATTATACATACTACACTAGGATTATTACAAATAACCATCTGGCTGTCAATAGAAATAACCATCCGTTAGCTTATTGAATCGAACATCTAACCTATACTACATGTAGCTAATTATACACACGATTGTAAGAGTATTACAAATAACCTTTTGGATACTAATAAAAATAATCATCTGCTAGCTTATTGAATCGAACATCTCACAATAACTACTTGTAACTAATTATACACACCACACTTAAACTATTTCAAATAATCATTCGTGTACTAATAAAAATAATCATCCGTTGTCCTATTGAATCGAACATCCAGCTTAAACTACTTCTAAGTTATCATACATACTACAACAGGATTATTGCAAATAACTATTTGGATACCAAAAGAAAAAACCATCTGTTAGCCTATTGAGTTGAACATCGAAACTATACTACTTGTAACTAACCAAACATACTACACCAAAAATATAACAAATAACCATCTGTCTTTCAATAGAAATAACTATCCGTTAGCCTATTGAATCGAACATCCAACCTAAACTACTTATAACTTCTTATACACAAGATAGCAAGACTATTATAAATAACCATTCGGGGACTAATCAAAATAACCATCTGCTAGCCTATTCAATCGAACATTTCGTCGTAACTACTTGTAACTAATTATACACACCACACCTAAACTATTACAAATAACCATTCGAGTACTAATAAAAATAACTATCCATTGTCCTATTGAATCGAACATCCAGCCTAAACTACTTGTTAGTAATCATACATACTACATCAGGATTATTACAAATAACCATCTGACTACCAACATAAATAATCATCTGCTAGAGAAATTTTAAATGATTTTGTCTCTTGAATTAATAATGCATAAAAAATTATTGAGTCTAATACTCCGTATCACCCTATGATTGATAATGAAGGCATGAAAAGAACACTATTAAATCAAGAATTGTACTAGGATAGCAAGCTGCTAGTTACTGTTACCCAATTTCATAACTTTAGTAAATCAAGAATTGTATGTATTAAGACATCATTTATCAACAATTAAATGCATAACACAATCGAACTCAAATAATACCTTATTAAGAAAAAGTACATAATGACTAACCAGGAAGAACATTCCAAAGCATGCTGGCAGCTTTGAAGAAGTATTCGGGAGGAGGATGTTCACTGTTTGTCTTATCTTTTTCTTCTCAATAAGGTATAGATATTCACCATCATCGTTTTAGCAATCTCACACACATATTCATCTTCGTTACTGTGGTGATTCATCTAAAACAAACACAGTATTTAGGGTCATGTACCAAATGAAAAAAATAATAAATCCATTTTCAAACAGATGGGATGTCTAGAAAAGAAATTAAAATCTCCGAAGTTACCTTTCTCTTCTTAGGATAGTTACTCTGTGAAGTCTCTGAAAAAATTGAACTGAAAAGAGAAGTGGAAGGAGACGTGGAAAGAGAAGAATAAAAACCCATTTTAAACCAAATGGAATGGCTGGAAAAAAATGATTATGAGCCACTACCTAGCCTCGGGAACTTACAAAATTAGAGAGAAGAGAGACAAAAAATTAAAGAGAAGGGAAATACTTATCTGACTTACTTAGTGCAGCTGGAGTAGGTGGTGCAGCTTTTGTAGTAGATTGTACCCAATCAGTGTCACTGGACTGGCAGGCCTTGGACAACAAAAAAAACACAAGTTGTTATATTTCAATTAAGAAAAATTGACTTTTAAGACAAAAATGATGAGTATATATATAATTTATATGTTTAGAATAAATATAATTAAAAAATAATGTATTGAAAAATAATTAATCAGACACATTAATAATTAATCAAACATACAAAAGATTATACCAAATAAAATTAAAAAAATTAATACCTATAAAAATAATATATTAAAAAATAATTAATCAGACACATATTAATAATTAATCAAACATACTAAAGGTTATACCAAATAAAATTAAAAAATTAATACCCTATAAAAATAATATATTGAAAATAATTAATCTGACACATATTAATAATTAATCAAACATATTAAAGGTTCACGAATAACAGCCAAATTCTACGCCCTCCAACCCATTCATAACAAAGACGACCTAAACATTCATTTAGATGTATAATAGGTATATCTTTCACTCTATATTTTCTTATGTTAGTGATTGGTATTTGATAACTGCAGAATATGATTTTCTGAAATTGTTAATTTCCATTATTGTTTGGTACACTGCTTACATTGCTGTTGCAGTTCTTAATTCCTTTCGTGCTGTTAATAAAAAATAACCATTCGGGTACTAATAAAATAACCATCTGTTATCCGATTGAATCGGATATCCAAGCTAAACTATTTCTAAGTAATCATACATACTACAATAGGATTATTACAAATAACAATTTGCGTACCAATAGAAATAACCGTCCATTAGCCTATTGAATTGAACATCCAAACTATACTACTTGTAACTAATCAGACATAATACACCAATTCTATAAAAAATAACCATATGTGTACTAATAAAAATAACTATCTGTTAGCTTATTAAATCGAACATCCAACCTAAACTACTTTTATCTAATTATACACACGATAGCAAGACTATTACAAATAACAATTTGGATACTCAAACAAATAATCATCTGTTAGCCTATTGAATCGAACATCCCACAGTAACTACTTGTAACTAATTAACACACCACATCTAAACTATTACAAATAACCATCCTTACTTGTAACTAATCAGACACACTGCGCCGATACTATTACAAATTACCAAGATTATTACAAATAACCATCCGGGTACTAATAAAAACAATCATCTGTTATCCTATTGAATCGAACATCGATCCTAAACTACTTATAAGTAATCACGCATACTACACCAAGATTATTACAAATAACCATCTGGCTACCAATAGAAATAATCATCCGTTAGCTTATTGAATCGAACATCCAACCTATATTACATGTAGTTAATTATACACACGATTGCAAGACTATTACAAATAACCTTTTGGGTACTAATAAAAATAGCAATCTGCTAGCTTATTGAATCGAACATCTCACAATAACTACTTGTAACATTATACACACCACACCTAAACTATTACAAATAACCATTCGGGTAGTAATAAAAATAAACATCTGTTATCCTATTAAATCGAATATCCAGGCCAAACTACTTCTAAGTTATCATACATACTACAACAGGATTATTACAAATAATCATCTGGGTATCAAAAGAAATAATCATCTGTTAGCTTATTGAGTTGAACATCGAAACTATACTACTTGTAACTAACCAAACATATTACACCAATACTATAACAAATAACCATCTGTCTTTCAATAGAAATAACTATCCGTTAGCCTATTGAATCGAACATCCAACCTAAACTACTTATAATTTATTATACACAAGATAACAAGACTATTATAAATAACCATTCGGAGACTAATAAAAATAATAATCCGCTAGCCTATTCAATCGAACATTTTGTCGTAACTACTTGTAACTAATTATACACACCACACCTAAACTATTACAAATAACCATTCGTGTACTAATAAAAATAACCATCCATTGTCCTATTGAATCTAACATTCAGCCTAAACTACTTGTTAGTAATCATACACACTACACCAGGCTTATTACAAATAATCATTTGGCTACCAACAGAAATAATCATCTGCTAGTGAAATTTTAAATAGTTTTGTCTCTTGGATTAATAATGCATAGAAAATTATTGAACCTAATATTCTGTATCACTCTATGATTGATAATGAAATCATGAAAAGAACACTGTTAAATAAAGAATTGTACAAGGATAGCAAGCTACTAGTTACTGTTACCCAATTTCAAAACTTTAGTAAATCAAGAATTGTATGTATTAAGACATCGTTTATCAAAACAATTACATGCATAACACAATCGAACTCAAATAATACATTATTAAGAAAAAGTACATAATGACTAATCGGGACGAACATTCCAAAAACTGCTGACAGCTTTAAAGAAGGATTCAGGGAGAGTATGTCCACCGTTTGTCTTATCTTTTTCTTCTCATTAAGTTATAGAATATTCACCATCATCGTTTTAGCAATCTCACACACATAAATATTTTCGTTGTTGTGGTGATTCATCTAAAATAAACACAGTATTTAGAGTCATGCACCAATAAAAAAATAATAAATCTATTTTCAAACAAATGGGATGTCTGTAAAAAAACTAAAGTCTCTAAAGTTACCTATCTCTTTTTAGGATAGTTACTCTTTGAAGTCTCTGAAAAAATTGAAATAAAAGAAAAAGTGGAAGGAGAAGTGGAATGAGAAGAATAAAAACCCATTTTAAAACAAATGGAATGGCTGAAAAAAATGATTATGAGCCTGCTAGCTTGCCTCGAAAACTTACAAAAATTAGAGAGAAGAGAGACAAAATTAAAGAGAAGAAAAATACTTTACTAACTTACTGAGTGCAGCTGGAGTAGGTGGTGCAGCCTTTGTAGTAGATTGTGCCCAATCAATGTCACTAGACTAGCAGGACTTGGAAGTGCAAGTATTTTTGCAACAGCCCCGTTGGAAATGAACAAAGGAATGAACACTGATACAATTGTTAAGGCCAAGAGTTTTCTTGATGGTGATGAAGATCAGCATGAAAAAGATGTGTTTGAGAAGAATCTGAAGGCGCTTTAGAACATTTTTTAATCATTATGCCAAGATTAGAAGATTAATGATTTTCTGTTTGTTAAGCTCTTTTCGGATATAGAGTGCAATCTTTGCGTTTTAATTAATATGTGATACAAGTTTCATGTGACTTAAATTATCTTAAGTTATATTTTGATTATTAATTGCTTCTTAAGATTATGTCTTTGAATTGTGTAAGGATAATTTTTATTATTTAAAGGAATTACTTAGTATAATTATGTGTTTAATTTTATTTTATAATATTTAACTCATTTAATTAAAAATGTAGAATTATATATGTAATAATATTATTAAATATTATGTTGTATAAAAAATTATTAGAATATTATATACATAAAAAAATTAAAAAAATTAAAAAAAATAATGAGGGACCTAAGGCTACACTTATATAGAGTAGTTATAGTTATACAGAAAATTAAAAAATAATAAAAGACCTAAGGCTACACTTATATAGAGCATCTATGGTATACAATGTGGCTACGTTTTACAGGTAATGTAGTAGCGTTGAAAGCGTAGCCTATTCTGGTAAAAATAGAAGCTGAAAAGCATAGCCTTTGGTCCTGGACAGCATCACTTGAAAAGCGTACCCTATTCCCAAACACCAAAAGCGCAACCCTTGGTACAGAAAAGTGTAGCCTTTGAGAATAGGCAAAGGCCGAATAAAAATCACCCCAAAAAGCGTAGTCGTAGCCTAGAAAGCGTAGTCATAGCATAAGGCATCATTTTTTTCACTTTTGGCTACACTTTTCAAGTGTACCTGAATGGGTATTTTTCCTGTAGTGTGAATCGAACATGCACCCTAAAGTACTTGTAACTAATTATACACACCATACCAATACTTTTACAAAATAACCAACCGGGTACCTAATGAAATGAACATTTAGATATTCTCAAATGGTAACTACTTAAATCAAAAGCAATCAAATAATTACAAAAGCTAATATTAGGGTAACCATCCCCACACATACAGAGTTGAATATCCAGGTAACTTCAGCCATTGTTAAATATAGTCAAGTCAAACTAGTCAACATGAATAACCATCCAATTCAAGAACAAAAATAACAGTTTCATATACATCTGACCATCAACAACTCGAACTACAAAATAACCCTCAAACATACATAGAGTTGGAACACCCAACAAAAAGGACCTCTAATATAAAATAGCAGATTCTATATCCAAAACAGTCTAGGTATTACCGAAAGAGTTTAATAGGGACATGAATACACCAACTTCTTGCGGAACAATCTGCAGAGCAGAAGCATCCAAATTTATGTTTCCACAAGATTCCACACGATTATCCTAAAAGAAACAAACTCAAATAAAAACAAGTCACTATCGACATAATCAATTATGTACAAAACATGAAGTTTTACATTAATTACGATACCTACTTGGCCTGAACTCTTCCGCTTTCTCTACATGGATTTCTTGATAGATTTCTTGATTGATTTCTCCAACTCATATCTGATCATTTTACCTTTTGGCCGACCCTTTATGGTTACCTTTGATGGACCTTGAATGTCCTTTGTGCCCACCACGAAGGAAGTCTCTATGGCGATGCTAGTGTGTGCATCAGCGATAGTCTTATTCCGTAACTTGACACGGTAATTAACTAGCTTGACCCTCGCATCGTCTAGTGCAACATGCAATATGTCTGCTTCATCGTCAAGTTGTAGAAGTGTGCACACAACCCTCTTAATAAGTTATGGCTTTCATCCGAATCTCTCACGTCGTGGCTACTCTTAATGTAGGTGTGCTTGTGCTTTATGTTCTTGCTCCAACGGGAAGAACAAAGCTGGAAGGCACTTTATTCACTTTGTAAGAGGAAAACACTATAAGACAGTGGCAACATAGTATACTTGTACTCTCGAACAAGTTACACTCACATCAAACCTGATGAGTCGAATGGTCAAAATGGACGTTGTGCGTAACATACCGAGTCTTCTCATAGGCTAGTATTTTCTCTTCCACTTTTACCCAGGCCGAGTCACCTTGTTCATAAACGGCACGAATATTGCAATCAGTCTTCTTGTCAAACTCAATTCGGACACCCCTAAACATGTCGTTGGTGTACTCTTGTTGGAATTGTCTCTCAATGGCTGAGCTAGTTGCACAAGGGATTACTCCTCTCGAGTCTGCAGCATCGTTCTTTAGTTCCTTCTGCTCCTAGTTTCTAAGCACGTTGTCGAACTCATGGACGAACTAAACCAAGCTAGTCTTGCAATGTAAGTATCCACCAGAGAATGCATGCATACTCTGAATCCTTTGCGTACTCCTCATATCAGCCCAAAATTATCCCTTGAAAAGGATCGGCACCCACATGCGTCAGTCCTCAAACAAGTCTACACAAAACAAAAATATCCAAAAACAGAACCCCGCATAAGGAACAGATTTTCAGAACAGAAAACAAGAACATAACAACATCTAAGCAACTACGATACATGATTTAACTTAAAAGACACAAACTTAATAGCAATGTGATGTGATGTAGGTTGAACTCATCAATGAATTCAGCCTGACCATCCTCGAAAGCCTCAACCGAATGAGAGTTCCATATAATATGCTTAAGCTCAACATTCAACTCTCTGAACCTAGCATAACCTTCGAGCTTATACGGTATCTTTTTCGTTATATGCCAGATGCACCAATGGTGGCGTGTATTGGGTAGGACTTTTCTAAATGCACCAATCATGGACCTATTGGTCAGTGATGATGCTCTGTGGTGCAGTTCCCATGCACTTCAGCTATTGCGTGAACTCCCACTCGAAACTCGGGATCTTCTTGCTGTCCAACAGAGCACAGCCTAGCAAAGTAGACTTACAATGGTGGTTCACACCGACGAAAGAGGCAAACGAAAATACATGCCTAAAGTAAAAACAACCACATTTATGAACATCCAACTAATACAAAATAACAAAAAAGTAAACAACAACATAAATAAATTATACCGGTTCGTGCTCTATATGGTATCAAATGACACCACGTCTCCATAGCATTCATAAGACTCCCTACACCTTGCATCCACCCAAACTGCACTCCTAAACTTATAATTGTCATCCACTTCACTGTGTAGAAGAAGTTTGGATTTATCTCCGTCATCCGCATGAAGTAATTCAGCATCTCCTTGACATTTGCGTTGACATTAGTGGATTAGAGTCTTGATGAGATGTAATTCCTAACATCCTTCTTTGATAAGCCCAGGTTCGACGATCCACCAACCTCATTAGCTAATGCTAGAAATGTCTTCTTGGTTCGAATGCCCGCCTCATCATTAACCTCAATCATGCATTTCGCTTGTTGGTCAACTTCCTATTCTCGTGGTAGTCCACCACCTTTTTAGTTGAACATAGGCGAAGTGCCTCAAATTAACCTTGAATAAGATCCAATCTTGCTTCTCCCTGTCAAACTTTGTATATATCCTTGCTCTGCACCCCACGGCAGTAACCGTATTCTTTCGTGTGGGTGCTTTGACACGAGACCTACAGAAACCCTCCAATTACAATGAATAGATTGGTTAATCATTTCCTTTGTCATTCTGTCAAAATTTGTGTTTTGTATCTTACTTATGAAACCGACTTTCTTTGCGTAGCTCGCATAAAAATCCTGGGCTAGCTTCAATTTCTCAAACTGCATCCCAACTCTTGGTATTTCATCTTCGACAAGACAACTATGATCCGGTAACTGCGAATCAGTTCAAAACAAACATCATTCAATGAACATGAGGATTAATGATCGATTCAAACATGCGGTTCATGAAAAAATAACAATAAACTAGAGTCCAAACCTCATCAACAAGATCCGTGTCATCACTTCGAAACTCAGTAATATCTGTACATTCTATGGCCTACAATCAAACGTATACAAACAAACATAAGCAAACAAACTAATTAGATACCGTACTATTAAATAAATATAAATTAAAAATATTTTATTAAAATTTTTTCTAAGAATATTATTAAAAATTTATTAGTGTACATGAATTAAAAGCAATCATAACAACGAGACGTCTACTTATAAAAAGTCCCACCTAACTAGTTAGGATTATATTAATTATTTATATAGAGCATGCATAGGTCCATCACATTTGAAGTATACCTACACAACCTAAAAAAGAGTCTCCTTTCATACTTTGAAAAGTCAAAAAACTCATTATTAACTACTGTAATTTCTTTACATATGTAGCCATATTTGTTTGTGCATGCATGGCATGGAAGAATAGGGATGGGGATTTGAGACATTATAATGGCAACCTTATGCAACGTTGTCTCATTATCACTGAACACATATTAAACCCATTGCAGTATAACATATTAAAAAGGTAACATAATACTTTATCGGCTTAAGTAGACTAAAACCCCAAAGTGGTCCCTGAGATTGGGCGAGTTACCCATACTTGTCCCTGACTTTCAAAATTCACTAAAAGCATCCCTGACATTTTGCTCCGGGACCCATAGTTGCCCTTCAACCCTTTCCGACGCCAAGTCAGCAAACGGAAGGTTGATCTGGCACCTCCCTTGCCACGCTGGAGCCAAGCGAAACGACGCAGTATCGATTTGGCGCCCAATGAAGAAGTAAACGACGTCGTTCATAAGCTCCATCCCTTGAAAACGGTTTGCCTTCAGTCCCATATTTGTTTGAACACTCTCACACTTCCTCTCCTCTCCTCCACGCTCAGTCTTCGTCTTCTCCCATCAATGGAAGCGACCTAGCTTCGTCTTCCCCATCTCCTCCACTGTCACACGTCGTTTGAAGAGTTTGGTGTTCCTTAGTCAAGTGGTTTCTCTGTCTTCTGCGTTGTTGAAGGTATGTGTTGGTTGAAATAATTTTTGAATTTATTTCATGAATCAAATTATGATGAAGGTGTATGATTATCTTGTTACTGTGTTGGGTTGTCCTAGAGTTTCATGGCTGCATTACCTTAAAGGATTGTGTTTAAGAATTTTTGTTAGGGCAAAGGGTTTGATGTGTATATGCTCTGTTTTTTTGCAATAAAACAGAGGTTTTTTCAATAGTGGGTTAATGCATGGTGGTGACAGTGATATTAATGTATAGGGATTTTAATCGATGTTGAAGTCGTGTGATATGATTGTGTGAGTTTTAATGGTTTTGATTTGTTGGTGCAGATGGATGTGTTGTTGGATATAATGTTTCATCATGGAGGAAACTTTGAGAAAGATGATGAAGGAAAACTGAGATATACCCCTGATAACTTAACCTGCCTAGGTGATCTGGATGAGGATACCTTGGACGTTTTCTTCATAAGGAATTATTACAAGGAGTTAGGCTATGACAAGATCCTTCATTGTTGGTGGGTAGTTCCCGGGAGGACGTTAGAAACTGGATTAAGGAATCTAAACAGTGACAATGAGCTTAGAGATATGTGTTTCCTTGCTCACAAGAATAATGGATTGGTGGATGTGTATTTTGAACATGGGGTGTCATCTCCAGATTATTTACAAGATGAGGAGGAAAAGGCTGGCATGGATGCAAAAGAAGAAGGTGCCATGGTCACTCCTAATGACAAAGTGAGGAACCCCAACAGTGAATCCCCCCAAGACAAGGCAACGCCTGTCAACACCATTGACATTCCGAACCCTCAAATTAATCTGACTCCTCCTAGTAATCCAACACCTCCAACTATGCCAGAATCTGTCACGAATCCAAAACCTCCAAGTCAGGAGAAGCCTCTTCCCAATCCAAATGATCAATCACAGGCAAAGCCTGCTACTTATCAAAAGCCAAAACCTCCCACTAATCCACAGCTGAAGCCTCCTACTAATCAATTTGCAAAGCCTTCTACTAATCCACAGCCGAAGCATCCTACTAATCAAAAGCCAAAGCCTCCTAGCAATTCAAAGTCGAATCCTCCTACGAAGCCTATTCTCCCTAAAAGTGTGTCAACAGCAACATCCAACTCCACACTAAAATCCACCTTGAAGAAGAAAAAGACAACAACCACCCCTAATTTTAGGCCTTGTACGAGGAGTGTTGCTAAGGGAAAGGCAGTGTTGAAAGCACGACAGGAGGGAGGTGATGCACTATCGTCTGATTCATATGATAGTGACGAAGATAGTTTGTATGAGCCAAGGATCGAAGATAGTTCTTCGTCTGATGATGATGATTATGATAATGATGTTTGTAAGGCTAAGACTATTAAGGAAGACATCAAATTTAAACATTCTCCTGCTGCTGCGTTTGCTAAAGATAAAGAGCAAGTTATGAGTGAGGATGATGCATTTGTTGAGGAGGTCTCAGATGGGGATGTGGACCTAGGCTTTGTGGGTGGAACAGGGGATGATGCATATAATGCATATGATCCAGGGGCTGACTCAGATGGGGCAAATTCATGGCATTCTGAAGAAATGAAAACTCCCCCCAATTCAGAGGATGAGGGGGCAGATGAGAACTCCGAAGATTTTTGTCCTGTGTTCAGAGAAGGTATAAGGTTTGGAGAACTGCAAATGGAAGTTGGCATGAAATTCAACACAAAATGGGACTTTAAGGAGGCTGTAAGGGAGTTCACAATCCAAGAGGGTAGACGGATTAGGTTCAGGAAAAATGACAACGTGAGAATGAGGGCTACATGTCAGGTGAAAGGATGTCCATGGGTGGTGTATGCATCAAGGGATCATGAAGATACTTGTTGGCAAATAAAGACATTCCTTAATGATCACACATGCCCAAGGGAAGATAAGAACAGGGCAGCTAACAGAAATTGGGTGGCGAGTAAACTAGTCAAGAAGATTAGGAAGTACCCCAATTTTAAGCATTGTGATGTAGCCACTTACTTCAAGTCAAGGTTTGACTTGACCTTGAACAAGAACTCAATATCAAGGGCCCTCTTTGATGCACGTAATGCTGTGTTTGGGGATGAAAAAGAACAATACAAAATGCTGAGGGATTATGGTCTTACACTTCTCAAGACTAACCCTGGATCAACAGTTGAAATTTGTTGCACTCCCCAACCTCAGTCTGATCCAGTATTTGATAAAATGTATGTGTAGAGGAGTCTCAGCAGGTAATCAACTTATTTTTCATCTAATGACAACTTGTAAATTCTTTAGTGTTATGTAATTATAACCGCATCCTCTGATATACTACAATTCTTGTAGGCTGCTGAAGTTTGTACCATCACTAAGTCAAGACCGGATAAGCTCCCACCAAAGAGAAAGTCATCTGTCTCACCAACTTCTGCCCATGAGCCAGTGAATCCCATGCAAGGTGCTAGCTCAGGAACAGCTGCAAGACTTGGCAGTATCCTCAAGTTCATTCCCACTCCGGGATTCAAGGCACCAAGGAAGAAAAATTGAAGACTCTTGCTTGTTGTATTGGGATGTATTTTGTATAAGACAATTTGAAAGTAATTTTGTATAGCAATACCATGCTTGTTTGGTTAGGATTACTTTGTTACCAGACATATGCTTATGTTTATTTTGTTAGTAGCACATTCTTATGGCTTTGTAAGGCAGTCAAAACTTATGAATCATGACTTTGTTATGTTAAAATGATTAATATATTTTGCTATTGCTATATTTTGCTATTACTATATATCCAGATTTTCTTTAGTGGTACAAAAATAGTTAGTATCAACAGGTTGGCTAACACAGTTACATGTTGAACAACTTTTTTCATTCATGCAAATATTACACATATGAACTCAATCGCATCATTACTCAACATTGAGATCAAAGTTTGCAAAATACCACTAGTAAGAACAACAACATTATAGAAACAACCACAAACAATAATTTGATCATAAACTTTTGACTCCTAACATCCGATTCTAATTTTTTCAGCCTCCAACCTTCTGTCATCTTCTGCTCTTCATTATAGTTAAGACTTTCTGATTTTGCAGGGACAGTCTCTTGCCCAACATCTGCCCAAACAAACAAACCACACCATCTTTTACCAATTGTCTGCAGTCAACGAATGTTTCAATAACCAAATTAGAAGTTGGAGAAGGAATGAAAAATCATGAAAAATCAGCAATTACAGCTAACATTATAATTTGGGCATCCAAAAAAGGGCTTATTTGGGTTGGAATGTGTCCCAGACCACCGGAGCACAGGTCGGCAGCCGCAACCACACCATTCTGGTACACGCGTAGCCCTACTACGATTTTGGGTCTTCGCCCTATATCCATTGCTTGTTGACCGTATCGAGCTCCCACTGGCTTGCCCTTCACCTCCAAACATTGCTTCAGAGTTTCAATGGTGGTCCAGAATCATATTACGAAGGAGAGAAGAAGAGATACTAGTTATAATAATGATTCTTAGGTTTTAGGGTTTTATTGGGACCAGGGACCACATTGGGTACAAAATTCAGATTTGCCACATCAGCTAGCCGTTGCTGGCTCCAGCGTGGCAAGGGAGGTGCCAGATCAACCTTCCGTTTGCTGACTTGGCGTCGGAAAGGGTTGAAGGGCAACTATGGGTCCCGAAGCAAAATGTCAGGGATGCTTTTAGTGAATTTTGAAAGTCAGGGACAAGTATGGGTAACTCGCCCAATCTCAGCGACCACTTTGGGGTTTTAGTCGCTTAAGTAAATAAATGTTCATCTTCATCTTCTTTAGAACTTGATCTATAATTTATTACCCTTTTAACTAATTACTATATTGACAGACCAAAATACCATAAAAAAATTTTCTCAATAAATATCATCATGGTTTAAGAATGTTGGACTTAAAATAACCATCTCATTTACATGAAAATAAATATATGTCCCAATGCACCAATATACAATGCTTACCTTGTTAGACTTTTCACCTTCCACGTCGCAAGAATTGAGAAGGTTGTCACTTGAATGCGTGGTATTGTCGTCGGTGAAGGAAGCTGGGGCATGACAACCCGTTTCAAGCAAATTGAACTCCATTGAAGTGGCTGTGAGAGGTCACGTCCATATGAAACGGAAGCCACAACTTTTCCCTGTATTCGGGCGGATCAGTCGGAGAAGAATAGGCGGTGAAAGTGGACGCGGTGGGCTGCAAGGGGCTGCACTGTGCGCGAGTTTGTGGGCTATGGGAAAAAAAATCAGCACACGTCGGGCTACTCGGGTGTTGGCGTGGAGGGAGGCGGCGTCGGCTGCGGCTGTTCGGCAATGGCTGGCATCCAGGCGGTGAAAGTCCAGCGAGAGTGAGAGAGGATCAGCAGCTAGTTGTAGAACCTCAATTCACCAATGAAGCACACGCCGTTAGAGGTGATGAAATGTGTAACTGCACAATGTACAAACCCTCATTTTTTTAATTTTAAATATGGTTATTATTAGAAATTATTTATTAATGCCATTAATTAAATTTAAGATTAATTTTTATTTTTAGTCCCATTGTTCATATTGTTCAACAATGTTATTGTCTACCTATACTTTTTTCAATGGATAATATTATCGCTGTTAGGTGGAAATGGATCCTCTCCAGTGAAAAAAATATTTGAGAGAATAAAGTGTGATCTTCCACCTTTAATTCTCTAAGTGGGACCAAAATTAAGTAAGAGAGAGAAAGGAATGAAGGATTAAATTATACACTGAACAGCATCCAATTTTTTTTCACTGGAGAGGATCCACTCCGCTGTTAGGTGTATTTATATATCTGTCATAGTTATGTTGTTTAATTTGTACTTTAAAAAACGTTAATTAATTAATTATATTGACCATCATATTAACAATACCAGGCATGCACTAGGGAAAACTATGCATTTGAGTCGCCTTCGAAAAACGCAGAGTGTTTCAGGGACGGGTTCAAAGCCTCCACAATCTTTCAAATGTTACCACTAGTATTAACCTAATATTAGTTCTATATTAGATCTTATAATTTTACAAGTGAGAATAATCAATAGTAACACTGCAATGTTTCAATACACACACAATATTCAACGATTCTCTCGCCAATTCTGTTTCATTGCTTTCTCATATTATTGTAGCTTCTCCCATTTTCTTGCTGCACAAACCATTTTTACAGTTCTCTCCTTAATCTTAATCAAACTAACTCGATCTAAATCACAAAAAAAAAAAACCTTTTTGTAATGCAAGTTTTTCATATGTAGTTTTAAGAAATTGAACTTTGGAGCTATTAGTCTAATGATAGTGATTCACAAATAAGTTTGACCGTGGGTTTTGTTATATGAAAGGTAGTCAATGAATTTCTGTCATAGATGTAACTAACCACTAACCGTCCATAGCTAACTCTAATTACTTATGACGATTACTTTTTTGAAGAGGTCCTTGAGATTCATACCATGCATTTATTTGGTATTTGAGATTCTAATTGCCCTATTAATATTTTGGAGATTGATATCTAAATACTATAGTGGTCTTTCAACTCTTTTTCAACAGTGATTCAGCAAACGATGTGAGGCGAAATACTCCAATACCATATCGAATACTAATAAAATGATGTTGTTTGCTTTTACGATCAATAAAAGCAGATGTAATGTCATTTTGATATATGTGAAAACTCATTTATAAGCTAATAACTTATATGAAAAAAATGACATTGCATATATTTTTATTGGGTGTCAAGAGCAAACCACGTGATATTAGAGTGTCAATTCATCACTTTAGTTGCTTAGTCATTGCTGAAAAGAGATTTAGGAACTATTATAGTGTTTAGATATCAATCTCAAAAATAATAATGGTGCCATTAGAATCTCAAAAAATAAATTGGTATATGGCGTGAATCTAAGAGATTATTTTAAAAATTTAGTTTATTTATAACACTAAAACAAGCGTGTATATTCTTTCTTTGATCGCTTCAACACTAGTCAATCAGGCACTACAAGAAAATTGTTTGTAGTGACAATTTATTTTGCTTTAAAAATAATCGCAAATTTATTTACCGACAATTAGATATTAATCGTCTTATGATTGGTCGCTAAAAAATTTTAGTAATAATTATACAATTGTTGATAAAGACTTTTTTAATTATTATAAAAGTACATAATTACATTAATGACAAAAGTTAGAATATAAGTTAAATATAAGTTATTAGCACTGAAAATGATTTTTGTTGTAGTAAAGATTGGACCACAAAAGTCAGAATATAGACTTAGAATTGACAAATTCTTAAGAAAATATATACTTATAAATTGTTTATATATAAAAAAAGAAGGTTTGTCATTTTAAAATATATTACAAGTCTCCGTCATGTATATGTCAATTTAGCTTCCCAGAAAAACCTCTTAACCTAAAGTCACATGAATAGTTTGAAGGCTAAAACCGTTTTTAACACATATACTGCTATCATATATATGTAGTTATGTAGCACATGTAGCTGCTATTCATATCCACAAAATTGAATCGAGTAGCATCATTTGAAACCACAAATTATGTTGTACATTTATGGACCCAACATCAACACAAAGCAAATAGAAAGCAGACATGAAAACATTCTATAATACGGACACACTCATAAACAGTGACGGACGAAGGTTCAAGGAAACCTCCTATGTTAAAAAATCACAGTTCTATTGGAACAAGTATGTAAAATATAATGATATTATTTAATTATTTTAGCGCATACTGTATACATAGCTATCAAATAGATATGATATATATATACAGGATATGAAAATTAATATTGAGCCATGCTTGTGTGGAGAAGATAACAAGATAGTGAATTTATTATGTTAGAAAAATATTAAAATGTTGTTATTATCGTCTCAAATAAAATAACACTCAAATCATGATTATAATTAAATTGCGGTATTGTACTTGTATATGGTTCTGCTGTACTGCCTACTGTCTATATAATATATATACATGATAAAGCTCTTTAATTAAACTTAAAACTACTGATTAACAAGCTAAAATATTTATTATTTAAACTAATTTTATATTTATTATTATTAGTTTATTACATACACCAAATAAAATAGATTAAGGAACTAACATATTAAAATCATACATATACACTACAACATAAGCAGTTTTGACTTTCACTAAAGATAGTTATTTTGTTAAGATATTTTTGACTGGTTGTCAAAACAAAATTTAATATTATTGTTAAGAAAGGGTTTAAAAATATTTTTGGCGGCCATTGTAATTTTTATTGACACTTAGTTTTTACGATCAGTAATAACTAACCAAACCTCAATAAAAATATTGTCAATTATATTTAACTTTTTTTACACAATTATTAATTATAAAAATACTCCTTAGAAGATAATTAATTATTATTATTCTTATTATTATTTTAGGTTTTGTTCTAGCGGTAATAGTTGTAACTAGTGTTAGATGTTGGTGCATGCAACACGTAATATAGCAGAAATTTTGTGGCAGCAAGTGCAATTATTGTGGACTACAATTAAATATTGTATCGCTAATATTCCAGTTAATACTTAATATAAAAAAAGGTAATTGATATTTTTAAAAATAAGAATATTTGAAATTTAATTTAAAAAAATATTTAAAATTCAAACTCAATAAATTTTATCTTCAATAGATTTTATACTAAATTTATTTAATAATCTATTATTAATAATTTGTTATAGTATCGAGTGAAATTAACTGATATAGCGTTAGTCTTTTAGTATTACTGTTATTTAAATTTCAATGCAATGCTTCAAAATTATATTATTAATAATTTATTTCCTTGCATATATAATGATATATTCCGTTCTATAATATTAATACATAGCTGAAAATATTTGGAATATAATTTGTAAGCATACGGCAAATTAAAAAGTATAGCAATCAATCACGAATGATGAATGATGAAGATACATGTTCCTTGCAGGGATGGGCAATTGCGACATATGTTAGGATCAAGTTGTTTTAATTTGTGAAGGGAAATAGGAAGCTTCGTGGAAGCTGCATGCATGCATGAAGCTAATAAGAAACAAAAGCATGTGGGGATCAGAGGGCCAATTCCTATATAGTTACGATATATATCAAAGGGTGAGTATAGAGATATCTCTGCCAGATTTTGGTTTCGGAATGCAACCAAATATATATATTGTTTTTCTTTTTTTGGAGGCAAGCTAAGTGATAATGATAAGAGTTGCTGTGTATCTGCTATAATATCATTCTATAATAAACAAGATAAGTTTCATGGGCATAACTGCAATTCAGAGCATCTACTGTAATATGCTAAATAAATATTCTAATTTGATACTAAGTTAATTTGTCTAGAAATTAATATACCTCTATATATTAGATCAGTTCAGGTTATATATATTATTAGCTATTTAAATTAACTTGGATCACTTGAATGGTTTGGTAAAATTTTTTAAAAATTTTTTTATATTTTTTTATATTTTTTTTGTGTTTGATAAATAAAAAAATTTATATATTTATGTTTATAGTTTTTAAAAGATAAGAGTGTTTTTAAAAATATTTAAAGTAAAATTTTTTAATGATGATTTGTGTTTATCAAAATTAATAATTTTTTATTTTAAAAAAATTTTCTTTTAAAAATTTTTTGAAAAATAAATTTTATCAAACCAAATCTAAATGTCAGGTGTTTTAATTCTGTCTTATTATTGAGTAATAAATATACAAAAATAGAATATAGCTAAAAAAAATAATTTAAATATTTAAAATTACTCAAACTTATGGGATGTAATTTCTTTTAATTAAGAGTTGTTGAAAAAGAGATAGAGATAGGAAAGGCTGCTATTCATGAGATAGAAGGATATATATGTTGATTGTTGAATCAATTAGCACACATAATTAAGCTAATTATATGATAGTGAGGTAATTAACATGTGCGCATACGACAAAACATATTATGAATACCAGTAGAACTCTATCGACCATTATCGAAACAAGTTTCTCGAACATAATATGGGCCACACCACACCATATGATTAGGATTATATATTTTGAATTTAATTTTAATATAGAATAATTTTATATTTATTTTTAATTATATATTATTATATTAGTAAAAATAGTTATTTTTTAT
>NC_029775.3:91703753-91738716 GCF_000817695.3 Arachis duranensis | reverse complement strand
GTTTTGGAAAATATCTTGTCAAATTAAATGATTTGCTTTTGAAATGTAAGGTTTAAATAAAACTTGAATCTATAGAAACACAATGATTTAACTACACATGGTTGTGGTCCTTCTGTTACTATGAAACACAAATGAGATAAGAGGTGTAGGAGCTATGCATGTCTGACAGAGCAAATGGACCAACAATAATAGTGATGAATTTGTGTATAGAACAGAATGAAGGCACATGCAACAAAATAATCGAGAACAATATAGGTAGAAATAAAAGATATGTATAATATATAGCATGCATATCTGCTGAGACATTCTTATCTTGATGAAATTACATATATTCCTTAGTTTCAGAGAACTAACAAGAAATTATATATTATATTTTAAGTTACAATTCAAGTTCATTATTCCACCAAATAGAATGTTGCAAGGGAAAAAACAATTTAAAAAGCCAGGTACAAAGAAAAAATGCAAATGTTGATTGTCATAGTGATACATAGGTAGAGAATCCTATAATAACAGATTAGATTAGAGTTGATTTATTAGAAATATAATTATTTATGTATATTTTTTTATTTATTAACTTAAACTGTTGAGAGACGATATTATATATAATATTAAAATTTTTATCTCAAATTTTATCTTTATTTATTTGAAAAGATAAGACAAGAAAAGTTTGCAAAAATTTATCCAAAAAAAACTCATAATTTTGATAAGTTTTTTAAAAAAAAGTGATATTATAACATAACACGGATAATATTTAATTTGGTTAATAAAATATATAGTTTTTAGTTGAGCATAAAACAATTGATATGATAATAAATTATAGCTCAAATAACAAATTATAGTTTAAATGGCATAATTTTTTCAAATTCACCTAAAAAAATCGTCGGTTCAAGTCTTTGGTAAAAAAAAAAAAAATAAAACAGTTGATATGATATTCAATAAGCTGATATTTTCTATGGCCTTTGCTCAAATAGAATTGTCGAGCTCGCAAAGAATTGTATTGGATCCAACATATGTATCCAAATTAAAAATTACAATATTTCAATTGCAGTAGTTGAAACTCACTATCTCTGTTTCCCATCTGCCATTTATATATATTAACTAGTAAGCGTTTACAAATTGAAAATTTAGGGGGTATAGACAAATCCAAAGATTTGATAACATATGATACCTAATTTTACCTAACATAAAAATAAATAAAAAATGGGGAATGTAGATACTGTGATATCTTTTGCCTACTAATTAATTAGATGAGTAAGCTAATTAAGTCAAAACACTGGACCCAACCCAAACCGTGAATGGAAACGAAGGACAGTACCTTGGGAATGTGCCTTATCTCTTCCACCTTGCAAAATGAAAAAAATATCACAGGCCTAAGCTTTTGGTTTCTTCAATTTCTTGCACAAACTTTTAGTTCCGAAAATCTGATGATCGGTTATCTCTACCAATATATATAGAGAGCAGATAATTAAATAAATAGCACTTTTTATTTTATCTTCTTTTGAGAAATTTCTTAACAATTTCCCTGTTTTGACACTTTTTCTTGTGGAATATTGGATTTTTCTCTTTTGGAGTAGGCATAAAACTTAGATAATAAATTCCATATGCTAGCAAACAATTTCTAATAACGAAAAAGTGATGAGAAAGTGTGTATAGTGGATGTAGGTGAAAAGTTATACCATGATCATATTAAACTATGACCTTACTGTTTATTAACTTAACTTGAGTGAGAAACGAAAATTAATTCATATATGTATGACAAAAGATAAACTTTTGTCCACTTATAATTCAATTCAGTGCGCGTCATGATCTCTAAAGGTGATCCAAGCAACAGGTAGTTAATGCTTAGAAAAATAATATGGCAGACATGGATAATATAATGGAAAGCAAAGAAGACATTTTTATTAGAATTAGAAGATGATGGATCGTGAGCCGTTGGCTAATTTTCACCAAAGGTTAGAACGAGTTTGAATATCAGTAAATTATTATTTTGGTTTTAAAAGAATTGATTTTATTTTTTATATAAAATGACTCTTGAAAAAAATTATTTTAGCGCTTTGAAAAATGATTTTAGTTTGATGAAGTACATCATTTTTTCATATGTGATATGCGGTTCACATGTATGTAACCCTATTTAGTTTAGAAACATTTAATTTTAATATTATTTAGAAGATATATAAAAAAATTGAAAAAAGAACTTGACAAAAATCGATAATACTAAAACCTTTCTTTTCGTTTCTTTTAAAAATCTTTTTGTAATTCACATAAATGAAATTGTTATAAAAGATCCACGCACTTAATTAATTATCATAAAATTATTAAATTAAAAGACAGAAATATATCATTTTTTTAAATAATGTTTTGTTTTTAAAAAGTGTATCAACATGATTTCTGTTCTCTATAACCTTTTTAGAATATGTATGTCTCCTCGTATAAATTCGGTAGAGAGCAATGTTAGGACCATCAATTTTTGTAATTTGTAGTCATCAAATAGTCATCAATGATGATTTTAATGGTATGAGATTGGTGTGAGATTTTATCCAATGATTCACTTTTTTTCGTTGGTTACATACTCGATAGAATTTAACAAAGTTACTGTCCCTAAACTTTTTCATTTGATATATTTTGTTAGAAAGAGAGAATCTTTGACGGATCAAAAACTTATTTTTATCCAAATCTACAGTTGTCCGCTTTACCCTTTTTCCATCGAGGTGGTAATTAGTAATTACTCAGTCTTAGGTTGTCTCTGAGGTGTTTTTTTTATTAGGGGAGGCGAGTACGAGTTTTGAGTGAACTTGCTCCCATTCGTCTCAATATATTAATGACACAAAATTAAGATTCAAACAACATATTTTAAAAAATCAATATCTATTTACTAAATAAATTAACACTATATTTAAAAAGACATTGGTTTTTTAAATATGGTATTTGAATATTCATTTTTTTAATAATTATTTTATAAATCTTGAAATATAAATTTGTATGTTGAATTTTAAAAGTTATAAACACTACAAAAAATATTGAATATCATTGAATTTAATGTTGAGTTTAACGGCGGATTTACTGACAGATTTGCCAATAAATTTCTTGAGTAAAAAAATTGCGGTCGAATTCAATTTTTGACGATAAATTTGTCAGTAATAATTAGAGGGAAAAAAATTAGCGCGATTATTACCGTTAATTTAAGAGCGAAAAAATCTAACAGTAAGATAGTTAAATGAAAAGCACAGTTTTAATCACAGGCTGTATTACCGGTGAATTTTTTCGATGATAAATCTATGGATAAAATTGACTCTAAATTTGAATTTGCGAACCCTTCTCCTCTATTTCTACAACATCATCAACCTCATTTCTCTTTTCTTTCTCTTTTTCTCTCATCATCATCCTCCCATCGTCACCATTCGCTGCCGTTTTGTCAGTAACCACCACTCTCACTCACTCTCATCACTGGTCATATATTATTTTAAAAATTATTTTTTTATAATTTATTATTTTAAACAAATTAATTAGTGATGTATTATGATATCTAAAAAAAATATACATATATATTATTTAAAAAATAATAATATAATTAGAAGTTTGTGAAAGAAAGATTAACAAAATCGACGCTAATATTTACACACATAGGAAGTATTGTAAAATAGAATGTTCCTTTTTTATTAAATAAAACTTATATTCTATCTCATAACGATAATAAATGACGAATCTGTCAATTAATTATACATGTATCACTATTTAGTATTTACTCATTGTGTTACTCTTCAAATCATTTATAAGTTTGGAATATATATAAAGAATCTCCGTACAGTGTGATATGTACTTATATTCTTCAGTACCAAATATGTACGTAATTTCTCTTAATATATGTTTTGGTGGTTTACGTTCCTTTAATTGGCTGCTGGGTTCGATTGCAACATACACAACGGGTCAAATTAAATGGCTACTTGATCTTTGGAGGGACATATAACTATCCAATAGCATACTTACAAAAATTGGGTTTGTGGCTTTCAAATTTTCTTCTTCTCTATTGCTAGCTAGTTGTGATATTGTGAGGCTTTTTAGGGACTTAGAGCTACTTGATTATCATTAGATCAGATTATCTTTTGTTATATATTATATTTTTGTAAATTTTTACTTTTTATAAATAAATATTTAATTAAAAAATATAAGATAAAAGTTAAATAAATATAAAAGATAATATTTAATTAAATATTTTAGATTATATATATTAATTAAGAAATATAATGTATCACAAAAAATAGTCTAATCTAATGATAATCAAATTATTTTTCATTCTTTAAGTTTTTTGTTCAAATCTCACTTCATGGGTGAAATTTGAGGAGTAAATAATTCTATAGTCTATTTTATACTATCAACATGTTTCTTTTCACTTTAACGTGTGCAAAATAAATAAATAATAATAAATAAATCAATTAATCTCATAATCCAATGATAATTATCACTATTTTTACTATTTGTCTATTACCATCAGAATTTTCCACAATAAAATTGACGGCTTTTAGTCGATTTCTTTATTTTTTTTATTTGTCTTTTAAGTTAATTTCTAGTAATGCATTCGTATTAGTATAAGTAATTAACACAGTTCAACCAAAATTATTGTTTGTATTCTTGTGGAGGTTGGTTGATGTATGTATAGTTTGTTTGCTGATAAATAATTTAAAATTTTTTGTCGAAATGAGTTATACTTCGACAGTAGAAAAATAAAAAAGTTGATATCTACAATTTTACAAAATATATTCCAACACTCAAGTTAGTAAATGAATAATAAATTTTGTAAATTGTTATATCTCAAAATGATTTTATTCTTACCTTCTTTTTATATTTGGAATGAAATGTATTCAGTTATTTTTCCGAAAATCTCACTTAAATAAGAATAATAATGTTTTAGAACGTTATTATACGTTTTGATATTTTTATAACCGAACTATAATGTTTATAATCGATTTAGAACATTTTAACCAAGTTATAACGATCACAGCATAGTTCCCAAACTTGACTTGGTGATATTTTGATAAAGCAGGTTGAGGTTTTTGAATTATAATTCAGCGATATGAGTTATAGGTATGGAACCCATTGATCAGCTTACTTTATTAAAATACAATAATTTGAAAATTGGAGATGATTGAACTTAACGTATATGGAAAAGTGTAGTAGTCTTTCTATTGATTATACCGTTTACATTTTCCAATGCAATCTGGTCCGTTGATTTCGAAGGAAAGTAACAGTCAAAAATTTTTATAGAACTGAATGATTTTATTAAATATGATATTTTTACTTGTGATTGGAATCCTGAAGGGATTTATAAAGGCAACGTTTGCTTTCTTTAAAGCGGTTTGTGAAATCATAAAACCATGAATAAAAGAGGTTAGTTTATTTGTTTCTTTGTTCTACCATTTTTTTCTTCTTGTTTTCTAATTTTCTTTCGAAAAAATCATGGGTGAGAAAAAAAGAAAGGAGAAACTGAAAGATGATGATGATGGCTCTTATAATTGGGTTAGCAAGAATGTTAAAATTCAAACTTCTCTTTTTGTGGATATGAGTAACTATGGGTGAGATTGACATTTCAAAAATAGTTAGGGGAGATTCTGGAGTGAGGGTTGAGTTGTTTCCATGCACTAGGGTTGATCGTGTTTTTCATAGAAAATAGATTTTGAATATTTTTACATGCATAGCTGTGTTCTTGAAGAACTTCGTGTGAAGGTTCCATTTACTATTTTTGAATGTGATGTTTTGAGACAACAAAATTGCGCGTCTTCTCAACTTCATCCAAATGGTTGGATTTTTTTTTTGAAATTTTGATGGAGTTTCTAAAAATAAAGTCCTCTGTTGAGTTATTTTTGTCTTTGTTTTAAGTAAAGGGGTTTAAAAGGGGTTTGGGTTAATCTAAATAGTGCTCCATGTTTTGCTATTTTCAAACTCTATAAGTTATCCTTTAAGCATTTCAAGAAAATAATTTTGAAAATAAAATTGGTCGACGAGAATTTTTCTTTCTACTTGGATGAGCATTTAGGTGAGAAGTTCCCCCTATTTTGATGTTCATAGTCACAACATATTTTGAGTATAGAAGAGATAACTCTTTAGAATGAATGTTTAATAGAGTATTTGGTAGAGGTTATTGATAAGAGAAATTTAATATCTGTCTTTGATTTGTTTCCATGGGAGGAAGATAGAATGTCGGTAGTGAACTATCTTGTGAGAGCTGATAAGTTATTTTTGAAGATGTGATAGTTGGCTATATTTTTTAGATTGTTTAATTGTTTTGTAGGGGAAAGTATTCAGGTATATCGACGGCAAGCTTGATAGCTCGTCTGAAGATGAAGAATTTTGAGAAGGAGAGGTCGTCTTCCAATTCCAAAAAAATTGATAGAGAGAGGGAGGTAAATCGACTAGCCCCTAAGAAGAAGAGTTTTGTTTTCAAGAAAAGAAAACCCGATGTTATTAACTTAGGTGATGATATTGCTGAGAAAGTTAGGGAGATTCCTTTGGAGGAGATAACTACGTTTGAGAGCAAGTTGGAAAAGCTACATGATTTTTCCAAGGATGGGGACGATTTTTTGGTGTGGGATAAGAAGTTTCCGTTTATGGTCATGGTGGACGAGGTATTGTAGGCATCTTCCGACGTTTTTCTGATTGATGAGGTTGGGGATATCGCGGTTGACAAGTATCTACAGGTATTATATTGAACTTGTTTGTAGATGTTTGATAGTAATGAGTTATATGTTGTATAATTTTTTTTATTGTGTAAGTTTTGGGGTTCCGTTTGGCTAGTATTGGTCAGAGTCAGGAGAGGAGGCATAAGAAACTTTTGCAGAAGAATGATGAATTGGTGAGTCTGAAAAAAAGCTTTATTTAAAAGAAATTGTTATTGAGGATCTGGAAAAGAAGTTGGCTGTAAAAAAAGAAGAGTTGAAATTGGAGAAGAATAATCATGACAAAGATATAGAATTGTTGAAGAAAAAGGAAATTGATCTTTCCAATATGCATAATCAAGTGAATTGAAGTTACTGTGAAGCTGAAAAATATGGAGAAGAGTCAGGAGATTGAATTTTTTTATGCTTTTGCTAAAGGCTTCGAGCATGCCGTTATGCAAGCAAAGCTATTAGTTCTGGATAGCGACCTTTCGGCGATGGATCCGGGTACAGTTGTTTGGGATGAACTCTTACCGAATGATGATGAGGCTGCCGAGGATGAAAATGACAACCTAGCAGATTGATATTTACTTATAGTTTGATTTTAGTACTTCAGATCATGAATGATTTGATGTGTTTGGACTTGACTTTTGCCAATTTGCTTTGGCTATTTTGGTTTGTAATAAGTAGTTTTTTTAACTTACCTCGTTTAGATAATATCTTACCACTTTTTGATTATATTATGATTTTGTGGATTGATGACTGGGTAATGATTGTTTTTAATTGCCATGAGTTGATATCATATTATAACAAATTTTTTATTCCTATTTATCATAAATTTGATAGAAGTGCACTTATACTTGACAAGAATATCTCATTTGTTGAACTTCGTTTGAAAATTGAAATATCACCGAGTTCGATTACGTATGGTTAGGTATCGAAGAGTTATAACTAGTGGATAAATCTTTTGTTTTTATTGAGTATGTGATTGAATGATTCAGTTGACATTAGATAGTCATAGTTCGAATTGATAGAGAAAAGAAGATAATTGATATAGATCGGCCTTTTTATAGCCACGATTAATTTGTTATATGACCTTTGTTTACAAAGGTGCAGGTAGGCTTGCCTTGTTAAAATCTTTCCAAGCAAAACCATCTTTAGAAAAAATCTGGTGTTGAGTTAAAAAATTAACTAGCATAATTGATGATGACAAACATTAATTTTATTGGGCTAATTACCCAATTAGTTTTGATGATTTTGCTTTAAGTGATGCAGGCAAAAAAAATTCACCATTGCAGTAGCCCAAAATAATTGAAATAAATTCAGGGACCTCACAGTGTGCAACACTTACAAATAATTCCAAATTAATTTAGAACAAAGAAATCAAATGGGCTGAATGGACAAAGCCAACCCAAGCCCAAATTGATTCGTCATTCTAATCCCTCCAAAGTGCTTCCACCAAAAGCAACGTTCCATTTTTTATCTTCGGTCAGAACTCAGAGAAGAGATAGAAAGCTTAGTTTCTAAGTCATTCACCAAAGAAGAAAGAAAGAGAAGGGTTAAGCAAAAAGGGGTTGAGGTCTAATCACCCAAATTAAACCATATCAAGCTAAATCAGAGGCTAAAGATGATTCATTTCCTTTTACATGCATTTTACTTTCTTCCCTCCTTCTCTAACTCTCTGCTACTTTATTTTGAGATATATGAAAAAAGTGATCTCTGAGACATACTGCTGTGAATCAAAGGCCAAGATTATTTCTTGGGGACTAAGTAGTATCTTAAGGGTTCAGATGTGGAATTGCCATTGAAAGCTTTTCTTCTTTGTTGTTCTGAGTCTTTCAGTCAAGAAAAAGGGATCCGTTCCAAAATTCCAATTTGGGGATTAATGGAAGAAAGTGATCGGCTAAGTTGGAGAAGCACAAAGCTCGAGGGTTGACTTTGAAGAGAGCATCTCAGCAACATGCAAGGATATACAAAAAAAGTTTTTTTTTTTTTTTGCTGAAGCAAGGCGAAAGAACTAAGGTTTGAAGTTCATGTTCTGAGAAGTCTTCTCTGAGAGATTTCATCAACTTGGACAGTGCTTTCTTTTAAAGAAGTATTCCACCAGAATGAGGAACTAAATCAGAGTCAAGAAAATCTGGTTTATCACATAGCAACAGTGGCTGTTGAAGAATTAATCTCCTTCATGTTTTATAGATTGTAGTTTTTATTTTCAATGTATATCTTTCTGTAATTTCTTGAATGAAAAAAGACTGAAAGAGAGAGCTTAGAAAAAGCCAAAGAGTGATAAAAGACTGAGTGATACACTTAAGTAAAAAGCCTAGAGTGTCTTCAGATTTCTTTATGTTATTTTTGTGTCTTGTATCTTGTATCGGTGAGGTACCCCTTTCTTAGTTGGATAAGCACTAAGAGTGAAGAGTTAGGTATTAGCATAACCAAGTCAAGTTAGGTTAGAACTTGAGAATGAAAGGATTGTATCAATCATGTGGAATTGGTGTATGTAATACTTTAACTATAGTGAAAATTTCACCACTGTTGTGGTGGAGACTGGATGTAGGTTGCATTGCACAAAGCAACTGAACCAGGATACATGATGGTGTTAGCTTCTCTCTTTCCTTCTCTGTTCTATTTTCTGATATTCATGAGAAAAAATAAAACTATCTCATAAATTTTCTGCTGCTGAGTTCGAACAGAATCTAAGTGAAAGTTTATAAGTTAAGCATTATTTCATTAAACTAAAAGAAGGTCATAGATTCAATCCCCTTTTCTCTAAGTCTTCTACAACCTTCAATTGGTATCAAGAGCCTTGGTCTCAAGAATCAAGTTTCACCCCTTGGAGCAAAGGTCCAATGGAGAACAACTTAGGCACAACCACAGTTGCCTACACTCTAACTGAAGGCCAATTGATGCGTGAGCATATTTCCTATCTTTTCCTAATGAATTTGCATCTAATTTGTTGAGTTTAATAAAGAATTAATTATCTTTTAGCCAATATGGATGCTACTTTGAGTCTTTTGCAATTTTGTTTATTTTAGGTAGCATTCAGCTAGAGTTGATGGATTTTCTGCATCACAAGAATCAAAGGAGATGGCAGCGAGGAGCAACACATACGCGTGACTAACGCGTGCACGTGATTTGGGCTTTCCACGGCGACGCATGCGCGTGACTGACGCGTACGCGTTATTTGAAGAATTTCACAACGACGCGTGCGTGTGACTGACGCGTCCGCGTGACTTGCGAAAAAGACCATTGATGCGTACGCGTGACATATTCCACGTGCAGAAAACGCAGAAAACACTGGGGGTGATTTCTGGGCCCCATTTTAGCACCCAAGTTAGGCGCGGATCCAGTGAAGCCAAGTGGTCCCCACGTTACAAGACGCGGAGTAGTTAGTTAATTCTGATTTAAATTCAAATTTGATTTTAAAATAGGAAAAGATATTATCTTAATTTTAGATATTAGATTTTAAAATTAATTAGGATTAGTTATAAAAAGGGAAGACTTCTCTTCTATTGAAGAGGTTCCATGAAGGGGATTTCATTAGGGAATTCTATACAAATTTACATTCCACATTCCATGAGCAACTAATCCTCCATTGTTAAGGTTAGGAGCTCTGTCTATTTGTATGGATTGATTTTATTACTTTTTCTATTTTTATTTATGTATGGATTTATAATTTAAGAATTGTTTTCTCTCTTTATCTTATGAATTTGGGTGGAACTGAAGTATGACCCTCTTTCTATTTGAGTTCTTGTAAAACTTGGAAAAGCTCTTTACTTGAACAACAGCTTGAAAACAATTTCTCCTAAATTTTAATTATTTGGATTTAACAGGATACGTGACATATAATCCTCTTATTTTTGGGTAATTAGAATTTTTGTGGCATATAAACTGAAATTTGAACTTCACCTTCTAATTGGAATTAATTGACCAAGGAATTGGCAGTTAATGAATTTTAGAGGAAGCTAGAAAGGTCTAAGAAATTAGGGTCTAGTCACATGTAGTTTGCCATAAATTAAATCCTACATAATTAAAATAGTTAGTAAGAAAAGTTAATCCGAAAAAATAGATAACTCTGAAGCCTTAACTGTTTTCTCCATATTTTATTCCCAACTTATTTATTTGTCTATCCTTTTGATATTCTGAGTTCGAACTTAAACCTTTTGAATATCTCAAAACCCTTTCTGCTTGCCTAACTAAGCCAATCAATCAATCATTGTTGCTTGATTCATCAATCTTCGTGGGATCGACCCTTACTCACGTAAGGTATTACTTGGTACGACCCGGTGCACTTGCCGGTTAGTGTGTGGTTGCAAAAATACCGCACCAAGTTTTTGGCGCTGTTGCCGGGGATTGACTGTGATTAACAACTATTAGTTGTTTAATTGCTTAGATTAGGCATTTTATCTTTAATTTTATTAAAATCTATTTTTAAATTTTTTTTTGAAAAAAATATATTTATTTTGATTTATTTTATTTAATTTTTTTCTCTTAGTTTTTGAAATTAAGTTTGGTCTCCCCGTAGTAATTTTTCTCTAAAAAAAATATTTTCAAAAAAAATTTCTGTTCTGTCTTCTTTGTTTTCCTATTTACCACATGGTGCGTTTAATCCTTTTTGGTATTTTGTGCTAAGGAAAAATAATGGAGAGAGATCACATAGGTTACTACTCACACCCAAGTAGTGATTCATATTATAGTGGATGGAGAAACTATCCAAATTTTTGTTGGCAAAGTCAAAACCAAAGGAATTTCAATACTCCATGTTCCAACTATCAAGAGCCACCACTTCCATATTCATATCAAGAACCACCATCTCCATATTTATATCAAGAACCGTCATCTTTCTACCCATATCAAGAGCCATAATCTCTCTATTCATACCAAGAACCATCCTCTTTCTACCCATATCAAGAACCACCATCTCTATATTCATATCAAGAACCATCATCTTTCTACCCATACCAAGAGCCACTATCTCCTTATTCATCTCAAATACCATCAGATCTTGAACTTCTCATGAAAGAATTCCTACATGATATAAAGACAAGTGTCAAAAATGTAGAGAAACATGTGCAATCGCTAATCAAGAACCATGAAGAGGAACAAGCAAATTCCTTCCCAAGAGATACAATGCAAGACCCTATGAAAGAAAGTGAGGAAACCAATCAAAGGAGTTTATATTCCAGTAAATTAGAGAACTTTCCACCCTCACATATGGAAGAAGAGGAAGATGCACAACCTCCCATGCCCTTGGTAAGCAATGAAGAAGAGATTGAATTAGAAGAAAGCTACCAAGAGGAAGAGGTTGAAATTAAGGAAGCTTGCAAAGAGGTAGAAGAATTCAAAGAAGAACACAAGGGAATGGAGCTTGCAAGACCTCTTCCAAAGCCATCACCATCCAATACAACATTCAAATGGGTAAAATTCCTATCCTTAACCTTTACTTTCCCACTTGAATATGGGCTACTGAAGACGGATGGTCAACTTAGAGCTCTTTGTGGCATTAAGAGTAAGAGGAAGATGGTTAGTGGCAAGAGTTGTCAAGCAAGGTTCAATATGGTTGCATGCTCCAAATTGATGTGCAAGGATTGGTGTAGAGCTCAATTGAATGGGTCTAGAAAGTTGTTTGGATGTCTCTGTGAGAATTCAGATTGCTTGCCACCCGGTGGGAACAATGGTTATCCACAAGAAGACAGATGTAAAAGCAAGGTTTGGGACCCTGGAATTCATTCCCACAATCAACAGTCTTGGGGCCTTGTCACTTGCTTCAACTTGCTCGAAGGCGTTATGCGCCTAGCTTGGGATTCCAGTGGCCATTGGAATTACAAACATTGATGGAGATTCCTGGATCAGTACAAGCACAAGCCACCATGACAAGGAGCTCACCACATGTCCAACTCAAGAACTTTAACTAAAAGTTCTTGGTGGGAGACAACCCACCATGGTATGATCGTTCCTTTTCATTCTTAGTTGTTTTTCGTAGTAGTAGTTTTCTTACTTATTTGATTTTTATTGAGTTCTTACTAATTTTCTGATCACGCAGCTATTTTAGAACAGGAAAAAAAAAGAGAGAGAAGGAGCACATGACGCGCAAGCGTCAGATGGGTGTGCGTGAAAAATAAATTTGAACAGAGGGTTGCGCGGGAGTGGCACAAGAATGATGCCTCTAGCACAAACAAACCCACGTGTACGCGTACCCCATGCATGCGCGTTGTTTGTGATTTTCACCACTCACGCGGGCGCGTCACTGACGCGTACGCGTGACCTGGAAAAACGGTGTAAATATGTGTTTGGACAGAGAGTTGTGCTAGCTTGGGGCTGGAAGTGTGCTAGAAGCACAAAACTTGATCACACGTACGCGTCCCTGACGCGTGCGCATCATCTGCACAAATGGCCATCCATGCGTGCGCGTGCATGACGCGCACGCGTCGATTTAAAATTTGGGTTCCCAAGCCACGCAAACAGAGACTTGTGCATGCGTGCAGCTGGCTACGCACGAATCGCACAAAATCCAGGGCACGCGTACGCGTGCCTGACACTTACACGTCATTAAGAAAATTCCACAACCCACGCGTACGCGTGCTGCCCGCGTACGCGTCGCCTGCGCTGCACAACTACACAAGTTCGCCGCCCAGTTTTAATTTTCTTCCCCCTCTCCCAATCCTAATTCTCTCTTGTTCTTTTATCCTTTTTTTTTCTTTCATCATAATATTTGTTTCTTTCTATTTTCAGTTCTTCTTTACTTGAGGACAAGCAAACCTTTAAGTTTGGTGTTGACGCTTCACTTAAGGGTTTTATGTTTATTCCTATGACAACAAAAGGGAGGCGAATCATCTTCATTGAGGAGCACAACCTGACGAATAAAGCGACCGCTAGGATAACTAAGGTGGTTGAGTTTCTTTAATTTTTTATTCCTCCCCTCTTTTTCTATGTTTTGTTCCAGTTTTCCACTGTTTTGCTTTGTTTATTGCATGATCCTTTATTAGTTAGAATCCTAGGTCTAGTTTAGTTTTTTCCTTAATTGCTTTAATTCTGAAAAGATGTCGCATGTATTACTCACTAAGCTTGAATTCAAAAAAAAATACAGGAGTGATATATTGCATGAGAAAGTGGGCCTATATTGAAGAATAGTCTTATTTACTTAAATGTGGTGGTATTTTCTGTGATTCTGAATGCAATGCATGAACAGTGCATATTTTTTATAGTGAAGTTTATGAATGTTAAAATTGTTGGCTCTTGAAAGAATGATTAAAAAAGAGAAATGTTATTGATAATCTGAAAAATCATAAAATTGATTCTTGAAGCAACAAAAAGCAGTGAAAAACACAAAGCTTGTAAAAAAAAAGATCCAAGGCTTTGAGCATTAATGGATAGGAGGGCCCAAAGGAATAAAATACTGGCCTAAGCGGCTAAATTAAGCTGCCCTTAACCATGTGCTTATGGCGTGAAGGTGTCAAGTGAAAAGCTTGAGACTGAGCGGTTAAAGTCGTGATCCAAAGCAAAAAGGTGTGCTTAAGAACTCTGGGCACCTCTAACTGGGGACTCTAGCAAAGCTGAGTCACAATCTGAAAAGGTTCACCCAGTTATGTGTTTGTGGCATTTATGTATCCGGTGGTAATATTGGAAAACAAAATGCTTAGGGTCACGGCCAAGACTCATAAAATAGCTGTGTTCAAGAATCAACATACTGAACTAGGAGAATCAATAACACTATCTGAATTCTGAGTTCCTATGGATTCCAATCATTCTGAACTTCAAAGGATAAAGTGAAATGCCAAAACTATTCAGGATTGCAGTTGTAAACCCCACTATATGAAGAGACATGAGCTTAATCGAACTTTCATTCTCATGCAAATTCAAATCCTAAGCTTATATTAGTTTCGGTTGCTTGAGGACAAGCAACAATTCAAGTTTGGTGTTGTGATGCGTGAGCATCTTTTCCATCTTTTCCTAGTGAATTTGCATCTAATTTGTTGAATTTAATAAAGAATTAATAATCTTTTAGCCAATATGGATGCTACTTTGAGTCTTTTGCAATTTTTTTTATTTTAGGTAGCATTCAGCTGGAATTGATGGAGTTTTTGCAGCACAAGAATCAAAGAAGATGGCAGCGAGGAGCGACGCGTACGCGTGACTGACGCGTGCGTGTGATTTGGGCTTTCCATGGCGATGTGTGCGCGTGACTGTCGCGTACGCGTGATTTGAAGAATTTCACAGCGACGCGTGCGCGTGACTGACGCGTCCGCGTGACTTGCGAAAAAGACCATCGACGCATACGGGCGACATGCTCCACGTGCAGAAAATGCAGAAAACACTGGGGGTGATTTCTGGGCCCCATTTTAGCACCCAAGTTAGGTGCGGATCCAGTGAAGCCAAGTGGTCCCCACGTTACAAGACGCGGAGTAGTTAGTTAATTCTGATTTAAATTCAAATTTGATTTTAAAATAGGAAAATATATTATCTTAATTTTAGATATTAGATTTTAAAATTAATTAGGATTAGTTAAAAAAAGGGTAGACTTCTCTTTTATTGAAGAGGTTCCATGAGGGGGATTCCATTAGGGAATTCTATACAAATTTACATTCCGCATTCCATGAGCAACTAATCCTCCATTGTTAAGGTTAGGAGCTCTGTCTATTTGTATGGATTGATTTTATTTATGTATGAATTTATAATTTAAGAATTGTTTTCACTCTTTATCTTATGAATTTGGTTGGAACGGAAGTGTGACCCTCTTTCGATTTGAGTTCTTATAAAAATTGGAAAAGCTCTTTACTTGAACAACAGCTTGAAAACAATTTCTCCTAAATTTTAATTATTTGGATTTAACAGGATACGTGACATATAATCCTCTTATTTTTTGGTAATTAGAATTTTTGTGGCATATAAACTAGAATTTGAACTTCACCTTCTAGTTGGAATTAATTGACCAAGGAATTGACAGTTAATGAATTTTAGAGGAGGCTAGAAAGGTCTAAGGAATTAGGGTCTAGTCACATATAATTTACCATAAATTAAATCCTACATGATTAAAATAGTTCGTAAGAAAAGTTAATCCGGAAAAATAAATAACTCTGAAGCCTTAACTGTTTTCTCCATATTTTATTCCCAACTTATTTATTTGTCTATCCTTTTGATATTCTGAGTTCGAACTTAAACCTTTTGAATATCTCAAAACCCTTTCTGCTTGCCTAACTAAGCCAATCAATCAATCATTGTTGCTTGATCCATCAATCCTCGTGGGATCGACCCTTACTCAAGTAAGGTATTACTTGGTACGACTCGGTGTACTTGCCGGTTAGTCTGTGGTTGTAAAAATACCACACCACCAGTCAAACAATAGGCCTCCCTTCTTCAACGGAAAGAACTATGCCTACTGGAAAGAGAGGATGAGGATCTTCATCCAATCCATTGACTACAACATATGGAAGATTGTTGTAAGCGGCCCCAAGATTAAAAAAAAAAGTGCTGATGGAGTGGCGACTCCAAAAGAAGAAACTGAATGAAATGAGACGACAAAAAGAAAATGGAACTAAATGCCAAAGCCATCAACCTTCTTCACTGTGCTATCATCTTTGAAGAGTACCGAAAGGTGTCTAGATGCAAGACAGCTAAAGAAATTTAGGAGAAACTCTAGGTTACACACGAAGGCACTAAACATGTCAAAGAAACGAGGATTGATATGCTGCGAAAAGAGTTTGAGATGTCTTATATGAAGGATGGAGAAAGCATTGATGAAGTATTTGAGAGATCCTCAATCATAATCAACAACCTTGATGCTATGGGTACAACCTACTTAGAACAAACTCTAGTGAAAAAACTCCTTAGAAGCTTCACAAAGGAATGGGAAACAACTGCCACTGTCCTAGCCAAGAGTAATAACCTAAGTCCCATAACCTATTATGAGCTGAGAGGAAAACTCCTTACCCATAAAGTCACACATACTAACCCAGACACAAAGAAAAATGGAATACCCCTTAAGTCAAAAATAGAATCAAAAGACAGTGAGTCTAGTGATGGTTTTTCAGTGATGAACTTATGTTTTTTACTAGGAGACTTAGAAGACTAATGAGGAACAAAGGCAAGTACAAGGGTTCAAGCTCAAAGGAATACAAGAAGGACTTGAGCAAGGTGATTTGTCATCACTGCAAGGAGGCTGGACACTTTAAGTTCAATTGTCTGAAGCTCAAGAAGGAAGAAAAGGGAAAGAAAGAAAAGAAAAGAGTGCTCATGGCATTTTGGGAAGATCTTGAAAATGATTCGAATGAGGAAGAAGACTCCGAATGTGAAGCACAAATCTGCTTTATGGCTGGTGATGATCAACTTGATGAGGTAAATTACTATGACTTGTCCATAGATGATTTACATGTTATAATTGATGACCTCACACAAAATTCTTCAAAATTGCTGGAGAAATACACTAAATGTAAATCTAAAAAAGAAATGTTGAAAGCTAAAAATGATTTTTTGAGAGAAAAGGTGAAGGAAACTGAATGTACTTTGAACATTATTAAAGAAAATAGATTTCTAAAATCTGAACTTGAAAAACTAAAAGGAAAGCACATTGTGGATCCTTCTTAAGAGCTTATTGCTGAAAATGAAAGATTAAATGAAATGATTAAAAGATTGAATGGTGACTTAGCAAAATTTGCTCAAAGTTCTAGCAACTTGGACAAATTGCTTGCTAGTCAAAGACCATTGTTTGAAAAATCTGGTTTAGGATTTGTAACCAAGGAAAGTGCAATTTTCAATTATTCATCTATGAAATTTGTGGCTTCTTCATCAAAGACAAAATCCACTTCCAACAAATCTGGTCTTGGATATAATCCCACATATGACGAAGAACTTGAAGAACTCTGTCCTAGTGAAACTGCACCATCATCAAGAACCGAACCTACATCAAATAGGTCGGGTCTGGGCTATATTTCAACAAATGAGGTTTCTCTCAAAAATCAACCTCTTCACAACAGAACCTTACATTCAACAGGCCCAAATGTTTTAAAAAATTCTAGTTATGAAGCATTTACAAAAAAGGAAAAGCAATAACAAAAATTATTTTGTCAAAGGAAATGCAACTCTTCCAAAAACCAGAAAATTTCAGTCCTTTAATCATTTTCAGCATCATAACTCACCTCCTTTTCAGCAACATGCATAAAAAATTATTTTTTTAATTGTAAGAAATTTGGAATGCTGTGTTGTAAATGAAAAGTCCAATGAAGTGTTGTTTATTGCTAAGCTTTGTGATAATGTGTATGGACTTATCCTTGATGAACTAAAGGATCAAAATGTAGCTTGTTTTCATTCTAAAAAATCTGAAAAGTGGCTATGGCACAAGAGATTGGACCATGCAAGTATGTTTCAAATAAACAAACTTGTCAAGAAAGGATTAGTAAGAGGTCTTTCTTTGATAAGGTTTGACAAAGACATCACTTGTGATGCTTGCCAAATAGAAAAATAAACAAAGAGTTCATTTAAATCAAAGGAAGACATCTCTACTAAAAGACCACTTGAATTGCTACATATTGATTTATTTGGTCCAACAAGAATTCAAAGCCTAGGTGGTAAACATTATGATTTAGTAATTGTGGATGACTACTTTAGATTTGGTTGGGTTTTATTTCTTGCAAACAAAAATGATGCCTTTTTGGCCTTTGAAATTTTTAGCAAGAAAGTTCAAAATGAAAAGGATTTAAAGATCTCTTCTATAAGAAGTGATCATGGAACTGAATTTGAAAATCATTTATTTGAATCTTTTTGTGAGGAATTTGGAATATCTCACAACTTCTCTTGTCCAAGGACACCACAACAAAATGGTGTCGTGGAAAGAAAAAATAGAAGCATTCAAGAATTGACAAGAGCCATTGATAAACCACTATTTTATGGTTTATCTTGTGCTAAATTCAGTGGGTTTTATCAGTTCTTTGCACACTTATTCATACAAACTACGTGGTTTTACAAATCCTTTCCAATTTTGTTCTATGATTGAAAACTTGCTTCCTAAGCCCTTAAATTGTGTACTTTTAATTCCCCTTTATACCATTCGATGCCGTGATTCGTGTGTTAAGTGTTTCCATGCTTTATAGGGCAGGAATGGCTTAGAGAATGGAAAGGAAGCTTGCAAAAATGAAAGAAAAACAAGAAACCAAGGAGATGGCCAGTGAGAATCGACGTGCATGCGTACCTGACGCGTACGCGCAACTAGGCGCATTCCATAGAGACGCGGACGCATACCTGACGCATACGCGTGAGTGCGCAGAAGACCATCGATGCACACGCGTGCTTGACACGTACGCGTGACATGCGCCATGTGCAGAATTTGCAGAAGACGCTGGGGGCGATTTTGGGTTGAGTTTGGACCCAGTTTTCGGCCCAAAAACACAGACTAGAGCCAGGGGACAGCAAGGACTCAAGACATACACACATTCTCATTCATTAGTTTTAGTTTTAGTTTTGGGGAATCTGGGAGAGAACTTATCACTTCCTCCAGGGTTCTTCATAGATTTATAGAATCTCTAGTTGTATGCTTTTGAGTTGGATATTGAGAAGAGTTACTACCTCCGTGAAGTTTCTATCATTCTAGTTTGTTTTCTATTCCTTTACACTTTTATTTCACATTTATCTTGTTTAGAGTTATATGGATACCTTCAATTTTGGAATTAATTAATGCAAGGATACTTTTCTATTTAATTTCATTATTTGTTCATTATCTTTAATTGAGTTTACTTGCTATGTCTTTTTCTTACTCCCTTTACTTGTATGTGAAAATGGCACCTATATCAATGGAGTAGGTTCTCAACTTGACTTTGGAGTTGATTAATAGGAGACCCTTGTGTTGGAATGCTCAAGAGTTAATTTGAAACTGGAAATTGTTGGTTGGCTCTCTAGTCACTGACACTAATCCTTCCCAAGGGAGAGGATTAAGACTTGTGAATAAGAGTTGGCTTAATTACTTGACTTTTCCTTATTCGGTAGGGGTTAACTAAGTAAAAACAATAACCTGTTACTATTACTCTTGGGAAAATTCAACAAGGATAGAACTTTCAATTAATCTTCTCTTGTTCAAGGCTTTTATTTTAATTATATAAAACCCCTTTTTAATTCCATTGCTTTAATTTATAATTATTTATTTTCCCATTTCCCAAGTTCCAAATTTCTCGAAAAACTCCTGACCGATAAATAGCACTCTTTTAGCAACTCGTTGGGAGACGACCTGTGATTTTTACTCCCAGTATTTTATTCTTAATTTGTGACAAACTCCTTTTAAATTGATACACGGAATTTTCATCAGTTAAGAACTGTACTTGCAATGCAAATTTTCATTATAAACTCTTAATCGGTAATTTTTCGCACGTCAATTTTTGGCGCTGCTGCCGGAGAATTGCAAACGTGTGCCTTATTATTAGTTATTGTAAATATTTGCTTTTTGCTTGTTTGTTTGTTTTTGTTTTTAATTCTTATTAGCTACTATGAATTCTCACCCCTTTGGCTGTGAGTTTGGTTACAATTATGTCGCAGGAAATGGAGATTCCAATGAAAACATGCATCAACGTTGGGACAATCAAAGATAGGAGGCGCCACAAGGATTTGATCAACTCTCTTGGCAACAACCCCCTCCAATGTGTTACGAGCAACAACCATTCTATGATGCATATCAAGATAATGATTATGGTGGACCTTTTCGTGACAATCTATCCCCACCACACTATGCCTATGAGCCCCCTCCTCAACATAATTTTAAACCACCATACTCACAAGCCTCATACTACCAAACACCCTCATATGATTCTAACCCTTACCCACCATACCAAGAGCCTTATGAGCCCTACGAGCCATACTTGGAACCACCCCCATTCCAATGCAACTACTCCCAAGAACCACCATCTCCATATACACCTTCCACATATCCATCAATCCACGAGTCATATGATCTTAATTATGTTATCCAAGAGGAACAAGAGTCAAGGGATCGTCTCAAGGAAAAACTGGATCGATTTCATGCAACCCTTCATCAATTGGAGTGAGTAGTAGGTAATTTAGCCTCCCTGCGCTTTGACACTCAAAGTATTCCAATTTTGATGAACATTATTTTTATGTCAGTATAGAAATGGTAATAAGTCCAATCGTGAGTATAGTCTAACCAACACGCAAATTCCGCATCAAACAATTCTACAATCTATAATCGAGAGTATTAGTCTCGAGTCGTCCTCCTTAGGAATTGCCTTAGAATGCACATTATTTATTAGGAAGTCTTTTGTGATTTTTGAGAGTTGTTATGAGAATTTAAGCTAACAAAAAGTAAACAACAATCAATCAAGATAAAAGCCTTGGCCAAGGTTGAGCATTGGAAGTTCCACCATTATAGTTTCCTTCAATTGTGATGACAATTGAGTGTTGCTTCACTTAGTTAACACCTAATTATGGAGGAAAGTCAAGTGAAAGTAACTAACTTGAGTCACAAGTCCTAGCCTAACCTTTGGGAAGTCTAGCTTTAGTGCACTCCAAGCCAATTAGCAATTCTCAATTCTCAATCAATAATTGATATCCACTACTCAAGTGTCTCCAATAACTCAACCCCTAAGCCAAGTAAGGAAATTCTACTCCATAGCTAGGGTTATCATTTCATCAAATATTTGGTGAGCATTCATAAGAGACATTATGAAATTGAGGAAAAGAAATTGAATTCAAACTATCTATCTCAAGCAATCATCAACAATCAAACAATTGGAATCAATGAACATGAAAATACCTCAATTTACTAATCCAAATCAAGTAACAAAGTATTCATAGATCTAGAGTAAATGAATCAAAAGAACACAAATTGAGAGTAGGAGAAGAGTAGATCTATGACTTGTAACAAAGCAAAATTGAAGTAGCAACTGATCTCACCAAGAAATCAAAGGAGAATTGCAATGGAGAATGAAATTCTAGAGAGACGTGGGAGTTTCTCTCTCTAACCAATGTAACCAACTAATGAAAATATCTAAAAATGTGTAAGAATGAGTGAATGGATCCCAAGCCCTTCAACCCTTGGTCTTTTTATGCTTTTTCTGCCAAAACTCTGCCCCAAAACAGGGTCAGCAACTACCTAAAATCACTGGTCACGTTTTCTTTTAAAAATCACGTGCACCCATCGGCGTCTACGCGCACAGCACGCGTACGCGTCCCTGGGGCTTTAGCAATCCGCGCGCAGATGTAAGGCACGCAGGCGCGTCCCTTGAGGTTCTGGCTCAGCCACTAAATACGTCGACTCCTGGCTTTGGCTCCCTCGCGCTGGTCACAACGATGCACATCCGCGCGTACGCGCCAGGTGCACGTGCGCGTCCTTGCTCAAAATTCCAAAGCTCCAATTTTCATGCTCCTTCCTTTTATGCATGCTCCCATCCTCTCCTCCAAGCCATCCTAGCACTATAAACTCTGAAATCACTTAACGCACGGATCACGACATCGAATGGTAATAGAGGAGGATTAAAATATATCTAATGCAATGCAAAAGAAGCATGTTTTCATTCATAAGGCAAAATTGGGAGAGGAACACAAAATCATGCATTTTTATATGAATAAGTGTGAAAGATCATTGATAAAACCCTCAAAATCTATACAAGATAAACCCTAAAAATGGGGTTTATCATCGGCACGGAGAATTTTGGAGGATAGACTCCGTGCTCCTACATGTGTACCACATATGCCCTCATGGGCCTTGGCTATGGAGAGATTGGCCTCCGACCTTTTTAGACATTTTAATAGGGGACAAATATACCCTCGTCTATACAAGCTATCATTTAAAAATGTAAAGAATGAAACTTGTCTCCTGAATTTTTTCAAATTACTAATTTCAGGCGCTATGTTTCTAGTTTTGAGATACTAGATATAAGGCCGTTGCCAGTCATCATCTTCATTAATGTTGCAAACATTAATGACATGGATGCTTAGTGTAATTAGAGTGAATTTCAAAAGAGTGATAGTGTGTGATTGTGTACTGGCGAGTTTTGACAGAATGTCAGCTTGGTAATTTTGTTCCTTTAGAATATGATGAATTTCAAATTTTAAAAAATGAGATATCAGTGATTTCACATGTAAGTATTTTGTTAAGAGAGAATCTTTGACTTGAAAAAATTGATTTACCTGTTGTACTACTAATAAAGAGTCACATTGTACATTTATTTTAGAAATATTTAACTCAATACCTAACCTTAAGCCTGCAAGTAGTGCTTCATATTTAGGCTGATTGTTGCTGGCTTTGAAAGAGAAACGTAGAAAGTGTTACAAATCAATTATCTTCAAGAAGAAATATAACTCCTGACCCTTGGGAGTTAGAGGCGCTGTCGACATATAGTGTCCATTTTGCTGGCATATCATCGGAGGTGGGATCAGTAAACTTGGCAACAAAGTTGGCAAGGTATTATGATTTGATGGATCCTCGAGCTTGATATCTGATATCATACTCGGATAGTTAGATAGACCATTTTATTAATCGTCCAACTAATTCTCATTTTGTCAGCAATTGTCGTAGCGGTTGCTCAGTTTGAATATTGATGATATGACTCTAGAAATAAGGTCTGATACACCTAGCTACTAAGGCAAGGACAAGCTTTTCTATCTTTGGATAGCAAAGTTCAAAAATTTGGAGAGACTTTCTAATGAAGTAAACAACTTTTTCATCTTGTCCCTTTCTGTAATAAAAGCAGAACTAATTTCCCGGTTAGTATTGGATAGATAAAGATAAAGTTCTTCTTCAAGTTCAGCTTTTTGCAAAATGGGAGGTTTTGAAAGAATAGTTTTTAGATTTGAAAATGCAGTTTCACATTCATCATCCCATTTGAAGTTATTTTTCTTTTTGAGTGATTGAAAAAAGTAAAATGATTTAGAAACTAAACAAGGTAAAAATATTGATAAAGCAGCAAGTCTCCCTGTTAATTGTTGGACCTCCTTTACTTTTTGAAGACTTTGCATTTTCATAATAGCCCAGCATTTTTCAGGATTTGCCTCTATACCTCGACTTGTAAACAAAAAGTCGAGGAATTTGCCTCCTTGGACACCAAAGGAACATTTCTCAAGATTAAATCTCATGTTGTATTTTCTGATTTGTGCGAAAATCTCCACAAGGTCATCTACGTGAGATTTGTTGACTTTGGTTTTTGCAACCATGTCATCAACATAGACTTCCATGTTCTGACCAATTTGCTTGGCGAACATTTTATCCATAAGTCGTTGGTAAGTAGCACCTGCATTTTTAAGGCCAAAAAGCATGACTTTATAGCAAAAATTACCATATTCAGTTATGAAAGCAGTTTTATTTTAGTCTGATGGATGTATCAGGGTCTAGTTATAACCAGAATATATATCCATAAAAATTAAAGTGCCAAATCCAGAGGAATTATCAACTGAAGCATCACTAGATGGTAAAGGGTATGCATTTTTAGGACATGCTTTGTTGAAATTAGTAAATTCGACGCACATGCACCATTTACCATTATGTTTTTTTACCATGAGAACATTAGCTAACCATGCTGTAAACCTGATTTCTCGAATGAAAGTGGCATAAATAAGCTTTTTGGTCTCCTCCAAGGATGCTTGTTTCTTTTCCAAGCCGAGGTTGCATTTTTTCTATGCTATAGGTCAGATTGATGAGTTAATTACCAGCTTATGAGATATTATAGAAAGATCGACGCCGGGAATGTCGGTGAGAGTCCAAGTGAAGAGGTCAGAATTTTATTGAAGAAATCGGCTAAGGTTCTCTTTCTCGTCTTCTTGCATTGCTGATCCTACAAAAGTGAACTTATTTGGATCGTTAGTTAAAAAAAATTTTGTAACACTTCTATTGGGGTAGGACGATGTTGAAACTCGGCTCGTGGATCCAACTCGGCTAAGGAGGGAAGCTTGAGCGAGTTGTGGACGACATTTATTTGTGTACCTATAGCTCAGTTAGATATAGGCATTTTGAGACTGATGTTATAGCAATGCCAAGCTTCATGGGGGTCACTGTGAATTGTTGCAACAAGGTTGTCCTGCACATAAAACTTAACACAAAGATGAATTGTAGAGACAACTGTATCGAAATTATTCAAAAAAGGTTGGCCAACGATTAGGTTATAAGGACTAAAACAATCAACCACAAGGTATTGAACATCTAAAGTTTTGGTTAGAGGACTCTCACTAAGTGTTGTCTATAACCACATTGATCCCAACACAGGTATTCGTTCACCTGAAAACCCCACTAGGCCTCGAGTGGATGGTTGCAATATGTTGTCACTTAACTTTATTTTCTAAAATGTGGAGTAAAATAAATTATCGATGCTGCTTTTGGGGTCCAACAAGACTCTGCGAACAATTAGATCTCCCAGTTGAATTGAAATCGGACGATTAGAATGTCATTTCAGGCAAGTTGGGCAAAGTTTGATGATTGTTAATGGTGTCCTCTACAGTGAGCATAGCTTGGTAGGTGCGTTTACGAGTAGAGCTTGATACTCCACCACCAACAAAGCCCTCAGATATGCAATCAATCACACCTCGGGTTGATTGGGCTGAGTAGTGTGTGCTTTGTCCTTGTCTCAACAAGATTGACCCGCAGAAGATAAGGCAGATGGATGTGTGATGCACTTTTGGATATGGACGCCGATGTATTTTTCCAAATGTCCTTGCCAAGGTAAGCGCTCGAGTAAGCCTTTGGCTACAACACACTCATAAGTAGTGTGCTCGTGTTTTTGATGAAAAGTACAGTACTTTATTTTGTCCACATTCTTGAGATCTTGATAGATTCCAACCTTTCAAGGAGGTTTGATTAGCTTTGAATTTAGTATTTCCTTAATGATTTCTTTCTCCTGATGTTGAATTGAGTGTAAGAATCATAACGTGGTGTTAATTAAAAAGATCTCTTGTTATCTCGATTTTTGTCATCATCCTTGTTGGTTTGACCTTTTTTGACCTTCAAGCTTGGTGCAGCTCTTCGATCTCCATTTGTCCCTTGGCTTTCTCTTTAAATTCGGCCAAGGTTTGAGGTTTTGCCACAGTAATAGCCTCTTGAAATTTTCCTGGGCAAATGCCACTTTTAATAGCATGTAAGTGTACCTTTGGATGAAGGTTTGGAATGCTCATTGCTACTTTGGTGAAGTGAGTATAACGTACTCTCTTAAGCTTTCATGCTGCCCTTACTTGATGGTGTTCAAATAATCGGAGTCATGTAAATATATGGAAGATACAGCGAATTAATCTTCAAATAACTTAGCGAGCTCCTGAAAGCATAAGATAGAATTTGCAGGAAAAGAGGAAAACCAATCAAGTGCAGGACCGTCTAAAAATGTTGGAAAACAACAACATAAGATAGGATCAGAACCATCGTTTACTATCATCATGGAGCAAAAATTTTTTATGTTCTTTTTTGAGTCCCCCATACCGTCAGAGGGAGTTAATGTCATCTGTAAAACTCAGAGCTTTTGAAAAAGGGCTATCATGAGCTAATTTCAAATTCAGTATTTCTGTAGCTTCAATTTCAGAAATTTCTTTATTAAAGAAAGTTAAAGCGAGTTTTGATTTATTGAATTTGAAATAAGTTATGATTATTATCCAATTCTACAATTATTGGATTATTTTCTATATTTAAATTATAAAGTTGGCAGTTACGAAATGATAAGGGTTTTATATGATTTGGACTAAATAATTAATATTTTAATATATTAATACGGCTGTTTTGGAAAATAGAGAAATTAGTTATATTATTTCTAATTTTTGAATTTGAACATTTTATTGAAAATAATTTGTGAAAGTGATGAACAAATAGTATTTTCTATATATAATTAGTGTTGGATTTAATTGAGTTTCAATTACTATATTATCCCTACTCTTATATAAAATTACAAAAATGCCCCTAACCCTAATTTTTTCAAAATAATGAAACCCTAATTTTCCAACCCCTAACCTTAACAGAAGCAGCCCTCACCCCCTTCATCCTCTTCAATGAAAAACTTCAGACAAAAGAAACAGAAAATCATGGAGGAGGGAGCTTGAGAAAGGAGTTCGAGCAGAGAGGGAACCGCCCAGCCGTTGTTGTCGTCCCGCCACTCACTGCCGCTGCTGAAGGAGCCGTCACCAATGCGTCGTCGTCGCTGATGAGTCCGGCCGCCGCCCAATTGCGCCGCCGTCATGAAGTCCTCGCCGCTGTCTTTCTGTTTGCAAATCGTTGCCATCATTGGAGCAAAGGGCGAGAGGGAGAACTTGCGGTGGGGGAGAAAGGGAGGCGTTGCCATTCTGAGCAAAGTTACCGCCGCCGTTCCTTCGTCACCGTCGTAGTTAGGTCACCGGGAGAAGGAGAACCTGACATGAAGAGGGAGAAGAGCCATTGTGGTTCGTTTCTCCCAAATCACTCTCACCACTACCTGTGCGCCATTCATGCTTTCGTCGGCACCAAGGGTCCGTCGCCATGGGTTGTTTCCACCGCCGGCGGTGCCATTGAAGGGAGCCTGCCGCCTCCGTCAAAAAAAGGTTCAGGCCGCCGCAGGTGTCGCTGCCGGAGAAGGGAGCTGCGTCGGATAACTCTTCCGGTAAGGGTTTTACTTGAGGTTTTTGCCCTTTTGGTTTTCGAGAAGGTTTTAATGCTACGTGGTTTTTATAGTTGATCCACCGAAGCTTCTGGCCGCCGCCGGAGCTGTTGCCGGGCCTGTTCGAAATCGCAGCTACTTCGTTTTGCTAGTTCAGCAAGTATTTATGTTTCGGAAAGCCTCACGTTAGTATTCTGTTGTGTTTGGTTAATGAATAAGAGTTTTGATAACGTGGGGTCGAGTCCTGATTATTATGTGTTGCGATTAGTGTTGCTATGGTTATTGCGAAAGTGGCTTGGAGCCGAGGTTTTGGTTGCCGTTGATTTTGAGCTAAGGCGAAAAGGACTCTATGAGGCGTTTGGGTTATGGCTTGCGTTTTGAGGTAGGGCGCTTTCCGAAAACTATATTTTATATTTGGAATTATTACATATGGATACTGATGTGAGATAATGTGTATTTGGTGACTGTAGCAGCCTTATGTATTATTTGATTGTCTCAAATGATTATAAATGTTTGTTTGGCTGGATTGTTGTGTGGTTTTGTGAAACGGAATGTTTTTAAGTTTATTCTTTTCAAGATCTGAGATCGAGTTTAATCCGTTAAGAATTGATTTGAATTGAGTTAATTTTTTTGATAATGCGAAATATCGAATGCACTTTTGGATTCGGCCTGGTTTACTTTAATTGACTTGGTTTTGACAAATGATTTGTTGCTGAACCGTTTCTTTAAAGCTTTGGAAATGAGTTAAATTAGTTGATATTGATTTGATTTTGGAACGGTTTCCTTGAGATATGAAAATGAGATGATTGTCGGCTTTAGTTTGCTTTTGAACTGAATTTTGGATCTGGACTGTTGAAAAGGATTGTGAAACGGTTTAGTTGAGACCCGAACCGGGTGGCGTAGTCCAAGTTTTAGGGGAGGTGCTGCCGAAATTTCTATAAAATCCGAATCTTTATTGAAATGTTGTCTGAAAAAATGATGAGTTAAAGGCTTCTACTATTTTATTTAAATTATCAAAAAAAAGGATGATTCATGCTTTTGAAATGAATTATTAAAGAGGAAATTGTGATTTAGTCTTGTTTCTTAAGAAAAGCATTGTATCTCTTTTGGGAGAAAGTTATTCAGATGAAACTTATGTTTTAAAGCTGTATTAAATGTGATAAGGGCTATGCCTTTGAATTTGGCTTGAGGGTTTCAATTAGAGAAGTTTCAGTGACTTTGAAAGAACCTGAACGTCTATTGACAAGTTTCATTTTAAAATGTTTTGGGAAAGGTTTTAAGTACTCTTTGAATTCTGAATCTTTGCAAGACTAAAACAATTTGAACAGTTGAAACTCTTTAGAATTTATCATGGGGTTGAAGCTGGTTTTGCCTAAGTAAAGGAAACGGCTTTGAAAGAAGTAAATGATTACATGACTCGGTTTGGCTTAGATCCTATTTTATTACTCAAATCAGAAAGCCAAGGTTTTAATGATTTTAAGAGAATTTGACAGAATGAGTTATGTTATTCTCTCCTAAAGACTTGAGACTCTGCCAAGGGACTTTTGTTATAAAATCCCATTGTTGGATGGATGATTTTGAATATTTCAAAATAAATCTTTAACTTTCCATAGTTTTGGAAGTTTTGGAAAGAGGATGCCGAGAGTGGCTTTATTTTAAAAAGGGAACCTACCTTCAGAAAAAGGAGCTTTTGAGCCTGAGATGATTTGAGAAATGGAAACTTTAAAGCCAAGGCTGAAAAGAGTTGAAACTTGATTTCAAGGTGAAATGAATTGAGAAAAAGTGATTTTTGGCTTAAATGCCGATTTTATAAATTTGATGATGTTGAATGGTGGAAGTGTTATTTTATTATAAGCTGGAATGGCTGTGTATGCTATTGAATTATGGCTGGTTGTCGAATGAGTTATGAGCCGTATGGCTGATTATGAATTATGAATTTAAGCCAGATGGCTGAGATGGATGTTGATCCATGGCTGAGAATGAATGCATATATGCTGAGATATTGATAATTGTGATTTTGCACTTGCACTATCTGAGACACGAGTTCCCTAGAAGAAAGTAGTGGCTAGCCACCACGTGCTCCAAGTGGAGACTCGAAACTCTGTTGACCATATGTTGTAAGGGTGGCCGGGCACTGTGAAAGCCCCGGATGAGCTCGCCCCCGTGAATATACACCAGTGAGGGTGTTGGATATGGATCATGATTATGATCAAGTTTATGTTGAGTATAACTCGAGTTGGGGATGCACGATAGAGGGACAGTACAATGGTTAGCTACCAGGACTTGTCGGGTTGGCTATATAACCGACAGATGATATCATTAGCCACTAGGACAGGCATGCATCATATGCATCTATGTGACATTGTTTGGGTGTGCATATTATACTTGGTTTGCCTTTGTGATTACTTGTGATTAACTGCTAATTGTTCTACTTGCTGTAACTGCTTGTTTGTGTTTGAACCTTCCTACTTGTGTTTGCGACTGAAACTCTGTTGGATTGTGGTGGATTAGTTGCTGTTGGATTGTTTGGGCCTAGGGCCGTGGTTGAAATGAGATGGACCGATGGTTGGTTTGAGTTTTGTGATTCTGGTTAGGAAAAGTATGAAAGGCTAATTTGGTTCAGTATAAATAAACCTTTTGAAAGGCTTTTAAATCTTATTTTGATTGAACAGTTACTCTTTCAGAAAATATTTTAGATTTCTCTTTTATTGTAAACCGTTGTTTTTAAACGAGGCATAAGACGGTTATTAATCACTGGTACGGTTTATCTTCATGTATCCTATTACAGTAATTCCCAAAAACTCTCTACTGAGAACCCTTTCGAAGATGATGTTCTCACTCCCCTACATTTTTTCCCTTTCAGGATATGGACGCAGATGTTATGAAGAGTTTATTTAATTGTTGTTGAGATGCTCTGTATTGCTCTAGTTATTATTTATTGTACCCTTGCCTTTATCTTGATATATTCTGTAAGAGGGATAGGAATTGTATTGGTTAATGCTTGTAATATTATTTATATATAAGTATGTATATATATGGATGTACTCTTTAAGAGTTTTTGTAAGTTGTATGGTATCTATGGATGTACATTGTCAAACAAAAATATTTTTGGGAGCGGTATTGCGGTTTAAAGTTTTAAACAGGCTCATATTATATAATTAAATAGTATAAGTGTCGTCGTAATGTCCGAACTATCAGAGTCGCGCAGCCAGAAGCGTGAGTTTTGGTTGTTAGGGTGTTACATCATCGGTAACGTAAAGTTCCTGGATAATTTAAAATCCATGACCTCGGCTGTTAATGGTCCAACTGCGTTGTCCAATTCATTGTCTTCATTATTTTGTTGATCTCCTCTGGTTATTGAGTTTCAGAGATATGCATTGGATCAGAGTTTTTTTCCTCGTCATCTTGTCGTTCATTGTGATCATCGTTATGAGCAATTCGAGCATTGGTTAGCTCAACTTTTTGATTTGTCATTTTTTTATTTTCTTCTGCCATGCGCTGATTAGCTTGATGTAACTCTATCACCATCCGAAGAAGCTCGGAAAGTGTGGGAGGAGGTTGCTCAACCATAAGCACACCTGAAAATTTTGGGACCTAAAGAAAAAAAGGACTTTTGTTTCTAGGCCCACGGTAGGCACCACTTGTTCTTATGGAGGTTGGCCACTGTATAGCTCATTAGCCAGTGAATAACTTGGAGCTTTCCGTCGAGATGAATTATACTTCGATAGTAGGAGAACAAAAGAGTGGGTATCTATAAAAAGTACTCAGACGCTCAAGTTAACAAGTGAATAATAAGTTTTGCAAATTGTCATACCTCAAAATGACTTTTTTATCTTTCTTTTATATTTGAAATGAAATGTATTCGATTATTTCTTCAAAAATCTTACTTAAATGAAGAATAATAATATTTTAAAATATTATTATACATTTTGATATTTTCATAATTGAACTATAATATTTATAATTGAATTATAATATTTTAATTANTTATTGAAAACGGTATTTCCTCGTCCACAGTAATAATTTGTTACCAGAGCACTTTCTGTTTATACACACGATACAATAGTAGTTGTTGTTGGACATAATTATACATTTGTCATTTATTTAGCTGTTAAAAGTTTTTGGATAAGTAATTATATGGTATATTTAAAATTTTTTTGATAAACCAATTTGAGGTTGATTATTTTTATTAAGTAAACTATTTAAGTATAAGATAGACAAAAGAAAATACAAAAATTACATTATAAGATCAAGAGAAACTATGTTTGTGTAAAAAAATATCATATAAAGTATTTTTATATTAATAAATTTTTAAAATAAATAATTTTATCACGTTATTATCACTTAGATAGTAACTGCCCACTCAGACTAGTACTTCTTGGACACATTGCATTTTCTTATTTCGGTAAATTCTTGATCAGTGGCTATCGGCTAATGAATGATGATTTTTTCCATTTTAAAGTATCAGTGAGCGGAAAAATTTTAGAAAAATAAATTAAAAAAAAAAATAATTCATCAGAAGAAACTTCGCGGAAGCTCCCTATATCACACCATAACATCTTATTATAAATATATATAGTTGTCATGTAGAAAACAACATACACACATAATAATAGAGCCTATAGCTTCATTCTAAGGCAGTTACAAAATCGGTTACAGAGTATTATTGTCACTTTATTGTTGCCATATTCATCATCATTGTAGAGCCCTTGTTGTCGTTTGCATTTGCCTCTAGTTGCTACAAAAAATGGCGTCTCACCAACAAGAGCCATGGCTTCTAGAGAATGGAAATGTGAAGGTGTTGACTAAGGAAATGCGGCACGGCCATGGCCGGAGCCGTACTGCCCACAACATGTCGTCCTCTTCTCTTAGGAAGAAATCCGACCGGACCCTGGTGTCGAAGGTTCGGTGCGGATTGCTAAGGAATTTGTTGGTTAACATCCAAGAAGTTATTCTGGGGACAAAGTTGTCCATCTTGTTCCCAGCAATTCCCATTGCCATCATTGCCCAATGCTATGGCCTTGGAAGAGTGAGTTCTATTGTTACTCTTTCGTAGCTTTTCTTCAGCATTTTTAACTTCGCAATGCTGAGGGTGTATAACTTGGTCATATACGAATACAATTTATGCATCAGGGAATCCTTTTTCATACCGTTTATATTAGATTATTAGTTTTGTGTCCGTCTATAAATTAGTGCCTAATTTTTATTTAATTTATTTTTTAAATTTTTTTTTATATTTTTAAAATTAAATATTAATTGTTATTTTTTTTTTTCTAACAAGTTACACACCATAATAATTTTCGTAGTTTTGTTGTTATAAAACTTTTGTTGACTGGTTTTTTATTACTCTAAATTGGTTTGGAATAACATTAAACTTTGTTAGGTAGACAATAATTTTTGTGAATAATATGAACAATGAATTTTAAAATTGACCTAATAAAATAAAAATATATTACATCCTCTAAATTATCCACATAAATCTTAATATTATGATAATTATCCTCACATATAGTAAATTAAACATGGGATATATCTATTGTTCATATTATTTAATATTTTTATTATTTACCTATACTTTTCTATTTAATTATACGTGCAACATATTTTTACAGTGTTTCCAAAACAAAAATACTTTATAATAAACACTGAATAAAAATTTAATTCCGTCTTTGTCTATTTTTATAAAAATAAGGCCATTTTTATTTAAAAAATATTTTGATCTAAATTATTTTATTTTGAAATAATATGACTTTTTATTATTTTTATCTCTATTATTTTTATAGTTTAACCATAATTTATTATCATCGTTGTTTTTTTATTATCATCATCAATACTAATATCAATACTATCAACATCAGTGATAGATCTAAAAAATTTTGAAAATAGAGACAAATATATATAGTATAATAATAATTTTTATAATTATATTATAATATTGTAATTTATAAAATATGATTACTTTTATGTTTAAGATTTCAAAATTTGAGAGAGTTTCAATAAATCTAATATCACAGCACCTAATGTATGATTTTAGAGGTAGATTTTTTATTTTTTCAACCAATTAAAAGGCTAAAATTACTATTCAATCTTATTTCAAATATAAAAATGTCTACAAAAGTTGCCAATAACCTATATTAGTTTGTTATGGGGGCAAAATTAATTTTGTACGGGGACAACTAATTTATATTATCAAAAACTATTAAAAAATTTTCAAAATTTTACTGGGGCAATTGCCCCCACTACTTCAAGAGTATCAACATGAATGTTTTAAAAAAGATCTTTATATTATAAATTTTTTTTCTTATAATATCATTTCTAGCTATGATCTTTTTCTATTTAACTACCACCAATAAATAAATTTTTTAAAAATAAATTTATTAATAATTTTTGAGACTTTAAAACCCATAAATTACAAATACAATTTTTAAAATTAATTTTTATTATTATTTAACGAATTTTTTAATAAATAAATCATATTATCCCAAAATATAAAAATGAAAAGTCAAAGTATATTTTTTGGACAAAACATTCGTCTTATATTCCATGAGAATAGGTAAGGACTGAATTGAATATTTACTCTAACAAACACACAAAATTATCCATGATGTATTTATATATATTTTTTAATAAAATAATCAACTATTAAAATAGTCGAATTTTCTGTAGCAAATAATCAATCTTTTTCTACATCACTATAATAAATGTTTTCATAAATATCAAATATATATTCTTAGAGGATAGTTGATTAGTGAATTTTAGTGTATTATGTAGAATGATTGCTTTCAAAATAACTTGCTTATAGGAAAAAGCCAAATAAATTTTTCTTAAAAAAGGAAAACATTATTAAGAAGTAGCGTATCATTTAATTAGCACTTTGCACATCTTTTTGTCTATGATAAAGAAACAATGCCTAAGTAATTTCTTGATTGTAAACAGCCATGGATTTTTGCATTGAGCTTACTTGGGCTTACACCGCTTGCTGAACGTGTCAGCTTCCTCACAGAGTAAGGAAGATGATGAACCTGTTGTATTCTTTTATTTATTCTTCATTCAACATACAAGGTCTTAATTATTCTAGTTTTCTGGGTTATTTTTCATTGCTGATTCTTGTTCTATTTTCTTTTTTGGTGTTTGTTGCAAATTCAAATAATACTCCAGACAAGTTGCAATTTACACTGGTCCTACAGGTACGCAATACACCTTATATTACGTCACTTTCTAAGAGTTTGTTACGATATGCAATATTCAACTTTAACCGTTAGGATTCAGTTTGGACCATAACATTAATAATCATATACTCTTCTCATACACAGTCACATGTCCATTTAGGACTATTTTGGCAGCATATATAGTCACATGAAGTTATATTTAAGATTAGGGTAATTGATTAATAAGGTGTAATTACTGAATTAAGCTAATTAAAATGTTTTTTTTTCTTTTTTGTGTTATTAATTGCAGTTGGAGGGCTTCTAAATGCAACATGTGGAAATATTACTGAGCTGGTGATAGCAATATTTGCACTGAGTAGTAACAAAGTTGATTTGGTGAAGTATTCTCTACTGGGTTCTATCCTCTCAAACCTTCTGCTGGTTCTTGGAACCTCTCTCTTGTGTGGTGGCATTGCAAACCTTGCAAAGGAACAAAAATATGACAGAGTAAGCACCTCTATAAACACGTTAATTGAAACCCTTGCCAAGAGAAAAATTAATAATGTTAAGCATTGAATTTTGCAGAGACAAGCAGATGTGAACTCTCTAATGCTTCTGCTGGCATTGTTGTGCCACT
>NC_029775.3:91687442-91703709 GCF_000817695.3 Arachis duranensis | reverse complement strand
GCGGCCGCGGACTCATCGCTGTACTTGTCGAGGGCCGCCAGCATTACCATGTTGGTTGCATATTTTGCTTACCTTATCTTTCAGCTGTGGACACACAGGACATTGTTTGAAGCTGAAGATGTAAGCTCAATTAATAATTAATTACCTGAACTAATAATGAATAATAATTTAATTTGATTAATTCATTATTATTGGTTCAGGAGGATGGAGATGGTGAGAATGGTTCAGATGATGAAGAAGCTGTTATTGGAGTGTGGAGTGGTGTTGCATGGCTGGCTGGGATGACTGTCTTCATTGCCTTGTTATCTGAATATGTGGTGGACACAATTGAGGTAACATACAATTGGCTATTGCATTTTCTTTTTCAGTGATTTTTGGCACATTAAAAAACAAATGCTACCTGCATACCAAAAATTCAGTTACAAAATCAGTCACGTAGTATTTGTGTTAAAAAGTTTTTGGTAATAGAGGAGAAAATATTTTCAAAAGATCCTTATATTTTAGTGTGATGCCCAATTAATGTGAATATTAATAATTACAGGAAGCATCAGAGTCATGGGGTCTCTCTGTAAGCTTTCTCAGCATAATTTTGCTACCAATTGTTGGCAATGCAGCTGAACATGCAGGAGCAATCATATTTGCTTTCAAGAACAAGCTGGTAAATATTATAGATTTAAAACTTTATTATTATTATTATTATTTCACATAGAGTTATATTGAAAATCTGTATTTTTGTGACTGTAGGATATCACGTTGGGTGTTGCATTAGGTTCTGCCACGCAAATTGGCATGTTTGCGGTAATAAGAACTCTATTCTGAAATTTGAAAATGGACACATCCTATTAGCATTGTATATATTTTTTGAGCAATGAAAAAATAAGACTAATGCTATAAATTAATATATATATATAGGTTCCTCTATGTGTACTGGTTGCTTGGATAATGGGTGTTAAAATGGATCTAAACTTCAACCTCCTAGAAACCGGTTCTCTTGCTTTGGCAATAATAGCCACATCCTTTACTTTACAGGTATATGTGGTGAAGGTTTTTTTTTTTTTTTTGGTTTAATTTTTTTTTTAGTTTAATTTCTTTCTTAAAATGTTTGAAGTATTTAATTATTTCTATATGATATATTGAACCAAATATACTCTTTTATTATCATGGAATAAAGATATATCTATTAGGATTTATACTCTTTCAAATGATGAAATCATATTTCATTTACAAAAACTACATATTTTGACTTTGAATTTTAATTCAATCTCTAAATGAAATTTAAGGCATTGACAAAATCTCCATCCTCCTGTTTTTCATAGGATGGTACATCTCACTACATGAAAGGGCTTATTCTTCTTTTGTGCTACGTTGTCATTGGTGCTTGCTTCTTTGTACAAAGAACACCCTTAAGTAAGTAGAATAATGTTAACATTTTCAATAATGGTAATATATATTAGTAGTCTATCCATAGCTATATTATACATTTTCAATTTTCAATTCATGTCTAAAATTTGATTTGTTTTGTCTCCAGACCAAGTGAATGTTAACATCACATTCAAGTCAGCAAGTGATGCAGTTTTAAATGCTTAATAGGTGAGTTCATATAGGTGCCACATTAAGAAATAATAGTAATAATAATAATCTACATAAGAATAACAATTAACTCTTAGAGCTAACTGGAAATTACTTGAATGAGACACAGGCTTTGGCCTATGATTGGTCCCTTGTGAGATGAAGGATAGTGGCATCATCATCAAAACTCAAATGTTGATTCGTTGAATTGTTTATTGGTTTCAATATTCTATCATCCATCCATCCACCGGTCATATATCCAGACACAAGGCAGAAGAGTTTTGCAGCAGCATTGCATGTTAGTGATGAATCTGTGTCCAAGATTTTCAATCATTAGTATGATGTATCATATAATTGTGGCCTAGCTAGCTAGTGGGTATTGAGGTTAATTAAGTTGGTTATTTTATTATCATGTACTTAAGTAATTCTGAAATAAATGCAAGTTAATTGTTCTTGCATGGTGAATTTGTGGTTGAATCATTAAAGAAAGTTCCTTGAGTTTGAAGAGAATATTTACTCCTTTTGGTGTAGTTTCTCCTCAATGATCTCATGCCATTTAGCCTTTTACCCATGTTCTAGATATATAGACTTGTCATAAAAAGAAATAATAATATAAAACTACAGAAGATGTTGATTCTGTAGAATTAAAAAAAGAAAATATAATTGATGAAAGAGTGACCTACTCTAAATATAACACTAAAAATAATAAGTGCATTAGCCATTTTAACTAATAAAATTGATGAGTAAAAGATTCGTTTCACAAAAAGTTGTCAAATATCAAAATACTTTTTCAACTATCATTTGGATAATAGAATTTGATTGAGCTAATAATAAATAAAGTAAAAATATAAAATGTAATTAACCAACAACACTAAACACTAAAAGAAGAAAGAAACTATTAAATGAAGCTTGTATTCAATAAAACACGGATGTTAAGACATTTAATCTTACCTTATTATGTTGAATGAGTTGGATTTATTAATCACTCAATTTTTTAGTTAGAACTTTAGTTAATCAATAAATGGACTCTTGAAATTAGCCTCGAATTTTAAATCAATCCTTAAATTTTTAATTATCTCAATTTTTACACTGAATTTTCATTCTATAATTCACATTAGCTCTATAAATATTTTTGTTAACGTCATATTAATGTAGTATGTTGATTGTTACTATAAAAAATTAGTGTCACATGTCCGAACAATATTTAATGAAATAAAAAAGTATTTATTAATGTCACATGACATATTAACGTGTGGATAATAATATTATATGTCATAATACGATTTGTCCATGTGTCATTTTAGTATCATGTGTTATAACATAATTTATTTATATGTCACTAATATGTTATTATTGTAAGTAATTTAAAGTGATCTTAAATTTTTTAGTCGTTTATAACTTATTTTAGCCACTAAAGTTAAAAAACGTAAATCTTAGTTTATAAAATAATTTCTTTCATTTTTTATTTCATAAATTCATTAGATGATTTTTAATTTATGACATAGTATAAACCTTTGGCACAAAAAACAAAAAAAAAAAACAAAATAACATTGGGAATGAGGAGGTCCCCTTGAAATAGCCATAAGCCCATAACACTATCATCACACATTTTTTTACTTTGTCCATCCATTTATTCTGTTACATCCCACTTATGATGCACAGATATTGATATAAGTACGGAATATAATATGATACAAAACACATAGGCACACTTTTAAAATATTTTTTTAATAAATAATAATATATATTATTTCTAAACTCATTTTAAGAATATATATTAAAAATAAAATTGGACATGCTGACACGTGATGATATTTAAGTGTGTTCAAGTGTATCTAAATTTTTTTATTTTTTATTAATACACGGTTGGACACGACAAATATGCTGTTGAACGAATATCGATAAATATCATATCCAAAATATGTCTGACACACAGACACAACAACTCAATGAAGTATCTGTACTTCATAGCATTCCACACAACTTTATTCAACTTTATCATAAGTTTTTCTCGTATTTAACTTCAAAGCAATATCTTTATTATCACCAAACCTTTTATTCCTAAGGTAATGCATAATAAATTGATGAGTAATTAAAATATTATCACTAATAAATCTACCTTAATAAAAGCACTTTACTATCAATCTACACTGAAATATCTTTTAATCAAGGTTGTGAGAACCGAACCGGTTAATGAACCGGTAAGATAACTAATTTATTGGTTTAATAATCTAACTGGAGTTCAACCGGAATTCAACCGATTTAATTAAATATTAAATAAAATTATTAAAAATTAATATATGTAATGCTTGATCACTATCTATTTGTTCTATCTTCAAAAATAAAAATTTCTAATTAGTAACAACTACAATTTACAAACATAAATTTACACAAATTAAATACAGTTACAGTCAATGACTAAATATTGATTGTTGAACAGATTTACAGAATTTCTAATCACATCAAGAAGCAAAGAATACATGCAGCACCAAAAGTTCAAAACAGAAAATTATCAATTACATTCGGTATCAAAAGTTTAAAAAATAAATTCAGAAGTCAGAATCCAAATAATTAGACAATTAAATCAACAATTAACAATCAACAAAATTAATAAATACCACAAAAAATTAACAAAATTATTTTAAAAGAATTAATTCAAATTGAAAAGAAAAGTGAACCTGAACAAAATCACTAAATGAAGTCAATCAAAATACAATGGTTCTCAACAAGTAACTAGAGAGGACTAATTCCATCATTTCTAGCCTTGAAGATGCCTACAGAATTATGTTGTAGTTGCTGATTATTTTGTGGTTGTTCCATCTAAATTCAAAATGACAGCAATCTAGAATCCAGAAAAATATATCAATCCATATAACTCATACGACATTCATTCAACATAATTAACAGAGCAGAATTGAATTTAAATTTTAAACCCCAAAATTTAACAGAGCAGTATTCAAAAGAGCAGAAATAAACAAAACTCAATATAGCCAAATCCAACATAGCAGAATTGAATTTATATACCGAAATTCAAAATAAACAAAATTGAAAAACAAAACAAGAATAATTAACAAAATAAAAAAAAATTAATTAAAAAACAGAACAAGAACCCATGAACAAGAACTCAGAAGAAGGAAAAGATTTGAAAAACAGAACAAGAACCATGAACTCAAATATATCCAATTCATATAGTTTTATCACCAAATAAACGAAATTAATTGAAAGAAGGAAAAGATTGAAGTACTGACTACTGAGTACTCACCGCGGGACGGCAACCTTCGACCCAGACGCGACGGTGACCTTCAACCCGCGACGGTGATGCTTTGCTCCGGCGTTTGTTGGAGGTGACGGTGGTGTTTGTACTTTGGAGGAAGAAGGTTGAAGAGAGACTGAGAAAGTTAGGGTTGGAAGGCAGAGTATTACCGCGGCGAGTAAGGGCGACGATGGAGGAGGCGAGCTCGGCGACGATGATGGAGGAGAGGAGTTCGGCGACGACGAAGAGGGGCTGTGGGACGGCGAAGAGGGGCTGCTCCATCGTGGGTGGCTATGCGATGATGGGTCTGCCCGTGGTGGCTATGCTGTCTCTTGTGAGAGTGTGAGAGTTGAGTTGAGAGTTGAGACTGAGATTAGAATTAGAGTTCGTGCGTTTAGCACTTTAGCTTCTTTTTTTTTTTACCTTCAAAACGATGCCGTTTTAAAGTTTAATATCCAAACTAAAAACCGCTAAAAAATCGGACGGTTCTTTCGGTTCACCGATTAACCGCCGGTTCGACCGATTTTTCTCACCGATTTTTTATTAGGCGGTTTCTAATTTTACCCGGACCGGTTAAATGACCGATCCCAATTTTTCCGATTGAATCGGCCGGTCCGATTCAATTTTCAGAACCATGCTTTTAATGCTTCAGTTGGATCTTGAGGGTTATATGAACTAAAAAGATGCTCAAAGTAAGATTGAGCTATTGTGGCAATTTTAATAACATCTGTCTAATTTGATTTCCTCATTCTTACCATTTATGATATTTTATTTTTCTCGTTCCTTATTTAAAACTTTATATGGAAGAATTTTATATTCTTATCACCTAGTTCAACTATTTGATTCTTGATTTATCTTTTTAGTAAATTTCTTCCGTTTCATCAGCTAAGCATCCTGAAAATTAACTTTTATTTGCCTTATAACACCTTTATTAGCATCGTTCCCTTTTTCCTTCTCAATTGCCAATCGGCTAGTGAGAGTTTCTATTTAAATTCTTGAGTTAGAGTTAGTTATTGATATTTGCTAATCCACTAGAGCATGTCTTCCCTTATTTAATTTCTGATACAATTTGAACATAGGAGATTCTTCTACCACCCTCCATACTTCTTTAACAATCATTCCTATTTCTTTTTTACCAGATCAGCATTATTGGAACCTAAACTTTCGCTTAAGCTTAGTTGCTCTAGAGTAAAAAATTAAATAACAATAGACAATGGTCTAATCCTACGTGTAAGAATCGAAATTAATCGACCGCTTAGATAAAATAAAATAATAAATTAATTATTTAAAATAAGTTTAAAAATTTAAAAGTGCTAATTAAAAAATTTTAAAAAGAGATTTGAATTCAGTAGATTTTATCAAGTGAAAAAATGTGATTTTTTTAAAAAATTACGTAAAAATGTGTACCGATAATTAGTCGATAATATTGGTTTAAGTTTGTTCGGTACTGTATGAGAGTAAAAAAATTGTAGAAAAATTTAGAAAAATATTTAGAATTAAAAATCGGGTATTTATTCTAAAGATTTTGGCTCAAAGTTAGGCTAAACGAAACAAAAACGTTAATGGGTTGGATCGGACCCAAATTGGAGCCAAGGATCAACATATAAATACACATTTAATAAGCTTTTAGCTCATTTCAGTACACACAAGAGAGGGGGCGTTGGTTGTGAGAGAGGAGAGTGAAGAACACCAAAATACTATTCATCCTTCTTTTCTTTTACTTGTAACTTGAGCCACGGTACTCTTATTTGCGTGCCATTTTTCTGAGCTCTTCAATTCTATCCAAACTAAGTGGTAAGAATCTCGAATCCATACTCCATATTTCTATCCTAACATTTTTGCATTTTTGGGTTTTGTTTTGAGTAGATTTTATAATTTTGGTTATTTAGGGGTGCTCTAACTTTGGGTTATTGTCGGATTTTGCCCCTAATACCGTCGAACAAGGTAACTCTCTTCAAAATCCTTGTGGTTTGATATTTTGGTTAGCCCTAGTGCTAATTTTGGCCTATTATATGATGTTAGATTGAGGTTTGGTGATTATTGGAGTTGTTTTGGCTACTTGGAGCTTTGAGATTGAGTTTGAAGCTTTCGAATTAAGTTTGGTGGCGTTATTTCGGTGTTTTGAGTTGCGTGGGAATCGGCCAAGATATAGTTTCAGTTTCCTCTAGGTAATATGTAATGTTTCGTAAAACTTAGGCTAGTGGACCATAGGATAGCATAGAACTGAATATATGGTTGTTTGAATGACGTTTGTGGTATATGTATGTTGATAGAGATTGAATAAGTTGTATGTGTTGAGATATGATCGTGATGGATTCTAATGTGATGATGATTGATGATTTATGATTATTAATGGTGTTGTTGATGTTTGATGTTGAATATTAATGATGAGAATGGGTGTTGATTATTATGGTCGACGTTGCTGTTGAGACTTTTGATGTTGGAGTTAAATATGAATTATTATGGTTGATAATGATGATAAATGGTGAAAATTGTGGGTTTTATGATGTTGTTGAATTTTGGGTTTAGGGAGTGGTGAATTGAATAATATTTAGGTGTGAAAATAGTTGAGAAAGTGAATTGGTAAGTGATGGAGGATATATATATATATATATATTGTTGTTGTTGGTATTGAATGGTAAGTTTTGGTATCGATTAGAGTGTATTTGAATATGGTTTGGTTTGATGTTTTGGAAAACTAGAGAACCTTGTGAATTTTGACAAAACCTTGTTTTTGATGAACTTTGATGAGGCATAACTTGGTCTCCGGACTATTTGTTTAAATGAAACTTATTTTAAATAAAAGTTGGGTTCAAGAGCTTTTAGATGTTCAAAGAACAGATGAAAAATGTTGAGTTAAGAAATTAACTAAATTAATTAATGATGACAAATATTATTTTATTGGACAAATTAACCAATTAGTGTTGATTATTTCTGATTAAATGTTGCAGGCCAAAATTTATTGAAGAAGCAGCCCAATTGGATGGAAAATAAAACCAAGGCTGGTGGGCTATAAAACAATAACAGCCCATAGGAATCAAAGCAATAAAATCAGATGGGCCAAAGAAATCAAACAGGCTGCATGAATCATAACCAAGCCAAGCCCGATTCCATCTCTCAAGCCAATCCCTCCAATTTACTTCCAGTAAAGCAATGTTCACTTTTCTCTTCGGTCAGAGTTTAGAGAAGTGAGAGAAAGCTTAGTTCCTAAGTCTCTTCATCAAAGAAGAAAAGAAAGAGAAAGGTTAAGCAAAAGGGTGAGGTCTAATCACCAAAATCAATCCATCTTAGGTTAAGGCAGAGGTCAAAGGTAACTTATTTTCTCTTGCATGCATATTGCTTTCTTCTCCTCTTCCCCAACTCTCTGCCACTCTAAATTGGGATAAATGAAGAAAGTAATCTCTGTTAAGCTCTACTACAAATCTATGGTCAAATTTGTGTCTTGGGGACCAAGTAGTATTTTAATGGTTCAGATCTGGATTTACCATTGAAAATATTTTCTTCCTTGCTGTCATGAGGATTTCGGTCAAGGAAGAGGGTCAGAACCAAAGTTCCTAATTTGAGGATTAATGGAAGAAAGTGAACGGCTAAGTTGGTACAACACACAGCTCGAGGGTTGACCTAGAAGAGAGCAACTCAGCAACATGCAAGGAGATACAAAAGAAGATTTTTCATTATTCTGAAGCGAAGGAGAGATAACCAGTGTTTTGAGGTTTATGTTTTGAGAAGAGTTCTCTGAAGAAGTTCATCAACTTGGATAGTGCTTCCTAGTTAAAGGAGCATTCCGCCAGAATGAGGAACTAAATCAGAGGCAAGCAAATCTGGTTCATCACATAGTAAAGAGGCTATTGAAGCATCAATCTCCTTCATGTTTTACAGATTGTAATTTTCTTTTTAATGTTTATCTTTCTGTAATATCTTGAGGTAAAAGGCAGAATGAGAGAACTCAAGTAAAAGCCTAAGAGTGGAAAGAGGCAGAGTGATACACTTGAGTGAAAAGTCTAGAGTGATTTCAGATTTCTTTCGGTGGATTCTGTGTCTTGTATCTTGTACCAGTGAGGTACCCCTTTCTTAGTTGGGTTAGCTCTAAGAGTGAAGAGTTAGATATTATCATAACCAAGTCAAGTTAGGTTAGAACATGAAAGTGAAAGGATTGTGTCAATCATGTGAAATTAGTGTATGTAATACTTTAACTATAGTGAAAATTCCACCACTGTTGTGGTAGAGAAGGTTGCATTGCACAAGACAACTGAACCAGGATACATTATAGTGTCAGGTTCTCTCTTCCCTTCTCTGTTCTGTTTTCTAATATTCATGAGACAAAATAAAATTGTCTCATAAAATTTTCACTACTGAGTTCAAACAGATTCAGACTGAAAATTTGTTTTACAAGGGTTATTTTATTAAAGCAAAAGAAGGTCATAGATTCAACCCCCCCATTCTCTAAGCCTTCTACAACCTTCAAAAAATGTTTTAAAACAAAAAAGTTATGCGCATTTAAATTTCAATATGAAAATTTGAATTCTGAAGCTTTTGAAAATTTCTAAGTTTTTAGGGCATGTGTACGTGAACTGTTACATACAACACAGGGATTGGCCACTGCCAAGCACCCTCGCGTACACTGCACAGGCGTGCGTATATGAAAACGTTGATTTTTGAGGCATGCGTACACGACTTGTAACACGCGATATGAAGATTTCCTCCTGTTTGGAATTGTCACATACGTGAGTGGGGTCACGCGTACGCGACCATGAATATTTTCACTCGTGCATACGCGGAACAGGGACATGCGTACGCATGACCCCCTGTTTTGCTGAAAATTTATTTTTCTTCATTTTTAAAGGTTTCTCTAGCCTTCCAAACTTCTTTAACTTCTATTTAAGATTCGTAGCTAGCGATTAGGCCTTGTGACTATTAAGGATGAGTTAGAGGACTTAAGCTTAGATATTTTTTGTCAATGAGTCTAGAATACGGTGACTTAGGCCTGGTATGTCAGTTGGATGGAGTTGTTATGTGAACTAATGGAAAGCCGGATTGATGATGAGTTTAGAACTTGGAAATGAATAATGATTATGGTTAATGAGATTAATGGACTTGTGCTATGAGCAATGATCATTGAGAATGATTTATATACTATTAATATGTTGAGGTTTGGTAAGTCGCTATGCACCTCAGGTAAGGACCCTGGTGAATCCCGCTTGTCGAGGTAGCGGTGTCGCGTAGGGATCGTGGCAGTTTTCTGCCTACGTTCAGATGTGAGGGATGTGGCAGTCTCCCGTTCACATAATCTTCTCTGCCACCAAAGTAAACTCGGGCACTATAACCCGAAAGAGTGCGCCGGCACTATAACTCATGGGGCGCAGGATAAAGTGCCGGGCACTAGAAAGAGTGAGTAGGGCACTATAACCCTGGTCGTGGCAAAAAGGCGACATCCCAGGGATGTGTTGGGTTGGTATTTTTAACCGACAAGTGATATCACGAGCCAAATATGATAGACATTCATCATATGCATCTTTTACATGCTTGCTTACTTTGATTACTTGAGTTATGCCTTTCGGGTCGTCTTCTCAAGGAATTGCAGGGAGGTATGTTCCTATTATTGGTTATGAAGATTGTAAATTGGGGTTTTGAAGTTTGGGCAATAGGCACAGATATATTTAAATGACAAGTAAAATAAATTAACAATAATAAAATCTCTTGGCAAGGTATAATAACTGGAAGTCCTATCCTAGTTATCTTTGTCAATTATGATGAGAATTGGATTTCTCTCACACTTTGTTAACCTCTAACTATGAAGGTAAGTTAAGTGGATGAATTAATCCGAATCCTTAAGTCCTAGTCTTTCCTTGGGAAAGGTTAGAGTTATTGGAATATGAATTAATGAAATGAAGAAATCCAATTTTCAATCAATAATGAGTTTGATAACTCTAGAGTCACCAATTATTTAACCAAAGCAGAGGAGAGAACCTCTCTCTCTAAAAACTACATCTAATCCTAAAATTGTGAATTATGAGAGCATCCTCATGAATGGATGCATTCTCCCACTTTATAGCCTCTAATCTGTGTTTTCTAGACCGAGAACTGGGTCAGAAACAGCCCAGAATTCGCTGGTTGCGAATTCAAACACGCTGATTTTTGCCACTGCAATGCGGCCGCGTGGATGACGCGTTCGCGTCGCCTATCGTCAGAGCAACTATGGCATATTATATATCAAATCGAAGCCCCAGACGTTAGCTTTCCAACACAACTAAAACCGCATCGTTTGGACCTCTGTAGCTAAAGTTATAGCCGTTTGAGTGCGAAGAGGTCAGGCTGGACAGCTTAGCAATTACTCCAACTTCTTGTATACCTTCCACTTTTGCATGCTTCCTTTCTATCCTCTAAGCCATTCCTGCCCTGTAATCTCTGAAATCACTTAACACATATATCAAGGCATCTAATGGTAATAAGAGAGGATTAAATATAGGGAACTTAAGGCCAAAGAAGCATGTTTTCAATCAAAGCACATAATTAGAAAGGCAAATGTAAAACCATGCAAATAGTATGAATAAGTGGGTAAAGAGTTGATAAAATCCACTCAATTGAGCACAAGATAAACCATAATATAGTGGTTTATCAACCTCCCCACACTTAAATAATAGCATGTCCTCATGCTAAGCTCAAGAGAAGCTATAAAGGGGTGAAGAGGAATGGTAGAATGTATGAAATGCAACCTATCTATATGAATGCAACTACATGCAAAATGTTTCTACCTACTTAGTTAAAAGTAAATATACTCTTCAAAACAAACATAAATCAGATTTCACTAATTCAAATCATACAATAAAAAGCAAGTAAACTTGTAAAAAGATAGCTCATGAAAGCAGGAAACATAGAATTAAGCACTGAACCCTTACTGGTAGTGTATATGCACTCTAATCTCTCAAGTGTATAGGGTAATTCACTCTACTCTTCTCTAATCATGCTTTCTAAACCTTGTTCTTCATCTAATCAATCAACAAAATTTAGTATACCAATGCAAACATCATGAGGTCTTTTCAAGGTTGTAATGGGGCTAAGGTAAGGGTGAAGGTATATATATATATAGTTAAGTGAGCTATAAATTGAATCTTTGACTAACCAAGCTCTCGCCTAGCATACATACACTCTATATAACTCTAGAATCATGCCTAGCTACCCAAAATTCCCACTTTTGTATGATTCCCATACTCATGTACTAAAATTTATTTTTGATATTTCTTTACTTTTGTCACATGTGCATTGATATTTTCATTAACTTAGCATTGGGGTAATTTTGTCCCCTTATTTATTTATTTATTTATATTATATATATATAATTTTTTTCTTTTTCTCTTTTTTTTCTCTTTTTTTTTGAATCATAAAAGCAAACATAACTTATCAATGCACATGGATTCTCCATTATTTTTCTATTTTGGTTTTTCATGAGTAGGTTCCCAAATTCCCAATATTCAAATAATTTAGAAACATGATACATTCCCTTATTAACCCATGTTCCCACAGTTCCCCACACTTAATTGTTACACAATCCCTATCTTAAGCTAACCAAAGATTCAATTGGAATACTTAATTGTTTTTCTGCTTTAAGGCTAGTGATGTGGTAAAATACAGAACAAATGGGGATTAAAAGGCTCAAAGTGGCTTAACAAGGGTGATTTAAAGGATAGGCTTATTTGAGATAAGTGAGCTAAAATCAAACAATGGCCTCAATCATATGCAAGCATGTAAATATACTAAATAATGGACATATAGATTGGAACAGCCAACGATCTGCTACTTCATAGTGTCCTCCAAAAAGCGAAGGCTCACCCCCTTCTCACTTAAAGGGAAGGCGATCGGCCACTGCATTCCTTCTTCCGTCTCTTGTTTCGTATTTATCTATCTCTTGACTCAAAATGGGATGGAGGGGTGGATCTGAGGAAGGAGGGATGCAAAGATCAATGTAGTTGTATGTAAACCCAGAGCAATAGCATGATGAACCAAAAAGTCTCCAGGTCAAACGATTCTTTTAATATAATAAGTTTAATAAAACACAGGAATAAAATATTTATGGTTAAATAATGTAACCATATAAATAAGCTCAAAGTCTCACAGGTTGTGTGTTCTTTGGCTCAAAAACCATGTTCCAAATACAACTTCAAACAAATTTAAAAAAAAATCAATTTAAATTAGTGAAATACTATAAAGATTTCTTGAAAAAGAAAATATTACTTCAACCAAGTAGTAACTAAATGCACAAAATCAAATAAATATGCAATCAAACATGCAAATACAACAACTAACAAGAAAAATAAACCATTGGTGTTGAGATAGAAGAGTGACTAACCCTTGGAGATCGGTATCGACCTCCCCACACTTAAAGATTGCACCGTCCTCGGTGCATGCTGAGATGTGCAGGTGGACGGGTTGTTCCAACTGATGCTTTCCTTCAAGGATTGTATAGATGGACTTGTTTGTCTCCCCTTTTAGAAGTTTCTCCCTTTTTCTGTCTTCGGTGGCCAGCTTGGAAGAAGAGAAAAAGAAGAACAGTAATACCCAGAAGTAAAGATAAGAAAATAAATGAAGTATGGGTGGGTTAATGCCAAATAATGAGGGTCTCAATTACATGGTAGCTACAACATGCAAGTGAGGAAACAATAGAAGTCATGGCATGCCAGTGGTACAAAATGTACAACAATGGGGAAGAGAGTGGAGGAGAAGAGATAATATAAATTCATGTCAATGCAAAAGTAATACAAAGAAAAAAAAGATTGGCATTGATAATATTACCTAACCAGAATAACACAAGTCACTAAGCACCCAAAATAGTTCAAGAGAAGATGCACAGTTAAATAAGAAAATCAAACACCAAAGGAAAAATAATGAATTTAGAAAAGAAAATAAAAATTATGCACAAAATGAAGATGCAATGAATAAAATATGTAAATAAATTAAGTAAAATAAAATAAGAGATAAGAAGAATGAGAAGGGAAAGAAGGGAAGAAGAAGTAAGTAAGAAAGGAGGGAGGAAAAATTAGGATTGGGGAAGAAAAGATAAGATATTTGGCAAATTAGGATAAGCTGTGCGGCGCAAGCGACGCGATCGCGTGGGGCACGCGGTCGCGTGACTTGCGCTGATACTGATTGACGCGGTCGCGTCGGTCACGCGGTCGCGTGACACAATTCATGCGCTCGCACAACTCTCTGTTCAAATTATTATTAATGCCAAATTTTAAGTGACGCGATCGCATGGGGCATGCAATCGCGTGAGTGGGCTTTAGAAGAATGTGACGCGGTCGCGTGGGTCACACGGCCGCGTAGGTAGAATTGTGCGTTCAGCACCAATCCAGCACTACTCTAGCACAATAGATGGTTGTGCACCCTTTTACGTCGAAATCCAGGGCACGCGGCCGCGTGAGGCACGCGGTCGCGTGGGAGGCCATTATTCCCATATGACGCGGTCGCGTGGGACGATTTGTGCCATTGGCACGCCTCCAGCCACGCTCTCGCGTGACTCTCTGTTCATTTTATTATTCTCTCCCACACATGCGACGCAGACGCGTGAATGAGGCGGTCGCGTCGCATGAAATTTTTTTTTGTAAAATGCAGAATGCAATGCTTAATGTGAATGCTATGCATGATTCCAGGTTCAATAAAATAAAATAAAATTCAAAAACAAACAAAACTAAATAAAATTAAAATTGAAAAAGGAACGATCATACCATGGTGGGTTGTCTCCCACCTAGCACTTTTAGTTAAAGTCCTTAAGTTGGACATTTGGCGAGCTCCCTGTTATGGTGGCTTGTGCTTGAACTCATCCAGGAATCTCCACCAATGTTTGTGATTCCAGTAACCTCCGGGGTCCCAAACTAAGCATGTAAAGCCCTTAAGAAGCTTCAAATAGATTCTTAGGCTCCTGGGGTAACAAGTGTCAGAGCAGATCCCAGGATCCCAAATCTTGCTTTTACACCCATCCTTGTCGGGATCTGTATTTTTCCAACTGGGTGATAAGTAATTTGAATTCTCACTGCAGCCACCAAACAGCTTCCTAGACCCATTCAGTTGAGTTTTACACCAACCTTTGCGTTTAAACTTAAATCTTTCAACCATGATGAACCTTGCAGGACAATTCTTACCACTGGCCATCTTCCTCTTACTCTTAATGTTACAAAGAGTTCTAAGTTGATCATCCGTCTCCAGTAGCCCATATTCAAGTGGAATTAGAAAGCTAAGGGATATGAATTTTACCCACTTGAATGTTGTGAAGGATGATGGCAACTTAGGGGGAGGTATTTTTAATGAAATTGCAAGCTCCACTCCCTTGTGCTCTTCTCTAATAATTACCATGTAACACCCTACCATACAGAGTCTTATGCTTAAGTCATAATTTAGAGATGGCAAGGTATTACGACCTCTAAAATAAAAATTTAGTACGTATAGTAGTATGAATGATTGATTATAACTAGGAGCCTTTGTAGAAAAAGGGGTAAACAAAAACCGCAACTCGAAAGCGCAACACTCCGATCGATAACGTAACGAACAAGGATAACCAACGCGAGAATTATATATATACAAAGGAGTGTCAAAAACAGGAATATCAAGACTCAAGATCCGGCTGCGAAGATAACCGGTCCGAGCATAACAATATATACATATGATAGAAATAAGGAAAACCCCAAAGGAAACCCAAAGGGACACAAATACATAAAACCTATTCTCCAAAATCTCCCATAAGAGGAGTCATCACAGTTTGAATTATTTAATGGAGATAAAAGTATCTAAGCAAAATATATAAACCAAAACATAGCCCCGAGAACAAAGGATCTTCGCAAGTCTAGAAGTATCCAGCATGCCTCAACGGGAAACCGTACGTCCTGCATCTGAAAACCACAAAATCCGCATGGGTGAGAACCAGAGGTCCCCAGCATGGTAACAGCTTCCACATATATAATACATAATAATAGAGGAAAGCCAAAGGCGATCCTAGAGCTTCCTCCAGATAATATCAAAGCTTATAAACAAGCTAAACCATAAAGGGCATCTGACTAAAGATTCTTCAGTCTAACTAATACTTCCCTTTCAAGATTCTTCAGTCTAACTAATACTTTCTTTTCCAATTCCTTCAGGCCTCCCAACCACCAGCAGGAGTATAAAGTAGCAAACACAGTTATATCAAGCAAGAAATATACAACTAGGAACAAGTAAGGCATTTAGACAATTAGCAAGTAATATGCAGTCAAATAGGCAATCTCAAACAATTCACATAATATGCATATGATGAATGCCTGTCCCTAGTGGCTAATGATATCATCTGTCGGTTATAGAGCCAACCCGACAAGTCCTGGTAGCTAACCTTTGGACTGTCCCTCTGTCGTGTCTCCCCAACTCGAGTTATACTCAATATAAACTTGATCATAATCATGATCCATATCCATCACCCTCACTGGT
>NC_029775.3:91685649-91686211 GCF_000817695.3 Arachis duranensis | reverse complement strand
AAACCGAAACCATACCTTAGCCGATTTTCCCAAGCTCACCCGGAGCACTTCCAAACCACTTATCCACAAGCTCTCAAGGCCTCAATACCTCCAAGAACAGATTTTTCACCACCAAACCCTTTCCAAGCTTTTCAAAATCACCAAGTCAAGCTCCAATATTCACATATACACAACCTAAGCCACAATCATCATACCCATACACAACATCTCAAAACCCAAACATCATAGAACAACAAAATTACACTAGGGTTGAGAATCTTACCACACCCAAGGTCCAAGGAGACAAGATTAACCTTCTCCTTCAAGAGAGTTGGGTCCTACAACATCAAAGAACCCAAAATCTCAACATTTCACCCATGAAACTCGAAAATAAGGGCTGAGATTTCGAACAGCAACACGTGGCTTACCTCATAATTGGTTGTATGGGTTTTGTAGAGCTCTCCGCGGTGAACGCGTGGCCGCAAACGGAGCGGCAATCGGAGCTCTAGATCAAAAGTTATGGTGATTTGAAGATCAAGTGAGAGAAAGAACTTAAGAGAGTGTTCTTCCCTCCATGGCCTCC
>NC_029775.3:91679758-91685383 GCF_000817695.3 Arachis duranensis | reverse complement strand
AAAAAAAAAATCACTTTTTAGGCTTTCTAGAATAAATCCTCATTTATGGGTTAATTAGCCGTTAATTAACCGGGTTTTACATACCACCTCTTTGCAAGCTTCTTCAATTTCAACCTCTTTCTCTTGGTAGCTTTCTTCCAATTCAATCTCCTCTTCATTGCTTTCCAAGGGCATGGGAGGTTGTGCTCCTTCTTCTTGAATCTCCATCTCTTGATCAACCTCTTCCAAGTCTTCAACTGTGATATGCCTTGGAGGTTGTACACCCTCCTCAGCATTAATTTCAAACGTCTTGGAAGAGGGTTCTATGACTGGACTTTCCCATTGAGGTTCTACATCTCCTAAGTCTTCAACCACTTCTTCTTCTTCTTCAATAATTCCGGCTTCCTCCACTTGTTCCAGTACAAAGTCATGCTCCGTACTGTTCACTGGAGTTTCTAGTATCTCCTTCATGCTACGTTCTTCATTAGATTGTCCACATGAAGCCATGGGAGTTCCTTGAGTGTCCGAACGTCGGGAAGCTAATTGATTTATCGCTTGCTCCAATTGACGAATGGTTGCCTGAAATCGATCCACTGTTTCCTTGAAACGATCCTTTGTCTCTTGATGCACTCGGCTTTCATAAATAGGATCATAGTGCTCTTGGATTGATGGATATGGAGATGGTGAATATTGAGGTGGTGGTTCTTGTGAGTAATTGGGTTGGAATTGGGGTGGTTCTATATATGGTTCATATGGCTCATAAGGTGGTTGGTATGGTGGTTGAGGGTTAGGGTCATATGGAGGTGAATGGTGGAAAGGGGCTTGTGAGTTTGGTGGTCCAAAGTTATGTTGAGGAGGGGGTTCATAGGCGTATGGTGGTGGTTGTTGATAATCAAAAGAGCGCTCACCATAGCCATTGCCTTGATATGCATTACAGAATGGTTGTTGATAATCCATTGGAGGTGGTTGTTGCCTTGAGGGTTGATTAAATCCTTGTGGCTCCTCCCATTTTTTTATTTTTCCAACCTTGATGCCTGTTCTCATTACAGTTTCCATTCCTAACAACAACATTGGAATCAAACTTGAAGCGAGAGGAGTGAGAATTCATAGTAGTAGGAGAAAATAAAAATAAAAACTAACAAAAAGAAAATATTTTGAAAAATAGATGATTTTTTTTTTAAAAAATTGAATTTTGAAAAATAAGATAAGATAAGATAAAAATTTTAAAATCTAATTTTTTTTTTATATTTACAATAACCAATAATAAGGCACACGTTGCAATTTCCCGGCAACGGCGCCATTTTGACGTTAGGATTTTTGCTAGTAAAGAATTTTATAAAAATAGTCGCGTTGTAGATATAGATTCTAAACCAACAGAAATCCTTTCGTGCAAACTTTTTGATTGTCACAAGTAGGGGTGGAAAAAGGCCAGGCGGCCTGCCAGGGGCCTGCAGCCTGGCCTGGCCTGTTATAAAATAGGTACAGGCCTAGACTCTTTTAAAAGCCTTAATACATTAATAGGCCAGGCCCAGACTTACTAATTAGCCTTATAGGCCTGTCAGGCCTGCCTGGGCCTGTTAAAATATAATTAAATATATAAATAATTATTTATTATTAATAAAATTATGAGATATTTTAAATTTATTATATTTTATTATAAATATTTTTGTATATTTTAAGTTTTTAAAAAATATTTTTATTTTTGTAAAAAAAAAATTATCAGGCCTTTTAACAGGCTTCAGGCCAGGCCAGGCTGAATAATAGGCCAGGCCTAGTAATTTATAAAAAGCCTATAACAGGCTGCAGGCCAGGCTCAAGCCAATCAACTGTATGACAGGCCAGGCTTGTTAAGAGCAAAGCCTGGCCCGGCCTGGCCTGTTTCCACCCCTAGTCACAAGTAACAAACCCCTTTAAAATTGATAACCGAGTATTTAAACCTCGGGTCGTCTTCTCAATGAATTGCAGGGAGGTATGTTCCTATTATTGGTTATGAAGATTGTAAATCGGGGTTTTGAAGTTTGGGCAATGGGCACAGGTATATTTAAATGACAAGTAAAATAAATTAACAATAATAAAATCTCTTGGCAAGGTATAATAACTGGAAGTCCTATCCTAGTTATCCTTATCAATTGTGATGAGAATTGGATTTTTCTCCCACTTTGTTAACCTCTAACTATGAAGGTAAGTTAAGTGGATAAATTAATTCGAATCCTCAAGTCCCAGTCTTTCCTTGGGAAAAGTTAGAGTTATTGGATCTCGAATCAATTCTTGAAGAATTCTAATTTTCAATCAACAATGAGTTTGATAACTCAAGAGTCACCAATTAATCAATCAAAGCCAAAAGGGAAAATATCTAAATTAAATTAAAAGCATTCATATAAATAAAGTAATCAAACTACGTCTAAATATAAATTAAGTCATAACATGGAAAGGTTCATAAGCCAATTGGGCAACATAAATCAAATACAAATAAAAGTATTAGAGTAAATAAAAGTAGAAAATAAATATTAAAGGAATATAGAACCTGGAATGAAGATGAATTGAACTAAACTAATAGAAATCCTAAAATCCTAAATCCTAAGAGAGAGGAGAGAACCTCTCTCTCTAAAAACTACATCTAATCCTAAAATCGTGAATTATGAGAGCATCCTCATGAATGGATGCATTCTCCCACTTTATAGCCTCTAATATGTGTTTTCTGGGCCGAGAACTGGGTCAGAAACAGCCCAGAATTCGCTGGTTGCGAATTCAAACACGCTGATTTTTGCCACTGCGACGCGGCCGCATGGATGACGCGTTTGTGTTGCCTATCGTCAGAGCAACTATGGCATCTTATATATCAAATCGAAGCCCCGGATGTTAGCTTTCCAACGCAACTAAAACCGCATTGTTTGGATCTCTGTAGCTAAAGTTATAGCCGTTTGAGTGCGAAGAGGTCAGGCTAGACAGCTTAGCAATTACTCCAACTTCTTGTATACCTTCCACTTTTGCATGCTTCCTTTCTATCCTCTAAGCCATTCCTGCCCTGTAATCTCTGAAATCACTTAACACACATATCAAGGCATCTAATGGTAATAAGAGAGGAATAAATATAGGAAACTTAAGGCCAAAGAAGAATGTTTTCAATTAAAGCACATAATTATAATGACAAATGTAAAACCATGCAAATAGTATGAATAAGTGGGTAAAGAGTTGATAAAATCCCCTCAATTGAGCACAAGATAAACTATAAAATAGTGGTTTATCAGGCATTCATTATATGCATCTTCTATATGCATATTTGATTTGCCTAACTTCAGTTATGCCTAAATGATTCACATGCATACTTGCTGTATATGTATATTACTTGTGCTTTATTTGTCTGCATTACTTGTGTTTTCTGTTGGGAATGAGGAGGCTCGGTAGGCGGTGGCGATGGGATCGCATGGAGGATAGACTGGTAAAGGCTGTAGGATAGCGGTTATTTGTATTAGTTGGAAATCCCTTAAGTAGATTACCCTGTTTATGGTTTAAGTTATTTATTACTTTAAGCTTGAATACCTTGTATCAATGTGAAGTTATAGGATTGCCTTTGGCTTTTCGAAACCATATATCCTATCTATTATGCACTATTACCATACTGAGAACTTCCGGTTCTCATACCATATATTGTTGTTATTATTCAGATGCAGGTCGCAATCCACCTCGGTGAGTTACAAATTGGTGACAGAGCGGAGGAAGGCTTCACTTTATTTTTATTCTATTTTACTTTTGTTGTAGTTATTTTCTCATATTTTTGTATATATAAATATGTCGCCTTAGAGGCTTTTAAACTTTGAGAGATAGGAAGTAAGCCTTTTATAAAACTCTATTGTATCTCTTGACTAGTCGGCTTAAACTTCGTCAGGCTGTGACTAGTTTCTTTTGTATATAAGATATATTTTTACTTTGTTTATATATTAGCTACTATCTTGTATCTTGGAGCTTTAATGAAAAGTTGTATATGTAGATTAGCTTTAACAAGATAGAAATAAAGAGTTTTAAATTTTAAAAAGAGGATAAGATAGGTAAGAATTAAATTGAAAAGATATGATAAAGATTTAAAAAGATTAGGAAAGATAAGATTTAAAATTTTAAATATTTTGAAATTTAATTTCAAGAGATATGAGATAGAGGTTTTAAAATTTTAAATTAAAAGAGTAAAGTATTATTTTTGTCCCCAACGTTTGAGGTAAGTCCCAAAGTTGTCCCTAATGTTTCACTCGTCCTAATTAAGTATCTAACTGATAAACCACTATTTTATGGTTTATCTTGTGCTCAATTAAGTGGTTTTTATCTACTCTTTACCCACTTATTCATACTATTTGCATGGTTTTATATTTCCTTCCTGATTATGTGCTTTGATTGAAAACATGCTTCTTTGGACTTATATTTGCTTATTATTAATCCTCTCTTATCACCATTAGATGCCTTGATATGTGTGTTAAGTGATTTCAGAGATTACAGGGCAAGAATGGCTTGGAGGATGGAAAGAAAGCATGCAAAAGTGGAAGGAATGCAAGAAGTTGGAAAAACTACTAAGCTGTCCAGCCTGACCTCTTCGCACTCAAACGGCTATAACTTTAGCTATAGAGGTCCAAACGACGCGGTTTCAATTGCATTGGAAAGCTAATGTCCGGGGCTTCAATTTGATATATAATTTGCCATAGTTGCCTCGACGCCAGGCGACGCGAACGCGTGGGTCACGCGGACGCGTGACCTAGCCAACACCCAATCCGCGCGGTCGCGTGGACGACGCGGCCGCGTCACTTTTCCGCGACCTGTATGGACCAGAAAGCGCTAGAAGTGATTTCTGAGCTATTTCTGACCCAGTTTTCGGCCCAGAGAACACAGATTAGAGGCTATAAAGTGGGGGAAATGCATCCATTCATGATCATGCCTCTCATAATTTACTTTTCATGTTTTAGATGTAGTTTTGGAGAGAGAGGTTCTCTCCTCTCTCTCTCTCTCTCTCTCTCTCTCTCTCTCTTAGGATTTAGGTAGTGTTTTTAGAAATTAGGATTTAGGACTTCTCTTAGCTTTCTAGAGTGACTCTTGATCCAGGTTTAATATTCCTTTTTACTATTTAATTTCTCTTTTATATTTTGATTACTCTGAAGCCTTTATTATGTTTGATTGATGTTGCCCAATTGGTTGTTGATGACATTTTTATTTAATGATAATTGAGGTATTTTCAGTTTATAATTATTCTCTTTGAATTAAATTGCCATTGCTTCCCATCTAAGGATATTTTTATTATTCCAGCAATTTTAATTTTTTTTCCCTTTTGGTTCTGATTAAGAATTTAGTAACTCAACAGTTATTAAACTCAACGTAATTAATAATCGTTATCTTGCTAATTGAGCTGAACCTAAATAATCCCAACCTTTTCTTAGGAAATAATTAGGATTCAAAGGTCAATTTAATTAGTCCCTTGACTTTCCTTTCCCTGGTAAAGGTTGACCAAGTAGAGTTTAGATTCAACTTTTATTATAGTTGAGAGAGATAACTAAGTTAGACCTCTAAATTCCCTTATCTTGCCAAAAGTTGTTTTACAGTTATTATTTATTTTTAATTGCCATTTAATTCACTCATCATTTAAATTACTTGCTTCTCACCTTCTAAACC
>NC_029775.3:91673814-91679211 GCF_000817695.3 Arachis duranensis | reverse complement strand
GCCATCATATGATCCTTCCTTACCCCAATACCAATTCAATCGTTCCCAGTCATTACCACTTCCCTATGTATCATATCTAAGTCCAGCAAACCACGAAGCAGAAGATCGTCTAAAAGAAACAATAACTAAATTTCAAACAACCATTCAACAACTGGAGCACGCACTAATCCAATGGGCCACTAAACGCTCAAATATACAAGGATCAACCACAGCTCCATGTGGACAACCCGATGAAGAGCGTAGCATAAAAGAAATACTAGAGACTCTAGTGGACAAGGCAGAGAATGAATTCATACTAGAACAAGTGGAAGAAGCTGTCATTGTTCAAGAACAAGAGTTGGTTGAAGATCTAGGCGATGCTGAACTTCCTTGGGTATCCAGAATTGAGGAAAAATCCGTCCAGGATGCTACAATTGATGCTAAGGAAGATACTGTACAATCTCCAAGGCAAGTCGTTTATGAGGAATCAGACGAAATAATCCAAGAAGCAAATTCCCTTGATGATGTGATCACAAGTCCTGTTCTCTCAGTGATGAACTTGCATCTGCAAGTGAATTCCTTGAAATCGAAGAATATTGCCCAAGTGAATACGAAAATGATGCAGAGGTAGATTTCTCTCAACCTCCAATCTATGACTTGTGTGATGAGGAAGACATAGAAGACTTTGACCAGGACACAGATACAATTGAAGATCTTTGCAAAGAAGTGAAGGAATTTACAGAAGAGCATAAGGGAGTAAAACTTACAGAACCACCAGAAACACCTATCCCAAGGCCACTACCACGTAATACAAGCTTCAAGTAAGTACAATCCTTAACTTATGACTTTACTTATTCATTTGAATATGGTTTACTTGAAACAGATGGCCAGCTTAGAGCTCTTTGCGGCTTTAAGAGTAAGAGGGAAATGGCTCGTACTCAGAGCTGGTGCACAAGGTTCAATAAGGTTCCACGCTTCACCTCGAAGTACACGGATTGGTATCGTGCTGAATTGCATGGATCACGGAGAACGTTTGGTTACCATGGTGAGATTCTACTCTTTAAACCGCCCGGATGGAAACAGGTAGATCAAGACGGAGGCGGATTTAAAAGGAAGGCTTGGAATCCTGGAGTTTATTCTGACATTTATCACCCCGGGAACCTAAAAATCTGTTTGAAGCTGTTCAGAAGCTTCACATGCCTAGTTTGGGACCCCGGAGGCTATTGGCATTCCAAGCACTGGTGGAGATTTTTGGACGAATTTAAACAGAAGCCACCCTAATCGGAAGCTCCTCCAATGTCCAACTTAAGGACTCTAACTAAAAGTGCTAGGTGGGAGACAACCCACCATGGTATGGTCGTTTCTTTTTTTTTTAGTTTATTTCATCATTATTTGTTTTTATTTTTATTTCCTTTTCATTTTACTTTAGTAAACCTGGAATCATACATAGCACTCATATTAATCACTGCATTCTGCATTGTTCATGCATTAAAAAAAAAATTTCCGCTACGCGACGCGATCGCATCAGCGACGCGTCCGCGTCGCTTGGAGAGAAAGGAAAAATAAAAATGAACAGAGAGTCACGCTGGAGCGTGGCTGGAGGCGTGCTAATGGCACATATCGACCCACGCGACCGCGTCGCTGACGCGTCTGCGTCGAATGGAAAGTATGGCCTCCCACGCGACCGCGTGCCCCACGCGGCCGCGTGCCCTGCATTTTCGACGTAAAAGGGTGCACAATGCCATACTGTGCGAGAATGGTGCTGGATTGGTGCTGGAAGCACAATCCTTGTCACGCGACCGCGTTGCCGACGCGACCGCGTCAATTATTTTCTGACGCACACCCACGCGATCGCGTGACCCACGCGATCGCGTCACCCAATTTTGGCAATTAAAATAAATCGAACAGAGAGTTGTGCTGGAGCGAGGCTGCACTCGCGCCAGCAGCGCAACACGGGTCACGTGACCGTGTGACTGACGCGATCGCGTGCCCATACTTAACGCGCATCCACGCGAACGCGTGCCCTACGCGGCCGCGTCGCATGCGCCGCATAACTCACCCTAAAATTGCCACATATCTTATCTTTCTCTCCCCCAAATCCTAATTTTTCTTCTCCTTTCTTATTTACTTCCTCTTCCCTTCTTTCCCTTCTCATTCTTCTTATTTTTCTTTTTATTTTATTTTAATTTATTTGCATATATCATTCATTGCATTTTGAATTTGTGCATATTTTTATTTTCTTTTCTGAATTTTTTTTTGTGTTAAAAAAAATCTCTTTTCTTGTTCAGCTGTTGCATCTTTTCTTGAATTTATTTTGGTAACTTGTTTTACACTGTTGAGCAATATTATTTAAGTCAATGTTAATCTTTTATGTTTTTTTTGTATTAATTTCAATACTATTTAAGTCAATCTTTTATGTTATTTGTATTAATTTTGCATTGACATGAATTTATATTGTCTTACACTCTCCTCCCCTATGTTACAAATTTTATACCACTAGTATGCAATGGCTTCTATTGTTTTCTCACGTACATGCTAAAGCTTCCATGTAAATGAGACCATTATCGTTTGGCATTACCCAACCCATATTTCATTTATTTTCTATCTTTATTTTTGGGTTACTTTTCTTTCCTTTTTTTCTTTCAGGATGGCCACCTGGAAGGGAACTGGAAGACGTTTACATGGGGAGACAGACAAGTCCATCTGCATGATCTTTGGAGAAAGGCGCCAAGACAGACAAGTCCATCTGCAAAATCTTGAAGAAAAGCTTCAGTTGGAACAACCCGTCCACCTGCACATCTCAGCATGCACCGATGACGGTGCAATCTTTAAGTGTGGGGAGGTCGATACCGATCTCCGTGGGTTAGTACTTTCTTTTCAACACCATAATCTTATTTTCTTTATTTGTTCATTATTGCATCTGCATATTTGATTGCATATTTATTTGATGATTTTGTGCATTTAGTTACTACTTGGTTAAAATAATAAATTTCTTTTAAAATCCTACTTTTGAAAAATTTCACTAATTTAAATTGAAAATTTTTATGTTAAAAATTTGTTTGAAGTTGTAATTGGAACATAGTTTTTGACTAAGAACACACAACCTGTGAGATTTGAGCTTATTTACATGGTTACATTATTTAACCATAATTATTTTTGTGCGTTTCCTTCTCTAGAATTGCAATCTTTGCTTTGTTCCATTCTGCATGTCCATATTTAATATATCTACATGCTTGCATATGATTGAGGCCATTGTTAATTCTAGCTCACTTATCCCAAAATTAGCCTACCTTTTACATCACCCTTGTTAGCCCCCTTGAGCTTTTAATCCCCTCTTGTTCTATAAACCACAATACTAGCCTTAAGCAGAAAAACAAAATAAAAATCCCAAGTTGAATCCTTGGTTAGCTTAAGATAGAAAATCATGAATAGAGTTAAATGTGGGAAACTTTGTGGGAACATGAGTGATAGAAACAAAGGGTTAGGAAGATTAAAAAAGAAATAAAAATAAATTTGGAAAGCATGCTCATAAGAAAATTAAAGTGATTCAATTACCATGTGCATAAAAAAAAATTTAGCATCTGAATAAAAGGGGATACAAAAAGAAATTCCCCAATGAAAACAATGTACATGGGATAAACATAAAAAGTGAAACATGAGCATGTAATACAAAAGTGGAAAAAATTATGGGTAGCTAGGTATGATTTTAAAGTTATATAGAGTGTATGTATGCTAGGTGAGATCTTAGACTAATCAAGGATTCACTTTATAAAGCTCATTTAGCCATATATATACCCTTACCCTTACCTTAGCCCCATTACAACCTTGAAAAGACCTCATGATGTTTGCATTGATGCATTAAATATTGTTGATTGGTTAGATGAAGAACAAAGTGTTAGAAAGCATGACTAAGGAAGAGTAGAGTGATTGACCCTAGACACTTGAGAGATTAGAAGTGCATATACATTTCCTGTGAGGGTTCAATGCTTGATTCTATGTTCCCTGCTTTCATGAGCTATCTTCTTACAAGTTTTATTGTGTAATTTGAATTAGTGGAATTTGGTTTATGTTTATTCTTGGAGAATTTATTTACTTTTAAACCAAGTAGGTAGAAACATTTTGCATGTAGCTGCATTCATATACATAGGTTGCATTTCATAACATTTCACCTTTCCTCTTCATCTTTATAGCTTCTTTTGAGCTTAGCATGAGGACATGCTAATGTTTAAGTGTGGGGAGGTTGATAAACCACTATTTTATGGTTTATCTTGTGCTCAATTAAGTGGTTTTTATCTACTCTTTACCCACTTATTCATACTATTTGCATGGTTTTATATTTCCTTCCTGATTATGTGTTTTGATTGAAAACATGCTTCTTTGGACTTATATTTGCTTATTATTAATCCTCTCTTATCACCATTAGATACCTTGATATGTGTGTTAAGTGATTTCAGAGATTACAGGGCAAGAATGGCTTGGAGGATAGAAAGGAAGCATGCAAAAGTGGAAGGAATGCAAGAAGTTGGAAAAACTGCTAAGCTGTCCAGCCTGTCCATAGTTGCCTCAACGCCAGGCGACGCGAACGCGTGGGTCACGCGGACGCGTGACCTAGCCAACACCTAATCCGCGCGGCCGCGTCACTTTTCCGCAACCTGTACGGACCAGAAAGCGCTGGAAGTGATTTCTGGGCTATTTCTGACCCAGTTTTCGGCCCAGAGAACACAGATTAGAGGCTATAAAGTGGGGGAAATGCATCCATTCATGATCATGCCTCTCATAATTTACTTTTCATGTTTTAGATGTAGTTTTGGAGAGAGAGGTTCTCTCCCCTCTCTCTCTCTTAGGATTTAGGTAATGTTTTTAGAAATTAGGATTTAGGACTTCTCTTAGCTTTCTAGAGTGACTCTTGATCCCAGGTTTAATATTCCTTTTTACTATTTAATTTCTCTTTTATATTTTGATTACTCTGAAGCCTTTATTATGTTTGATTGATGTTGCCCAATTGGCTGTTGATTGCATTTTTATTTAATGATAATTGAGGTATTTTCAGTTTATAATTATTCTCTTTGAATTAAATTGCCATTGCTTCCCATCTAAGGATATTTTTATTATTCCAGCAATTTTACTTTTTTTCCTTTTGGTTCTGATTAAGAATTTAGTAACTCAACAGTTATTAAACTCAACGTAATTAATAATCGTTATCTTGCTAATTGAGCTGAACCTAAATAATCCCAACCTTTCCTTAGGAAATAATTAGGATTCAAAGGTCAATTTAATTAGTCCCTTGACTTTCCTTTGCCCTGGTAAAGGTTGACCAAGTGGAGTTTTGATTCAACTTTTATTATAGTTGAGAGAGATAACTAAGTTAGACCTCTAAATTCCCTTATCTTGCCAAAAGTTGTTTTACAGTTATTATTT
>NC_029775.3:91668665-91673663 GCF_000817695.3 Arachis duranensis | reverse complement strand
GCAGTTCCTTGAGAAGACGACCCGAGGTTTGAATACTCGGTTAACAATTTTTAAAGGGGTTTGTTACTTGTGACACCCAAAACGTTTGTATGAAAGGACTTTTGAAGGTTTAGAAACTATACTTGCAGCGAGGATTTATCCGCAAATTTCTAGACCACGCAAAAGTTCTCTCATCAAAATGGCGCCGTTGCCGGAGAACTGCTAACGTGTGCCTTATTATTGGTTATTGTAAATATTTTTCTTTTGCTTGTTTATTTATTTTCGTTTTTTCCTTTTTATCTTTATTTGCTACTATGAACTCTCACCCCTCTCGCTTTGAGTTTGGTTCTGATATTGTTAAAGGAAATAGAAGTTACAGTAGGAATGTGCATCAAGGTCAGACCAATCAAGGATGGATGGAACCAAGAGGATCTAATCAACCCTTTTGGCCGCAACACCCTCCGAGATATCCTGGACAAAGACCATTCTACCGCGCATACCCAGCTGAAAGACATGGTGGACAACCTTGTAACTACCAACAAGCCCCACCCCGTGCATATGAACCGTCCTTTCAACATAACCTCAAACCCCCCACACTCACAAGCTTCTCTTCACCATTCGCCATCATATGATCCTTCCTTACCTCAATACCAATTCAATCGTTCCCAGTCATTACCACTTCCCTATGTATCATGTCTAAGTCCAGCAAACCACGAAGCAGAAGATCGTCTAAAAGAAACAATAACTAAATTTCAAACAACCATTCAACAACTAGAGCACGCACTAATCCAATGGGCCACTAAACACTCAAATATACAAGGATCAACAACAGCTCCATGTGGACAACCCGATGAAGAGCGTAGCACGAAAGAAATACTAGAGACTCCAGTGGACAAGGCAGAGAATGAATTTGTACTAGAACAATTAGAAGAAGCTGTCATTGTTCAAAAAGAAGAGTTGGTTGAAGATCTAGGCGATGCTGAACTTCCTTGGGTATCCAGAATTAAGGAAAAATCCATCCAGGATGCTACAATTGATGCTAAGGAAGATACTGTACAATCTCCAAGGCAAGTCGTTTATGAGGAATCAGACGAAATAATCCAAGAAGCAAATTCCCTTGATGATGATGATCACAAGTCCTGTTCTCTCAGTGATGAACTTGCATTTGCAAGTGAATTCCTTGAAATCGAAGAATATTTCCCAAGTGAATACGAAAATGATGCAGAGGTAGATTTCTCTCAACCTCCAATCTATGACTTGAGTGATGAGGAAGACATAGAAGACTTTGACCAGGACACAGATACAATTGAAGACCTTTGCAAAGAAGTGGAGGAATTCACAGAAGTGGACCGGGCCCAAGTTGTACCCAAGCCCAACATATAAAAGGCTCATTTAATGAACCAATCAGCATCACAACACAACCAAACACTTAAACACACTAGAAATAGAAAGGGGGAGAAGGGGAGGAAGAAACACTATTCACCCTCTTCTTCTCTAGCTCATATCTTGAGCTACAGAGCTCCGATAGCCGCACCGTTTGCGGCTACGTGTTCTTCGTGAAGAGCTCTACAAAGCCCATATAAGAAACTGGAGAGGTAACTACGAAATCATTTCTATTCTTCTCTCCAAAATTTCGGTTTTTAGGATTTGTGATTAAGTGAGTTTTTGTGATTTTGGATGTTTAGGTTTGTTCTAATCCTTACTTAGCCTTAGGTTTTGACTTTTGATATCTAAATCTGTTGGAAGAGGTAAGAGCCATTAAACCCTTGTGAATTTGTGTTTAATTGGAACTCTAGGTTGATTTGAGGTGATTTATATGTATATAGTTTGATTATTGTGGCTTTGGGAGCTATTGGAACTTAATTGTGCTTATTGGAATGGAATTGAAAGCTTGGATTGTGGTTGGAAGCTTGTTTGTGCTAATTTGGAGATTTGGTACATATAGAAAATTGGCCAAGGTATGATTTCAGTTTCTTCTATGTAGTATATAATATTCATAAACACATAGGCTAGTGACCAATAGGATATAGGTTTGAATTAAAATGATTGTTGGTATGGTAAATGTTGATGAGTTGATGAATGTTGGGTTTGATTGTGATGAATTACAATGATATGATGAAGTTGAATGATTGTATGGATTGAAAGTTGGTTCATTATGATAATTGTAGTGTTATAATTTATGAAATGGTAGGTTTGATGGTGATTTGATCATAAGTGTTGTATAGTTGATGTTGGAATTTAGAGTAATAACATGAGAAGGAGAATGTGGTAAGGTTGGTGTATTATGATACAACAGGTAAACTTTGATGAAAAGTGGAGTTTTGGATGGTTTGGTATGATTTGGTATGGGTAGGGTAAGAAATTGTGGAAATTGTGAAGTTTGGTAAAATTGGATTTTTAGTGAATTTTGTTTGATCATAACTTTTGCCTCGGTTTTCAAAATTGATTGAAATTTTTTTAGAATTAAATATCTTTAAAAACCCTTTAAATCAATATAAAGTTTGTAAAAATTGGAATTTTGTAGAGGAAGTTATGATCATTCAAAGTTGGTGTTAAAAATCTGAAATTCTGCAAAGTTGCAGAATTTTATGAATTCTGATATGTGCGCATGCAAAACCTGCGAAAATTTTGATCTGTGCGGATGCACACACCTGTGGGCACGCACAGGCAGGGAAGTGCGTTCTGTTTGCAGCGCAAGCACAGCTTTTGTGCGCACATATCTAAGGAAGAATTTCAACCTGTGCGGACGCACACGTTGGGAAGGCCAGTCTGTTAGGGGCGCTGGCACAGGTTGTGCCAGTGAACAGATTCTGTAAGTTTTGCCACCTGTGCGTACGCACACCCTTGTGCGTACGCACACATTTTAAAATTTCCAGGATGTGCGCACGCATAGACCCCTGTGCGGCCGCACACGTCCTGTTTCTCAAAGTTACTTATTTTCAACTATTTTACCTTCCTAACAAGGTTGTAAGCTTCTACAACACCATTTTAAAACTTTTGGGCCTAGTTTTGAGTATTATAACATGGGATATAACTTAAGGGTTCTAGTATATGATTTTATGATAAATTAGAAAACGGAGGCCTAGGTTTCTGGCGTGCTGAGAATGGTTTGACGTTAGGTGAAGGATGCTTGATATATGAGATAAGGAATGATGAACTTTTGATATTTGGAAACTGAGTTTTGGATGGACAGTGGTTGAGATGAGTCGGGGACTCGGATTGAGATGATGGATCTTTGTATACTGGAAATGATTTTGAAAACCACTGAAGTAATGTTTTTACTGAGACTATGAGACGCTATGCGCCCGGCAGGGACGGTGGTTAATCTCGCCTGTCGAGGTAGTGGTGGTGGCGTAAGGCCGGTGGTTAATCTCGCTTACATTGAGATGTGAGGTTTGAGGCAAGAATATCCTGCTCGCATCCCTTCGGATCCATAGAGCGTGTAGGCGCTGGTACCTGGACAGTGATCCGAGCACTATATCTCGGGGGTTCCCATATGAGAAATCCGAAGGGCAACATCTCCATGGAGATGTGTCGGGTTGGCAGTTGAACCGACAATGTAATATCACTGCCAGTAGTGCAGGCATTCATCATTTGTATTTTCTATCTGTTTGTATGCTATGTTTACTTGTAATGGCTTGCCTGATTGAATAACATGCTTACTTGCTATCTGAATCATGTGCCTTATATGCTTCTACTTGTGCTTTACTTGCATTGTATATTACCTGTGTTTTCTACTGGGATTGAGGAGGTTCGAAAGGCGGTGGCAATGGGATCGCATGGAGGATCGGTTGGTGAAGGCTATGGGACAACGGTGTTGGTTAGAGTAGAAATCTCCTAAGATAGATGACCTGGTTTATTTAAGTCAATGTTGGTATATTATGCTTATCTGTTTTAGAATGCTTAAGTTTAGAATCTTGTGATGGATATGGAGCTTAGGATTGCCTTTGGCGTCCCGAAGTCTTATATCCTACATTACTGGGCACTGTTACCATACTAAGAACCTCCGGTTCTCATACCATATTTTTGTTGTGTTTTTCAGATGCAGGTCGCAACCCACCTCGGTGAGTTTCTTTGGATGGTGACAGAAGTGGAGGATCTTGGATTCTTTTGGAGTCTTTTTGGTTTATTTTGTTTATTGATGAGCGGATAATTTATACGCTTTTTGGCATTGTTTTTAGATAGTTTTTAGTAAGTTTAAGCTACCTTTAGGGATGTTTTCATTAGTTTTTATGTTAAATTCACATTTCTAGACTTTACTATGAGTTTGTGTGTTTTTCTGTGATTTCAGGTAAATTCTGACTGAAATTGAGGGATTTGAGCAAAACTCTGAAGAAGGCTGACAAAAGGACTGCTGATGCTGTTGGAATCTGACCTCCCTGCACTCGAAATGGATTTTCTGGAGCTACAGAACTCCAATTGGCGCGCTCTCAACGGCGTTGGAAAGTAGACATCCAGAGCTTTCCAGCAATATATAATAGTCCATGCTTTATTCGAAGAAAGACGACGTAACTTGGCGTTGAACGCCAAGTACAAGCTGCTGTCTGGAGTTAAACGCCAGAAAAACGTCATGATCCGGAGTTAAACGCCCAAAACACGTCATAACTCAAAGTTTAACGCCAAGAAATGCCTTAGCTCGTGAATTAATCAAGCTCAGCCCAAGCATACACCAAGTGGGCCCCGGAAGTGGATTTATACATCAAATACTTACTCATGTAAACCCTAGGAGCTAGCCTAAGTATATATAGAACATTTATCTATTGTATTAGGGATCTTTTGACCACTTTAAGTCTTTGAATATTCGGTCACTTGATCATGGAGAGGGCTGGCCATTCGGCCATGCCTGAACCCTTTGCTTATGTATTTTCAACAGTGGAGTTTCTGCACACCATAGATTAAGGGTGTGGAGCTCTACTGTACCTCAAGTATTAATGAAATTCTATCTTCTTTTATTCAAATCTCTTCTATTCTTATTCCAAGATATTCATTCGTACCCAAGAACATGATGAATGTGATGAG
>NC_029775.3:91664895-91665270 GCF_000817695.3 Arachis duranensis | reverse complement strand
CAAAAGCCTCAACAAGGCTTTAACAATGGTGGACGCAATAGGCTGAGCAATAGCAAGCCTTATCCATCATCTTCTCAGCAACAGACAGAGAACTCTGAACAAAACACTTCTAATTTAGTCAATATAGTCTCTGATCTGTCAAAGGCCACTTTCAGTTTCATGAATGAAACAAGATCATCCATTAGAAATTTGGAGGCACAAGTGGGCCAGCTGAGTAAGAAAGTCATTGAAACTCCTCCCAGTATTCTCCCAAGCAATACAGAAGAGAATCCAAAAGGAGAGTGCAAGGCCATTATTTGATCAAAGTGGCCGAATGCACTAGGGAGGAGGAGGACGAAATTCCTAGTGAGGAAGACCTCCTGGGACGCCCTTCAA
>NC_029775.3:91661456-91662488 GCF_000817695.3 Arachis duranensis | reverse complement strand
ACAATGGTTCGGGGGAAATACTTAGATTTCAGTCCATAAAATGTGAGGCTGGCATTCAACTTGCCTATGATGCAAGAAGATGCACGCCCCTACACTAGAAGGGTCAACTTTGTTCAATGGTTGGACCAAGTCCTTATGGATATATGTGTGGAAGGAGCTCAATGGAAAAGAGACTCAAAAGGCAAGCTAGTTCAACTAAGAAGACTGGATCTCAAGCCTGTGGCTAGAGGATGGTTGGAGTTCATCCAAAGATCCATCATTCCTACTAGCAACCGATCTGAAGTTACTGTGGATCGGGCCATCATGATCCATAGCATCATGATTAGAGAGGAAGTAGAGGTTCATGAGGTCATTTCCAATGAACTCTACAAAATAGCCAACAAGTCCTCACCCATGGCACGGCTAGCCTTCCCTCACCTTATTTGCCATCTATGTTCCTCACCTTATTTGCCATCTGTGTTACTCAGCTGGAGTTATCATAGAAGGAGATACCCCCATTGAAGAGGATAAGCCCATCACCAAGAAGAGGATGGAGCAAGCAAGAGAAACCATGCATGGTTCTCAAGAAGTGCATGAGGAAGCTCATCATCAACAAATTCCTGAGATGCCTCAAGGAATGCACTTTCCTCCCAACAACTATTGGGAGCAACTCAACACCTCCTTAGAAGATTTGAGCCATAATGTGGAACAATTAAGGGTGGAACATCATGAGCACTCCATCATTCTCCAAGAAATAAGAGAAGATCAAAGAGCAATGAGGGAGGAGCAACAGAGGCAAGGAAGGGACATAGAAGAGCTTAAGGACATTGTTGGTCCTTCAAGAAGAAGACGCCACTAAAAGGTGGATTAATTCCTTGTTCTTTATTTCTTTCTGTTTTTGGTTTTTAGTATTGTTTATCTATGTTTTGTGTCTCTACTTCATGATCATTAGTATGTAACCATGCCTTAAAGCTATGAATAAAACCCATTAGTCCTTCACATCTCTTAAACGAAAAATGTTTTAATTCAAAAGAACAAGAAGTACATAAATTT
>NC_029775.3:91649052-91660352 GCF_000817695.3 Arachis duranensis | reverse complement strand
TAGACATCCAGAGCTTTCCAGCAATATATAATAGTCCATGCTTTATTCGAAGAAAGACGACGTAACTTGGCATTGAACGCCAAGTACAAGCTGCTGTCTGGAGTTAAACGCCAGAAAAACGTCATGATCCGGAGTTGAACGCCCAAAACACGTCATAACTCGGAGTTCAACTCCAAGAGATGCCTCAGCTCGTGGATTGATCAAGCTCAGCCCAAGCACACACCAAGTGGGCCCCGGAAATGGATTTATGCATTAATTACTTACTCATGTAAACCCTAGTAGCTAGTCTAGTATAAATAGGATAATTTACTATTGTATTAGACATCTTTGGTCTCAGTTTTGTTTTATTCTTCATCCTAAGAGACTATTGATCATGTTAGGGGGGCTGGCCATTCGGCCATGCCTGAACCTTTTGCTTATGTATTTTCAACGGTGGAGTTTCTGCACACCATAGATTAACCTTGTCTGTGGTATTCCGAGTAGGATTCCGGTAATGAATGACTGTGACGTGCTTCAAACTTGCAAGTGCTGGGCGTTAGTGACAGACGCAAAAGAATCAAGGGATTCTATTCCAGTAGGAGCGGGAACCAACCAGTGATTAGCCGTACTGTGACAGAGTGCGTGAGCATTAGTTTTCACTGCGAGGATGGGATGTAGTCATTAGCCATGGGTGATGCCTCCAGACGATTAGCCGTGCGAGTGACAGCCGCATAGGATCATTTTCCCGAGAGGATTGAAAGTAGCCACCGCTGATGGTGAACCCCTATACAAAGCTTGCCATGGAAAGGAGTAAGAAGGATTAAGTAGAAGCAGTAGGAGAGCAGGCGTCCTTGAGCCATGCAGCATCTCCATTCGCTTATCTGAAATTCCCACCAATGAATCTGCATAAGTCTTCTATCCTTTTTATAATCTATTCTCTTATTTCTATTTTCGAAACCCATAAACCAATTTAATCTGCCTGACTGAGATTTGCAAGGTGACCATAGCTTGCTTCATACCAACAATCTCTGTGGGATCGACCCTTACTCACGTAAGGTTTATTACTTGGACGACCCAGTACACTTGCTGGTTAGTTGAACGGAGTTGTGATAACAACTGGTGCCACAATAATGATTTCATACAACTTAAAGAACAGTGATCACAATTTCGTCCACCATTTATACGTCTCTCCTTTTGTATTTTGTTTTGCCTAGAGGCATGTATATGAGAGAACAAAACTTTTATAAGCTGTTTTCACTGTATGGTTCTGTATACCTATATATGGCTAGCCAGCTTAAACTCCGCAAGTCGTGACTAGTTTCCTGTGATATTATATACTTATCTTTTGTTATATCTTCTCGATTTCTTGTGCCTTAAGATAGTAGTTTCGTTAGTATGTTTTGCGCTTTTAAATCCAGTCTTTGAGCTATATTCTTCATCGAGCTTCTAGATTATACTATTCTTTCTATATATATTATATGTATCAGCTTTAGAACTGTTGTAACCTTTGATTAACCCTAGCTTTACGACGCGAGGTAAAGCTTAGGCTAATTAGGGTGTTACAATGTACAATAAAAAATTGATATTATTGAAGGATAAAACTAAAATTTATTTCTATATATCGTTTCTATCTCCAACGTTTTTGTCCTATTTAAGTCCCTAACATTTTAAAATCATCTCAATTTTGTCCCGCCGTCAATTCTGTTAACGGATTCCTAACGACAAGACAACATTGACTTAATTTTCAAACGTTAGGGACTTAAATAGGACGATTGAAACGTTAGGGACAACTTTGGGGCTTACTCCAAATGTTGGGGACAAAAACGGTACTTTACTCAATTTAAAATAAAGATAAGATACCTTAAGTTTAAAATTTAAGATAAAGATAAGATAAAGATTTAAAATTTAAACTTTACTAACAAGAAAACACCAAACTAAAAATTTTAATTCAAGATAAGAAAAGATAGCATATATTTCGAAATTTTGAATGAAGATAGAATAAATATTTTTGTATTTTTATTTATTTTTTTGAATTAAAGAAAAACAACTAAGAAACACCAAACTTAAAAATTTTAAAATCAAATGACACAAATTTCAAAAATTTAAAGGACAAACACATAAAGACACCAAACTTAATTTTTGAAATCAAACAAAGAAAAATAACAAGAAAGTTTTGAAAACTAAGTAATAAAAATAAGAACAATTTTTGAAAACTCAAGAAAAGAAATGAAAACCAAAGGGACACCAAACTTAAAAACTGATAAAAGACTCCAACAAAGGAAAAAGATGATTAAAGATAAAAAGTTTTTGAAAAAGAAAATAAGAAACACAATTAAAGAAAACTAATAAAAAGGTAACTAATCTAAGAAAAAAGATAATCCGATAGTTTGTCAATCTCGAACAATCCCCGACAACGGCGCCAAAAACTTGGTGCGTGAAATTCAGAACTTCGCAAAGCTTGACCGGCAAGTGCACTGGGTCATCCAAGTAATACCTCAGGTGAGTGAGTGTCAAAATCCCATGAGAATTGTCGGATTGAGCAACAATTGTTATCTTGCAAATCTTAGTCAAAAAGATACAAAAGATAGTTGTTGTGGTAAAAGCATAAGAACAGAATAAGTAAAGAGTTACTGAATTTGTGTGAAAACAGTGATAAGAAATTGGGTGAGACTTCGGAGATGCTTTATCTTTCTGGATTAACTTTTCTTACTGTCTACTTCAACAATGGATGATTCATTCCATGGCAAACTGTAAGTGATTAATGCCAGGGCTAGTGGTCATTAATCTCCTCTGATCCAAACCAAACGCCGGTGCTAATGGTCATCCAATCTGAACAAGGGTGAAGCTCTAGCAATTCAATCTCTGATGATCCTACTCAAAATTCCACAAACAAGGTCAGATCTTCCGGATCGGAGAATGAAGCTTTACGATTCTAGTTTATACCACAAAGGCCCTAATCGCCCCAGATCTCGGCTGAACAGATGTTTTCATGTCCCCAACGAGTCGTGAATTAGCCGTCCAGGAGATGTACTTTCAAGCTTGTAGTTCAATGCTATCCCGCTAGGGACTCGCAAGAACTATGTAGAAAACGGGTCATACTCTCATTCCACCCAGTTTCATTAGATTGAAGAACAAAAATACATCTTAGAATGAAATCAAACATAGATTGTAATAAAAACAATAATATTATTAATCCATGAGAATCAGTAGAGTTTCTAACCTTAACCTAGGAGGTTTAGTTGCTCATCATTTACAGAAAAACAATAGTGAATTCAAAATGTTGGAAGAAGATAAAAGTCCTGAACAAGGACGATCCTTGTTTTATAAATACTAGCCTAAAAACCTAGAATTACAAAGATGAAATGGAACTAGGCTAATGGTGCGAAAATCCACTTCCAGGCCCACTTGGTGAGTGTTTGGGCTGAGCTTGGGGTGAATTCACGTCCTTGTGCTCCTCTTGGGGCGTTGGGCGCTGAGTTTGGTCCTTTTTGGCTATTCAACGACAGGCTTGATCCTTCTTGGGCGTTGAACGCCAAGCAGAAGGTAAGTTGGGCGTTCAACGCCCATTTTGGGCCATCATTTTCAAAGACACATATAAACTATTATATATTTCTGGAAAGTCCTGTAAGTTAGCTTTCCAACGATGTTGAGAGCGCGTCATGTGGATCTCTGTAGCTCAAGATATGCTCGTTGGAATGCACGAAGGTTAGGATTTGACAGCATCTGCAGTCCTTTCTCAGCCTCTGAATCAGACTTTTCCAAAACTTGCCAAAATTACCCAGAAATCACCTAAAATCATAGGAAAAACACAAAAACTCAAAGTAGCATCCAAAAAGTGATTTTTGCACTAAAACTTGATAAAACTTAATAAAAGATAACCAAAAACACTAGAAAAATAATACTAAAAAGTGTATAAAATATCCGCTCATCATTAATTTGAGTACAACTGTCAAGATGTTATTTTAGAGTAGATGTGTCATATCGCTTACCTCTAGCTTTAAACACCTTCTTACATCCTTTACACTTAGAACGTTCTACTCCAGCCTTATCTGGACTAAGTTTTTTTGAAGAAATTCCATACATCAAATATTGCTGGTCTGGCCCTTTTCAAACTAGGTTCATCAATCTCGGCCTAAGCAGCCTCAAAACCAGCTCCAGTAGTAACAAGATTACTCACAGTTTCAGAATTCATATTTTCTGAAATAAAAGCAAATGTTAAAACAAGTATTATAAATTCTAATTTAGTTAAAACCATTATCAAACAAAACAAAACACAGCAAATAAGAAAAAAATATGCATTTGATTTTAGATTTGTCAAAATAGTAAAATTTAATCAAAGAAAACAAACCTAAACTTATCTAAATCTCTTATCTAATACAAACTTAAACTTATGCTAATGTTTAATTTAGTCATACACACTATTTTGTAAAAAGATAAAAAATTCAAAACATTAACAAAAATACCAACATACCAAAATAACAGCAGCAGCGACCAGGACAGAAGAGGCGAGGAGCAGCGACGACGGCCAGATGACTGGCCCAGAGAGGACAGAGGAGCAGCGCCGGTGGCCAGGAGCCCATGACCAACGAGCAGTGGTAACGATGGCTAAACGGTGCACTGGCAGTGGCCAGGACCCCGGAGGATTGAGAAGAGACGGTGGGAGCAGCTTGTGATGAAGAGCGTGATGACGGATAATTTATACGCTTTTTGGCATTGTTTTTAGGTAATTTTTAGTGGGATCTAGCTATTTTTAGGGATGTTTTTATTAATTTTTATGCAAAATTTACATTTCTAGACTTTACTATGAGTTTGTGTATTTTTCTGTGATTTCAGATATTTTCTAGCTGAAATTGAGGGACCTAAGCAAAAATCTGATTCAGGCTGAAAAAGGACTGCTGATGTTGTTGGATTCTGACCTTCCTGCACACGAAATGGATATTCTGGAGCTATAGAACTCCAAATGGCGCGCTCTCAACTGCGTTGGAAAGTAGACATCCAGGACTTTCCAGCAATATATGATAGTCTATACTTTATTCGAGTTTAGATGACACAAACTGGCGTCAACGCCAGTTCCATGCTGCATTCTGGAGTAAAACGCCAGAAACACGTCACAAACCAGAGTTAAACGTCAAACAGACGTTACAACTTGGCGTTTAACCCCAAGAGAAGTCTCTACACGTGTAAATCTTAAGCTCAGCCCAAGCACATACCAAAGTGGGCCCCGAAAGTGGATTTCTGCACTTAAACTTATTTCTGTAAACCCTAGTAACTAGTTTAGTATAAATAGAACTTTTTACTATTGTATTGGGAGTCTTTTGACCACGTCTTGGTTATTCTGGTTCCCTCTCTGGGGCCAAAGCCAATGAACACCATTATCACTTATGTATTTTCAACGGTGGAGTTTCTACACACCATAGATTAAGGTGTGGAGCTCTGTTGTTCCTCGAGTATTAATGCAATTACTATTATTCTTCTATTCAATTCAGCTTATTCTTATTCTAAGATATTCGTTGCACTTCAACATGATGAATGTGATGATTCGTGACACTCATCATCATTCTCACCTATGAACGCGTGACTGACAACCACTTCTGTTCTACCTTAGAACGAGCGTGTATCTCTTGGATTCTTTAATCAGAATCTTCGTGGTATAAGCTAGAATCCATTGGCAGCATTCATGAGAATCCAGAAAGTCTAAATCTTGTCTGTGGTATTCTGAGTAGGATTCAAGGATTGAATGACTGTGACGAGCTTCAAACTCGCGAGTGTTGGGCGTAGTGATAGACGCAAAAGAATCGCTGGATTCTATTCTAACATGATCGAGAACCGACAGATGATTAGCCGTGCTGTGACAGAGCATTTGGACCATTTTTACTGAGAGGACGGGAGGTAGCCATTGACAACGGTGAAACCCAACATACAGCTTGCCATGGAAAGGAGTAAGAATGATTGGAGGAAGGCAGTAGGAAAGCAGAGATTCAGAAGGGACAAAGCATCTCCATACACTTATCTGAAATTCCCACCAATGAATTACATAAGTATCTCTACCTTTATTTTCTATTTAATTATCATTATTTTCGAAAACCATTATAACCATTTGAATCTGCCTAACTGATATTTACAAGATGACCATAGCTTGCTTCATACCAACAATCTCCGTGGGATCAACCCTTACTCACGTAAGGTATTACTTGGACGACCCAGTGCACTTGCTGGTTAGTTGTGCGAAGTTGTGACAAAGTGTGATTCACATTTGAGAGCTCCAAGTCTATTGGCGCCATTGTTGATGATCACAATTTCGTGCACCAAGTTTTTGGCACCGTTGTCGGGGATTGTTTGAGTTTGGACAACTGACGGTTCATTTTGTTGCTCAGATTAGGTAATTCTCTTTTCAAAAAGTTTTCAAAAATCTTTCAAAAATTTTTCTTTGTTTTCGTTTTTTTTTCAAAAAGTAATTTTCAAAAAATCCAAAAAAAATAATAAAATCAAAAAAATTAAAAAAATATTTTTTGTGTTTCTTGTTTGAGTCTAGTGTCAATTTTTAAGTTTGGTGTCAATTGCATGTTTTAAAAACTTTTGCATTTTTTGAAAATTCATGCATGTTTTCTTCATGATCTTCAAGTTGTTCTTGATAAGTCTTCTTGTTTGATCTTTAAATTTTCTTGTTTTGTGTCTTTTGTTGTTTTTCATATGCATTTTTGCATTCATAGTGTCTAAGCATTAAAAATTTCTAAGTTTGGTGTCTTGCATATTTTTCTTTTCTTGAAAATTTTTCAAAAATAAGTCTTGATGTTCATCTTGATCTTCAAAGTGTTCTTGGTGTTCATCTTGACATTCATAGTGTTCTTGCATGCATCATTGGTTTTGATCCAAAATTTTCATGTTTTGGGTCATATTTGTGTTTTTCTCTCTCATCATTAAAAATTCAAAAATAAAAAAATATATTTTCCTTATTTTACTCATAATTTTTGAAATCTTTGGGTTGACTTAGTCAAAATTTTTTAAAATAAGTTGTTTCTTGTTAGTCAAGTCAAGATTTCATTTTTAAAAATCCTATCTTTTCAAAATCTTTTTCAAAAATCAAATCTTTTTCATTTTTCTTATTATTTTTCGAAATTTTTCTTATTTGATTTTCAAAATCTTTTTCTCATCTTTATTTCAAAATTTCGAAAAACTTTACTAACAATTAATGTGATTGATTCAAAAATTTGAAGTTTGTTACTTTCATGTTAAGAAAGGTTCAATCTTTAAATCCTAGAATCATATCTTTTAGTTTCTTGTTAGTCAAGTATTCAAATTTTAATTTCCTATTCAAATCTTTTTCAAAATATCTCTTTAATCATATCTTTTTCAAAATCAATTTCAAAAATTTTTTTAACTTCCAATCTTTTTTATTCTCAAATCTTTTTCAACTAACTAATTAACTTTTTATTTGTTTCTTATCTTTTTTCAAAACCAACTAACTACTTTTCTCTCTCTAATTTTCGAAAATCACCTCTCACTTTTTCAAAATTCTTTTAATTAACTAATTGTTTCAAACTTTTAATTTTAATTTTATTTCTTCTCTTAATTTTCAAAAATCACTAACCATTTTTCAAAAACAATTTTCGAAAAGTCTCTCCCTCTCATCTCTTTCTATTTATTTATTTATTTACTAGCATTTCTCTTCATTTCAAAAATTCGAATCCTCTTCTCTCTTCTGTGTTCGAATTTTTCTTCTCTTTCCTCTATTCTCCTCTTTTTCTACTCACATAAAGGAATCTCTATATTGTGACATAGAGGATTCCTCTTCTCTCTTTGTTTTCTTCTCTTTCATATGAGCAGGAATAAGAAAAAAGGCATTCTTGTTGAAGCTGATCTTGAACCTGAAAGGACCTTGAAAAGGAAGCTAAGAGTAGCTAAAGCACAGTACTCTGAAGAGGACCTAACTGAAATTTTCGAACAGGAAAAGGATATGGCAGCCGAACCCAACAACAACAATGCAAGGAAGATGCTTAGTGACTTTACTTTACCAAATTCCAACTTACATGAAAGAAGCATCTCAATTCCTGCCATTGGAGCAAACAACTTTGAGCTAAAGCCTCAGTTAGTTTCTCTGATGCAACAGAACTGCAAGTTTCATGGACTTCCATCAGAAGATCCTTTTCAGTTCTTAACTAAATTCTTGCAAATCTGTGATACTGTTAAGATCTATGGGGTTGATCCCGAGGTCTACAGGCTTATGCTTTTCCCTTTTGCTGTAAGAGACAGAGCTAGAGTATGGTTGGACTCTCAACCTAAAGGTAGCCTAAACTCTTGGGATAAGCTGGTCACGGCCTTCTTGGCCAAGTTCTTTCCTCCTTAAAAGCTGAGTAAGATTAGAGTGGATGTTCAAACCTTCAAACAGAAAGAAGGTGAATCCCTCTATGAAGCTTGGGAGAGATACAAGCAACTGACCAAAAAGTGTCCTTCTGACATGCTTTCAGAATGAACCATCCTGGATATATTCTATGATGGTCTGTCTGAATTGTCTAAGATGTCATTGGACCACTCTGCAGGTGGATCCATTCACCTAAAGAAAATGCCTGCAGAAGCTCAGGAACTCATTGACATGGTTACAAATAACCAATTCATGTACACCTCTGAGAGGAATCCTATGAGTAATAGGACGCCTCAGAAGAGGGGAGTTCTTGAAATTGATGCTCTGAATGCCATATTGGCTCAGAATAAAATGTTGACTCAGCAAGTCAACATGATTTCTCAGAGTCTGAATGGATGGCAAAATGCATCTAACAGTACTAAAGAGGCATCTTCTGAAGAAGAAGCTTATGATCCTGAGAACCCTACAATGGCAGAGGTGAATTACATGGGTGAACCCTATGGAAACACCTATAATTTCTCATGTAGAAATCATCCAAATTTCTCATGGAAGGATCAACAAAAGCCTCAGCAAGGCTTTAATAATGGTGGAAGAAATAAGTTTAGCAATAGCAAGCCTTTTCCATCATCTTCTCAGCAACAGACAGAGAATTCTGAGTAGAATCCCTCTAGCTTAGCAAACATAGTCTCTGATCTATCTAAGGCCACTTTAAGTTTCATGAGCGAAACAAGGTCCTCCATTAGGAACTTGGAGGCACAAGTGGGTCAGCTGAGTCAGAAAATCACTGAAACCCCTCCTAGTACTCTCCCAAGCAATACAGAAGAGAATCCAAAAAGAGAGTGCAAGATCATTGACATAATCACAATGGCCGAATCCAAAGAGGAAGAGAAGGACGTGAATCCCAGTGAGGAAGACCTCCTGGGATGTCCTCTAAACAAAAAGGAGTTCCAAACTGAGGAACCTAAGAAATCTGAGGCTCACCTAGAGACCATAGAGATTCCATTGAACCTCCTTTTACCATTCAAGAGCTCTGAGAACTATTCTTCCTCGGAAGAGGATGAAGATGTAACTGAAGAGCAAGTTGCTCAATATCTAGGAGCCATCATGAAGCTGAATGCTAAGTTGTTTGGTAATAAGACTTGAGAAGGTGAACCTCCCTTGCTCATTAGTGAACTAGATACATGGGTTTAGCAAATTCTGCCTCAAAAGAAACAAGATCCTGGTAAATTCTTGATATCCTGCACCATAGGCACCATGACCTTTAAGAAGGCTCTGTGTGACCTGGAGTCAGGTATAAATCTTATGCCACTCTCTGTAATAGAGAAGCTGGGGATCTTTGAGGTACAAGCTGCAAGAATCTCATTAGAGATGGCAGACAAGTCAATAAAACAAGCTTATGGATTGGTAGAGGACGTGTTGGTAAATGTTAAAGGCCTTTACATCCCTGCTGATTTCATAATCTTAGACACAGGGAAGGATGAGAATGAATCCATCATTCTTGGAAGACCCTTCCTAGCCACATCAGAATCTGTGATTGATGTTGACAGAAGAGAGTTAGTCCTTCAATTGAATAGGGACTACCTTGTGTTTAAAGCTCAAGGTTATCCTTCTGTAAACATGGAAAAGAGGCACGATAAGCTTCTCTCAATACAGAGTCAAACAAAGCCCTACAATCAAACTCTAAGTTTGGTGTTGGGAGGCCACAACCAAACTCTAAGTTTGGTGTTGAACCCCCACATTCAAACTCTAAGTTTGGTGTTGGGAGGTCCCAACAATGCTCTGATGATCTGTGAAGCTCCATGAGAGCTCACTTTCAAGCTATTGACATTAAAGAAGCGCTTATTGGGAGGTAAACCAATTTTTATTTATCTATATTTCTATTGTTCTTTTATGTTTTATTAGGTTTATGATCATATGGAGTCACAAAACAATTGCAAAAATTAAAAACAAAATCAAAAACAGCAGAAGAAAAAGCACACCCTGGAGGAAGAGCTTACTGGCGTTTAAACACCAGTAAGGAGCATCTGGCTGGCGTTTAACGCTAGAACAGAGCATGAAACTGGCATTGAACGCCAGAAACAAGCAGCAGTCTGGCGTTTAAATGCCAGGATTACACCCTGAGGAGAGCTGGCGTTAAACGCTAGAAACAAGCATGGAAGTGGCGTTCAACGGCAGAAACATGCTGCAGATTGGCGTTGAACGCCCAAAACAAGCATGGAAGTGGTGTTTAACGCCAGAAACATGCTACAGTCTGGCATTAAACGCCAATATTGCATACAGAGGGCATTTTACACTCCTAAAGGGTGCAGGGATGAGAAATCCTTGACACCTCAGGATCTGTGGATCCCACAGGATCACCTCAGGATCTGTGGACCCACAGGATCCCCACCTACCTTCTCCCTCTCTCTCACACCTTTTCATAACACTCTTCCCCAATCATCATTCACTAATCACCTCAATCACTCTTTCCCATCACCTCTTCACCATTCACATCCATCCTCTCTTCCTCATAAACCCCACCTACCTTCAAATTCAAAATCTTTTTCCCTCCCAAACCCACCCTAAATGACCGAACCTATACCCCTCCCACTCCTATATAAACCCCTCAACACTCCTTCATTCTTCACACATAACCATCAATATTTCTCCCCTTGGCCGAATACACATCTCTATCCCTCTCCTCCATATCTTCTTCTTCTTCATCTATTCTTTCTTCTTTTGCTCGAGGACGAGCAACATTCTAAATTTGGTGTGGTAAAAGCATAGTTTTTTTGTTTTTCCATAACCATTGATGGCACCTAAGGCCGGAGAAACCTCTAGAAAGAGGAAAGGGAAGACAAAAGCTTCCACCTCTGAGTCATGGGAGATGGAGAGATTCATCTCAAAAGCCCATCAAGACCACTTCTATGAAGTTGTGGCCAAGAAGAAGGTGATCCCTGAGGTCCCTTTCATGCTCAAGAAA
>NC_029775.3:91634712-91648961 GCF_000817695.3 Arachis duranensis | reverse complement strand
ACCAACCCCATTCAACAAGTCAGAATCTTAATGGTTCAAGAGTTCTATGCAAACGCATGGATCACTAGGAACCATGATCAAAGCATGAACCCAAACCCAAAGAATTGGCTTACAATGGTTCAGGAGAAATGCTTAGATTTCAGTCCGGAGAATGTAAGGTTGGCGTTCAACCTGCCTATGATGTAAGAAGATGCACGCCCCTACACTAGAAGGGTCAACTTTGATCAAAGGTTGGACCAAGTCCTCATGGACATATGTGTGGAAGGAGCTCAATGGAAAAGAGACTCTAAAGGCAAGCCGGTTCAATTGAGAAGACTACACCTTAAGCCTGTGGCTAGAGGATGGTTGGAGTTCATCCAACGCTCCATCATCCCCACTAGCAACCGATCCAAAGTAACTATGGATCGGGCTATCATGATCCATAGCATCATGATTGGAGAGGAAGTAGAAGTTCATGAAGTTCTCTCTCTAGAACTCTACAAAGTAGCCGAAAAGCTCTCCACCTTGGCAAGGCTAGCTTTTTCTCATCTCATTTGCCATCTATGCTACTTAGCTGGAGTTGTCATAGAAGGAGACATCCTCATTGAAGAGGACAAGCCCATCACTAAGAAGAGGATGGAGCAAACAAGAGAGCCCATTCATGGATCTCAAGAGACGCATGAGGAAGCTCATCATCAAGAAATCTCTGAGATGCCTCAAGGGATGCATTTTCCTCCAAACAACTATTGGGAATAATTCAACACTTCTCTAGAAGGATTGAGTCATGACATGAACCAATTAAGGGTGGAACACCAAGAACACTCCATCATTCTCAATCAGATTAGAGAAGATCAAAGGCAAGGAAGAGACATAGAGGAGCTCAAGAACACCATTGGTCCTTCAAGGAGAAGGCGCCACCATCACTAAGATGGACTCATTTCTTAACTTCCTTGTTCTTATCTCTCTGTTTTTCGGTTTTTAAACTTCATGTTTGCCTATGTTTGTGTCTTTACTACATGATCATTAGTATTTAGTAACTATGTCTTAAGGCTATGAATAATTCCATGAATCCTTCACACTTCTTAAATGAAACATGTTTTTAATACAAAAGAACAAGAAGTACATGAGTTTCGAATTCATCATTGAAATTAGTTTAATTATATTGATGTGGTGATAATACTTTTTTTTGAATGAATGCTTGAACAGTGCATATTTTTTATCTTGTTGTTTATTAATGTTAAAATTGTTGGCTCTTGAAAGAATGATGAAAAAAGAGAAATGTTGTTGATAATTTGAAAAATCATGAAATTGATTCTTGAAGCAAGAAAAAGCAGTGAAGAACAAAGCTTGCGAAAAGAAAGTGGCGAAAAAAATAAAAGAAAAAGAAAAAGCAAGTAGAAAAAGCCAATAGCCCTTAAAACCAAAAGACAAGGGTAAAAAGGATCCAAGGCTTTGAGCATCAATGGATAGGAGGGCCCAAGGAAATAAAATCCAGGCCTAAGCGGCTAAATCAAGCTGTCCCTAACCATGTGCTTGTGGCATGCAGATCCAAGTGAAAAGCTTGAGACTGAGTGGTTAAAGTCGTGATCCAAAGCAAAAAGAGTGTGCTTAACAGCTCTGGACACCTCTAACTGGGGACTTTAGCAAAGCTAAGTCACAATCTGAAAAGGTTCACCCAGTCATGTGTCTGTGGCATTTATGTATCCGGTGGTAATATTGGAAAACAAAGTGCTTAGGACCACGGCCAAGACTCATAAAAGTAGCTGTGTTCAAGAATCAACATACTTAACTAGGAGAATTAATAACACTATCTGAACTCTGAGTTCCTATAGATGCCAATCATTCTAAACTTCAAAGGATAAAGTGAGATGCCAAAACTGTTCGGAAGCAAAAAACTACTAGTCCTGCTCATCTAATTAGAACTAAGCTTCATTGATATTTTGAGATTTATAGTATATTATCTTCTTTTTATCCTATTGATTTTCAGTTGCTTGGGGACAAGCAAAAATTTAAGTTTGGTGTTGTGATGAGCGGATAATTTATACGCTTTTTGGCATTGTTTTTAGGTAGTTTTTAGTAAGATCTAGCTACTTTTAGGGATTTTTTTATTAGTTTTTATGAAAAATTTATATTTCTAGACTTTACTATGATTTTGTGTATTTTTCTGTGATTTCAGGTATTTTCTGGCTGAAATTGAGGGACCTGAGCAAAAATCTAATTCAGGCTGAAAAAGGACTGCTGATGCTGTTGGATTCTGACCTCCCTACACTCAAAATGAATTTTCTAGAGCTACAAAACTCCAAATGGCGCGCTTTTAACTGAGTTGGAAAGTAGACATCCAGGGCTTTCCAGCAATATATAATAGTCCATACTTTATTCGAGTTTAGATGACGAAAACTAGCGTTCAACGCCAGTTCTATGCTGTATTCTGGAGCAAAACGCCAGAAACACGTCACAAACCAGAGTTAAACGCCAAACAGACATTACAACTTGGCGTTCAACCCCAAGAGAAGCCTCTCCATGTGCAAAGCTCAAGCTCAGCCCAAGCACACACCAAAGTGGGCCCCAGAAGTGGATTTTTGCACTTAGACTTATTTCTGTAAACCCTAGTAACTAGTTTAGTATAAATAGAACTTTTTACTATTGTATTGGGAGTCTTTTGACCACGTCTTGGTTATTCCGGTTCCCTCTCTGGGGCCGAAGCCAATGAACACCATTATCACTTATGTATTTTCAACGGTGGAGTTTCTACATACCATAGATTAAGGTGTGGAGCTCTGTTGTTCCTCGAGTATTAATGCAATTACTATTATTCTTCTATTCAATTCAGCTTATTCTTATTCTAAGATATTCATTGCACTTCAACATGATGAATGTGATAATCCATGACACTAATCATCATTCTCACCTATGAACGGGTGACTGACAACCACTTCCGTTCTACCTTAGAACGAGCGTGTATCTCTTGGATTCCTTAATCAGAATCTTCGTGGTATAAGCTAGAATCCATTGGCAGCATTCTTGAGAATCCGGAAAGTCTAAACTTTGTCTGTGGTATTCCGAGTAGGATTCAAGGATTGAATGACTGTGACGAGCTTCAAACTCGCGAGTGTTTGGCGTAGTGACAGACGCAAAAGAATCACTGGATTCTATTCCGACATGATCGAGAACTGACAGATGATTAGCCGTGCTGTGACAGAGCATTTGGACCATTTTCACTGAGAGGATGGGAGGTAGCCATTGACAACAGTGAAACCCAACATACAGCTTGCCATGGAAAGGAGTAAGAATGATTGGAGGAAGGTAGTAGGAAAGTAGAGATTCAGAAGGGACAAAGCATCTCCATACACTTATCTGAAATTCCCACCAATGAATTATCCTTATTTTCGAAAACCATTATAACCATTTGAATCCGCCTAACTGAGATTTACAAGATGACCTTAGCTTGCTTCATACCAACAATCTCTGTGGGATCGACCCTTACTCACGTAAGGTATTACTTGGACGACCCAATGCACTTGCTGGTTAGTTGTGCGAAGTTGTGACAAAGTGTGATTCACGTTTGAGAGCTCCAAGTCTATTGGCGCCATTGTTGATGATCACAATTTCGTGCACCAGAGCGCTGCGACTGTCGTGCCGGACTGCCGAATGCGACTGTGCGAGACTGCGAGCTCAGGCTTGACAATGAGAAGGCAGCAAGACGACGTCACTTGCGAGCGTTAGCGTGAGCATGAGCGTGTGTGACTGTGGGACGGACACTGGACGCAGCAGGTTTGGGGCGGCAATGGCAATGGCACCAATAGGAACGCTGGACGTTGGGCGCAGCAAGGTTGGGGGAGGCTAGTGTGAGTGTGACCGTGGGAGAGACGCTGAGTGACTGAGTGTGTTATGTTGTGTGAGTTTGAGAGTGATTCAATTAAGGTAGGGTTTTTATTGGGTTGGGTCGGGTTGGAGAAGCTGGGTTTTAGGCCATAAATTTACAAAAAATGTCCCTGGTAAAAAAAAAGCATTAGGCCCGCCCTGCCAAAGCCCACTATTTAAGCGATGCGGGTTTGGCGGGCTTTCAAAGTGTGGCGGTCTTAATTTTTCATCCCGACCTGCCTGTTTTGGCAGCTTACGCTGGCCGGCCCGGCGGATTTAGGCCTGTTTGTCACCCCTACTTAAAGGTTGATCAAGTAATATGCTTTTTCCTTATTAAATAATGGTGGCATATGTTAATGTTATTGTAGTTGATGATGATGTTGGAGAAACATAGATATTGGCAATAATTATGTAGTTGTAAATTGTAATTGAAAATGCTCGATTATTAGCTGTTAGTTATGCTTGATTATCAGTTGTTAGCTATGAAGTGCAGATATGAATAGGCACCAAATGAAAATTGTTGATTTTGTTTAGTTTACATCACTTGTAATATTTGATATTTTATTGAAACGTATATTTTCATGATAATTTTGCAAGTCCAGCCCTGCTTATATCATGTTCTCTAGATGGAAGTTAGATTTAGGTTCATAATCTTGATTTATCATGTGTATTTTACAAAAATAGATTTTTGTGCTATTGCTTTGCACATGTTCTTAAACACACTTAATATATTGATTGTGGAGGAAATAAGTTTTGCATCAAATGGAATAACTTAAGGCCTACAGCTGGTTTGAAAGCATTTGATGGTGTTCTTCAATCAAATATTGCATGAAGATTCTTGATCTTTCAGGAAATCCTGTTGTAGATGAAGGAGTTAAGGTTAGTATCAGTAGTCTGATGTTTTATTTACATTATCTTGATACTTGTGTACCTCTTTGACATGGACTATTTATGAAATAGGCTGTTGTTTGATAAAAAAAAAACGCTTGCTTTTTCTTTCCTTTTTTTTTAAACTATGATAACTAAACATCTGTAAATAACTTTTCAACACACAACACTATTTATAAACAGATAATTTAAAAGAAGATATGAACGTAAGGATAACATCTAAACAATTTCTTTGTTTAATTAATTCTGGAGAACATCAAGCACCTTGTCCTTAAAATAGAAGCACTTAAAACAGTTGCATTTTATATTGGAATCTCAATTATTTTCAAATTAAGTGCTTGATATTAGAGTTTGATTCTTTTATAGATCAATTAGTATTTTAATATAGTGTAACTATTTTTATTCGAACCTGTCTTAGCCTTTTTTTTATTGTTAGCTGAATTATTGGTCTATTCAAGTGCTAGATTTTTTGAAAATTGACATGTAAGTAATCTATGACACCATGTGCTTTTATTGGTATTGTGTTTGGTAAAAATCTATAATATTTTCATATCCCGTTTTCCTTCTACAGTTAAGTATCCTAAATCTAAATATCAAGAATCTTATGGATTTCTTAACTAACCATGATGGTGATATTCTGAGACTTGTTATTATTCTTAGAGCTATTTTTGTGATATATTTATTACTCATTCTTCCTCTCTTATACCAAGGAAAACAATAGAAAAAAATGTTAAACAAATATTCCTGATCATTATCGTACATTAGGTATTAATGTTATGTCATATCCTTGTTCATAGTGATTATGTGACATACTGGTGGATAACTCTGGCATTGAAAAGCTCCAGCTAAATAGTCCTGACTTGGGTGATGAGGTATGATTTGATAACTATGATTCGTTGGGGAAATAAAGTATACATTAACACAGAATTCTTGAATGAAAATGAAATATTCCAAACCAAATTTTGCCGGGAAAGGTAGAGAGAGTTGTGTCACGTTGAGACCTTGAGGTGTTATGCTTTTTTTTTTTCTTTTTCTTTTTTATTTTGGAGGTAGTTTACATTGTGTTGTTGAATTCAATTTAGTATAATTGGACGGTTGGTATATATTTGATTTCATGTAATATTTTTCATTGAATATCAATGAAATGCAATTTTTATGTCTTCTCTTTTGTCACATTTTTTGCTTAGTCCCATTGAAACTATAGTGTGTTTGTTCTTTGGAATACCATTTTTCTAACTCTAAAAGTTACTTAACCAGTTAACTATTCTAAATGGTTTATCTATTTATTGTTTTTTATTATGTTTTTAAATTATATTTTTGTTGTAGGAATTGGATCAACAGAGTAAGATTATATCGCCAAAAGAATTAAGAAATAAGTTTTCTAGAGTGAGTAACAAGGCAGCATGGTCTTTCTATGATGGAGATTTTATGTATTAAGAACTACATGTTAAGACATTTATAATTAAAAAAATTCATGTTATGTTTGATACTTTATTTGTATAGGAATTATTACTTTTGATTTCTAATACTAAAAAAATATATATTATGTTTAATACTTTGTTAATGAATTATATAATATTTTTTTTATGGGTACTGATCTTTTATTATTGTGAAATTTTAATCAAAAACTTATTTATTTAACAATATAAAAACGACAATTAAAATTGTCTTTTTAAATTATCAAAAATGTCACTTTTATCTGATAAAAATGGCAGTTTGTAACTGTCATTTTAAACAATTAGAATACTATTTTAAATCCGGTTAAAACCGTCACTTTTAAACAAAATGAAACCTCATTCTAACCTGATAAAAATGGTAGTTTCAAATGCCGTTTTAACCAATCGAAAAACGTCATTTTATTTGAATATAACAGCGGTTAAAAACCCTATTTTAACCTATAAAAAAACTATTGTAATAATCAAAATAGCGCTCAGAATTATGTCGTTTTTTAAAATCTCTATATTTGGTAATAATAGTGGTTTAAACCACCGTAAATGAAAAAAACACTGTAATTACCAAGATTTTTTGTAGTGTACATTTAGTCAATAGCCAAAACTTCTTCCTTAACATCACATATGTAGTTTCTACTAGGTCATATGTGACAATTCTTTCTTTTCTTTTTGACAGATGGGATTGTGGCATTTTCGTGATCAAATACCTGGAAAACTAGACCGAGGGCTCAACATTGGATGAATGGGATTGTGTGAGACTTCCAAGTCCTTCGACTATTATACGCACGTTTGATTTTTTGTAGTTTCTTTATGTTTCTAACGAACAATGAAAAATTATAGGAGACCTTGAAGTCGTTTAGAAGATAAATACTGTACAAAATTATTCTTAGTCCTTTAGACTCGTGTCTTAGGGTATTTTTAAAATACCTAGATAATGATGCTTAATTTATACATCGTATTAATCCCAAAAATAAACAAAAGAGGTGAAGACACTGTTCTAGGGATGTCAATGGGACAGGGCGGGGGCAGGGGCTGGGGATGCCTCTCTGCTCCCCGTCCCCGCCCCCAAAATTAATTCCCATTCCCGTCCCGATTCCCGCCGTGGGGGATAATTGTCTCCATCTCCATTTCCCGCGTTTTCCGTATTCTTTGCGGGGTCCCATTTTTTATTCCCTTATGTTTAACACTCATATGAAAATTAGAGTAAAAAATATCAAAAAATAAAAAACAAATTAAAAAATACTATTACAAACACACAAACATATCTTATCCAAGATTATAAGTCCACAAATACAACATAGTAAATTATAGTCCATAAAATAAAATCTTAAAATACAATTTTTATTCTAAAAAAAACAATAAGATATAGTCTTTAACATCAAGTGGAAACTGGAGAGAGTTGGGGCTGTGGGAGAGAACAGCGTATGATGCTGTGGGAGTTTTGGAGTTTGAACAAAGTGGAGATGGAAGAGAGTTGGGACTGGGAATAGAGAGTAGATGGCACAACAAACAACACAGTGAGTAGAGAAGACTGAATAATAGGATTAGAATTTTTTAATTGGTGAAATTCCTAAAAGACCCCTATATTAGAAATAAAGTAAGGTTATTTAAGAAATTTCAAATATTCAGGAAATTATCGAGAATGGGGCGGGGATCCCGGTTCAGATCCCGCGCCTGTTTCGAAAGAATTTTACTCTCTATTTCCATCCTCACGAAAAAATTTCCCACCATCAGAACTCCATTCGGACGATCCCCGCCTCGGAGATTTTTGACGCTCCTACACTGTTCACAACTCCAAGTACAAAAACTATGATTCAGCAACCAGAACATTTTGCTAGGGAGAAAGGGTGCAAGAGAAGAAAGGCAACAAAAGAAATTATAGACTGATTTTGTTAGAATGAGTTAACTGCGTTGGATGTTCCTCTAAGGTAGTTTTGTGTTTTCTTTTTTACTCGATATGAAATTAGGTTGACTCTTAGAATGTCTTTTTGTTGTTTTTTTACTCGTATTGGTGTTTATTTTAATATTTTTTCATCAATGAACCTGTTTTCCAACTAATTTGCATTGGTTAGGTGTACTTTTTCTTTATTTATTTAGCGCGAGTTTTACTTTCGCTAAAGAGCCTAAGAGGCAGCGTTTAGCTTTTCCCCAAGCGCCTTATCTCCTTCTCCGGCGTTTGAAAATGCACAACACAGAGGAGAAAGCCGTCGTCTACTGGCGCAAAATCCCACACCTCAAATGCGACGCCGTTTCCACCAAACCCTTCCATAATTCTTCCACCCTCACCTTCTCCTCCGCCACCGCCGATGCCACCCGCTGCAAATTCGCCTCCGTTTCGGTTGCTGAAACCAAACTCCACCACGATTTCGCTCCCACGGCAACTTCGACCGCATCAAACTTCTCATGCAGGTGCGAGAAAGGAAAAATAGTTCTTTTATTTTATTTTTCTGATAATAGAGTTTGAATTGCCTGTTATGCTGAACTTTCGTTAACGGCGTGTTTGGATGAGCTTCAATTTTGCGTTCAGAAAATATGCTAAACAAAATGTAAATTTACACAGTGTTGCGAGTGAGATTTTTAGTGTATTTAGTTAGTAAAAAATGCGTGCTTTGCAGACTCATGGTGTACGGGTCGGGCAAGAGAGTGCTAAGAAGGCAATGAGTTTCATTGAGGTAATTTCTATGTATATTTCATGAATCCTAAGGTTTTTGGTGCGGAATGGTTTTGTTTCTGCATTTATCTCTCTGGAGATTCAATAGTGATTAATGAATGATTTCTACTTGTTGACTAAGCTAATGCATGTTGCCATTGCTATAAAAGGGGCAGGCCGGTGCACAAACATCCGGGGTTAACGCATGCTGCCGTTGCTATACAATGAGTAATTCGTAATAGACTAATAGGTGGCTACTCACGTGAAGATATGATATGAGGATGATAGCTAAGATATTGACTAGTATTATGTTAAGTAGTTTAGTCAAACATGTTGAATCATCTTCCTAATATAGTAGTCTAACAGTTTATTTGTTCAGTTAGAAAGTTTATTCATGAGTTTTATGATAAAAGTACTCTTTGAATTTTGATATCCAGTCTTAAGAAGTACTAATTTTAAAATTGTTTCCAATTGCACCCATAAGTATTGTTGTATAATTGGACTATTGCTGCTAGGAATTATGAGTGATCAATTTCTTACTTGAAATGATTATGAGACTAAAAAGAGAGGACTAAAAGATGGAATCTTAGGAGGTGCATCTGGAAGTTCCAGACGTCCTTGCTAGAGTTCATTGCTTTGAAATGGTTGGGTACTTTATGTACCACTTATTTGTGAAAATTTCATTAGTGTCAAATAATAAGACATGAAATTTCTGTTTGTACATGGTTAAAACATTTGTCTGCATGGTGCTGGTTAGTAATTTATAGCTAATGGAGTTGGCCAGGCTTTTTGCTATTCGGTTTTTCTATAGAATCAACTTTTCTTTAGCCAACAAAGTGGTGGACGAGCAGACATTAAGAGAGGGAAAGGGAAAGAAAAATGTTGGCTAATTATTGGCTGAAAAAAGTTGGTTTCCAATTTTGTCCCTTTGCGGTTAATGGTGCTGGAAGCTAGTTGTATCCAACTTTTAGAAAGCAAATTGGAATATTCTTTCTGTAAATATTTTCTGCTCACTAATAGAAGGTTACTTTTACACTTCTGTTAATAATGGTTTGTTTTTTCACATCTTGCTTTTATTAAGCAGAATTTATTGATCTTTCAATTCCTTTGTTTGATAATCTTCTGTTTTCTCCATTTAGATGCAATAGATCAGAGTATTATGAATTGTTATACTAGATCTCACGTGATCACAAATTACAGGCTATAACAGTTATAGCAAAGGAAGAAGGCATTAAAGGTTACTGGAAGGGAAACCTCCCCCAGGTCAGTCTTTAGTATAACTAGGAATGAAAGTATTTGGAATTTTCATATTTATGTCTCCTTTATCCTTTCAGTGAACTACAATGTTCACTTTTTTAGTGTTTCTTCTTTAATGTTCCAGGTGATTCGGGTTGTTCCTTATAGTGCTGTCCAGCTTTTTGCATATGAAATTTACAAGGTTGTCCTTAATTATATTTTTGAAGTTCTAAGATTAAGTATCACCTGTCCATGCATAATGTTCTGCTTTTTGGATCTACAGAAAATATTCAGGGGACAGAATGGTGAGCTCTCTGTTGTGGCAAGACTTACAGCAGGTGCTTTTGCTGGCATGACATCCACTTTTGTAAGTAATTAAGCAGAGGGCTAGGGCCTAGCTTTGATAGGTTAACTGATTTTGTTGTAGACATCAGACTTCATAACAAAAGCTTGATGCCAACAATTTTATTTTATGTAAACCAATCTTTTAATATCCCTATATCTTGTTCATTTGTGTATGATGATGCCTTTTTTGTAGATAACTTACCCATTAGATGTCCTGAGATTGCGATTAGCTGTTGAACCTGGTTATCGAACTATGTCACAGGTATGATTGGCTGAACTGCTGTGATATTTAAGCAAGGTGAAGGTGAACCATGTTGTGGCTTTTGCAGGTTGCCCTGGGCATGATAAGGGAGGAAGGAATTGCATCTTTCTACAGGGGCCTTGGGCCTTCGCTTATTGCAATAGCTCCGTATATTGCAGCAAACTTTTGTGTTTTTGACCTGTAAGTTCATTTATAATCTGTCTCAAAATTCAGGGAGAAAGAACTTGGATTGAAATGATAGATCCTGATCTTATTTGGATTATAGATTGAAGAAGTCATTGCCCGAGAAATATCAAAAGAGAACCGAAACATCAATACTCACTGCCTTGCTTTCGGCCTCGCTTGCCACACTTACATGCTATCCTTTGGACACTGTGCGAAGACAAATGCAATTGAAGGGTACGCCTTATACAACGGTATTAGAGGCCCTTTCAGGTGACAATTACTTCTGTTTTATCTTTCAGCATATAAGTATAAACAATGTATAGTCAAACATACACTAATTATAAGATTTTACATTAGAAAGAAACAAGAAAGATATAAAAAACTTGTTCCAAGTTTGTTCTGAATTCATCTACTAGTCACTGGAACCTTCGGATGCATTGGTGCAGGTATTGTGGCACGAGATGGAGTTGTCGGCTTATATCGGGGATTTCTGCCTAATGCTCTAAAAACCCTACCAAACAGCAGGTTCCCAATATCTTCTATAGTTCTATTGCATTGCCTACATAAATAAGATTACTAGCATTCCACATATTGACTATGTTGGCATTAAGCAATGCATATATTATTTATCTTCATCCAAACTTTCCTTCCTAACGTCTAGTTGTTTTGATTTCTCGCCTGCTTCAATCTGCAGCATCAAGCTTACCACATATGACCTTGTTAAGCGCCTAATTGCTGCTAGTGAGAAAGAGTTTCAAACAATTACAGAGGAAAACCGCAACAAACAACAGAACATCAACAGTCAAGGATAATGAAACTATTTTTCAGTGTTTTCAGCCATTCTTTTGCTGAGTTTAAGTTTGATGCACTAGCAGTGTAAAACATTTTACACAGTCGTGCGATCACATCCGTTCTTTTGAATGATCATTCACGCGGTCAATGTGAAAGGTAGTTATTTTTACTCATGTGGCATTACGTAATTGGATGCACATGTAAAACTGTTTTACACTGACAGTACATCAAAATTAAATTCTTCTTTTGCTACCTGAAAACATTTCTGAGACTTCCTTTGGCCTAACTTCCACCAGTATTCACAATCATACACCAGCCAATGTTTCTGTATATGTTGGCCGAGAATTTTGTAGAATATAGAAGTTTCTCTAGGTGCGCTGTAAATGCAATATTCTTTTGATGAATTAATTATTAGCTATGATTTTTTCGGGATGTTAATTGCTATAGCTACTTAACTGACTGGTGGAATATGAAAGAAAAGAAAAAACTGGTTGCTACTCACAAATTCAACTTCTGCACATATTTTATTCATTTTAAATGATATTTGTGTCGTTTTATTTTTTTCTAATTGTATAACAAATTTTCTACCGACTACATATGTACGCAGCCTTGACAAATCTTGGAAGGTAAAAATAATTCTGGCACACAAAAACATGTTTCTTTGTTGATTGCAGCACACTTCATCCATACAGTGAGATAATGCAGTTTAAAATTCAGAAGCACAACTCCTCTCTTCACATATTCATATTTTATCTATAGGTGTTACAGACTCTTTGAATGGTAAGATATACTGTACTCTTATCGATGACTCAGATCATCATAATAAGCATGAGGGACACTACTGGGACAGTGATTCATCTTAATTATCAAAATCATTCAAAAGGGGAACCTCTTTTAGAGGTGTAGGATACATCTCAGTGATTTTCCAGCAATCAGAAGATCAAAGGCTTTGTTAATCTCATCAAATGGAAGCTCGTGTGTGATGAACTTGTCTAGATTTACCACCTAAAAAGTTATAAGTAAGTATTAGACCATGCATGTGCTTTACTAATATTAACAATACTCTTTTCATTTTGAAATAACTCTAAAAAATAGTAATAAATTAATTTTGGAAATGTATTAAATTGCATAAATTGACATAAATATCCTTAGACAAGTTAAAGTAATGGTATCATTTTAATAATAATAATAATAATATAAATGGGTAGTTATTCCAGAAATTTCAACTTATTGTAAACCTTGATAACTCTACTAAAATGGAAAGATTAAAAGAAAATAATAGTATTTGTAAATAAAGCATAGATCATAAGTCATTCTTTAAATTTTTGAAAAAGAAATTGCAAGGAGGGATGAAGATCATTACTCCATGCATGCATTCATTGGCAAAATGAGGCAACTGGGTTTTCCCTTTGAAACCTCCAAAAACTGATCCTATCATTCTGCGACCATTGAACAGCTCCATTGGGTGAATTGGAAGCAATTCTGGTTTTGAGTGAATTCCTAGTACTACAGTCAATCCCCAACCCTGCATCACAAAAACTTAACGTGAAATTTGGAGAGGTGGTGTATGATACTTCAGCAATCTCAAAGAGATAAGTAATTAGTCATCATTTAAATTATGTTTTATTTTTTTATTCCTCATAATATCTCACATTCTAATAGACAAAAGACTAATTTTCTGCAGACCTGAACTCCATTTTAGGAATTGTTGCTGTCTAATAAATTCCTTAATTGCTTAATTCACAAGGCAGGATTCGAATCCCAAAAATTTTTTTAAGCGGATAATTGAGCTAATAACTCAACTAATCCAACTTGGTTATAATTTTAATTATGTTATGGCACTGTAATAATTAAGGATAAAACAAGTAGCTACTATGAAAAAAAAAAGAAGCAGAAATTAAATAATATAACCTCATGAGCAGACAAGAAGGCTTCCCTTAGAACGTCCAAGTTGCCAGCACATTCAAAACTGTAATCTACACCTCCTCCGGTCATTTCCTTGATTCTCTGCAAATGAATTCATTAGGCAATGGCAAATTTTTAAGTTATAGAATGTGAAAACCGAAACATTTTAACCAATAAAAATACAACAACTTGACTAGGACAACACGTTGAGGTTGCAGACTCAGGTTCCTTTCTTAACCCATCATCATCATCATCTGCATCTGCATAAATATAATGTAATAATAATAATAATAATAATAATAATAATAATAATAATACAGGTGTATGTGATAATTTTTCTTTTGTGAAATGATTAAATAGAAGTATAGAAGACTGAGCAAGGAAGTACCAACCTCATTCACTGGTTTCTCTTCATCTCTTGGATTTATGAAATCTGTGACTCCCATAGCTTGGGCTTTAACCACATAGAAAATGTATATATTAATATACTTACTGTTATAACTTATAACAGATTGCAGCCGAGGCCTTGGATCAGTGGCAGCATCATCTGCCTCGCTGGGAGCTGCACCCGGGTTCGAATCCTCAGTGAGGAATATTGAACCCATGTTAGTAATATCCATGTAGTGTGTGTGAGTGTGTAATACATGGATGTAATGCCTAGGATTGGGGGTTGTCCAATCCACTTGACCAAAAAAAAAAAAAAAAACTACCTCTT
>NC_029775.3:91625324-91634684 GCF_000817695.3 Arachis duranensis | reverse complement strand
AAAAAAAAAAAAAAACTTATAACAGATTACAAATTATAGTGGAAAATGTATAAAGTATTATAAAGTTTGTTTTTTGAGTTTTCCACCGGATTTTCTAGCCCAATAGAATAAGGATTATTGCTGTATGAACAAGATAGAATTCGAATTTCCAATACTTGTTTAAATGGACTAGTGGTCTAACTATTAAACCAATCTAAGTTGGCTGTATTATAAAGTAAGTTAATTAATAACATTTGGAAGCGTTTCTTCATTTTTCTTGCATCAAATCCTACCTTCAAAAGTGACTAAAATTTAAAAACTTCTTGTTAGGATTTCAAGTATGGCGGTAAAAAAAATTTACATTGATCAATAATTAATTAAGTAGGTGTATATCATAAAGATAACTTAAAAATTCACTATTATATATGCCAAAAAATAGTATAAATTAAGAATTAATTAGGATATGATTTTTTATTAAGTCTATTGGCTTAAAATCTTTCCGTGATTTGAACTGTACATACATTTCAACACTTAAAATAATGAAAATTAAATTAGGGAAAGTACCTTTGATGAATTTGTCTGGATTAATGTCCACACCTATTATTTTTGATGCACCCCTAGCTCGTGCCCCTTCTGCAACCTACACCAGCCCAAGTAGTTTTTTAATTTTTTGTGCTTTTAATTAAATATCCTAATTTTAAATTAAAAATAAAAGAAAGAAAACCAAAAAAAAGAAATATAAAGGAAGTGTTAAATATAGTTTCTTAGGTGGATGTAAAAATAGACTTTTCCAATTCTGTAAGGAGTTGTTTGATATATATTAGGTTAATAGGTTTTACGTAAAAATACATATGATAACAAAAATAATAAAATTAATTCACACATGCCACAACCTTGATTCCGTTGGTAAACATGATAAACAAAGTGAAAGACATACACATTGTACAACATTGCTGCCACATAACAATTAAAATTATATTTTTTGTATTTATCATATATTTAAATTAATATTATTAATTTTTTATTTTTCTATTTAAATTATTAGTCTCTTAACATTTTCTTTTTATATTGATTCATGTATCAGAGTGATAATTAACTCATTATTATCCCAATTACTTAATTTACTTTTGTATTTGGTCATGCCACAAAAAAAGTAAACGACTAACTAAGAAAATGAAGATGACACCTACTTTTTATGACCGTTGTTACTTTTTCAATTTAGTACTCAGATTTAGCTAATTTATATTTTAAATGTGCATGTTAAGAATATAATAATAATAAAATTTACATTTTTAAGTATTAAAAAAGTAAAAAAAATTACATTTTTAACTTCTAATCAATTTTTTTTTTTGGTGTTCTTAAAATTTGTCGTTGAGACATAAGTTAGAACTTTACTACTTTTCTAATCTTTTGTGCCAATAAATTTCCACCATTACAAGTATGATTGAAATCTGAAGACCGTGTCCATAAAATGATAAAATCAAAGAAAGTAAAAGAAAATAAACACATGAAAAACAGTGACAGAATCCAAAAAATATTGTGAGTGAGATAAAATATACATAATATAATAATAATTTTTATAATTATACTTTGTTATTATAAAATATAATTAATTTTTAAATTATTTAACTAACAAATTAAAATATTAAAATAATAATTTAAATAATAATATATCAATTAAACTTTTATTTTTTTAGTTTTTATATTTTAAAAAGATTAAATAATCTTTTCATGTCAATACAATCAAATGCCTATCTTTTTATATATGCCGTTAAATAATCATTTAAAAATCCATCTGTTGTATAATTAAAAAATTGATTCTTTTTAATATTTATATTTAAAAAAGTTTTTTTAGCTGATGTTGTCCTAGAAAAAACTAAATTAACTTTAAAAAAACTACCAATAAATAAACAGTATTATTTTGATTTCTTATTTTATTATTATTATTTATTTAACTATTTTTTATTTAATAGTCAATATAAGATTAATATTTTTACTAGTCACTTTTAATTTAATATTAAAATTAGTTTAATAAGATAATATATTTAATTTAAAATTAATTAACAGAATAATTTTATATATTTATAATCAAATCTAATAAAATATTGGGTTGAATTTTATTGACTATCAAATATTTTTATTATCTTAAAATTAAGATACTAACCTAGCTAGCGGTAATTTATAGAAGAGAGAATAATGTTTGAAACATATTATTTTAAATGAATAAACAATTAAAATAGTATAAAAAAAATTACATTGCTAATAAATAATAACTCTAAAAGGTGTTAACAACAAATAATTTCCGAAAAATTAGATATACATTAAATATTAAATATATATTTTAAAAAAAGACGTTAGATGTTATATTTTAATGTAATTTTTTGCAAATAATATTAAAAAATAAGATATTTTCATTCTCAAAAATTTATAATTTTATGTCAACAAAATTGTTTTAAAATTTTTTAATTGTGAATGACTAAATTTTTTTGAAAAATAAGAAAAAAATCTAGAAATCAAATTTTATTCTAAATATTTTTATTAACATCTTCTAAATATTTATTCAAATGTTGAAAAAAATGAGATTAAATGGATATGTCAATTGTTAAATACGAATTTTTTTTGTCATTTTTAATAAATATAATATTTATTAGTTATTTTTATCCTAATTTTTAAATTATTCAACGGTTATTTTGTCTATGCCTGAATTTTTTAGATATCAAATTAGTAGTTTTTTTTTTGAACAAATAATCAAATATATATAATATATATATACGGCACAATAATAATATTCACTAAGTATATAAACAAAATTTTTCAAATTTTAAATTTTTTTATTAGTTGTAATTATAAAATAATAAATTTATAATTATTTCACTCTTTTTTTTTAAAAGTTGTTGTAACAAATTTATTTGAATCTTAAATTATCATTTGTTTTTACATAATTAAAATTGATGAATGAAATTCAATTATAATAAAGTCAAATTTAATTATATAATTTGAACAAATAAATTTTATTGTTATATATTAATTAAAAAAATTTTAAACTTCACTGGGCACATGCCCCCACTTCCTTGAACATGACTCCGTCCTTGTCATGAAGAGGTTTTGGTGGGAGGGGAAACATTCTTATACATGTTTTCAGTCAATCAAAATATTGATATTTTATATATTTGTCTCTTTAAAATTCTCGTTTTAACTTTAGTTCTTTATTTTTAGCCCCTAGCTACAAATTAAATATAATATGAATTGTGATATTATAAAGACATAAAAAGATAATAATGAATTTATAAGATAAACTATTTTTTTAATATATACTTACATGAAAACACCATAAAATTGACCAAAACAATAATAATGGCGCAAGAAAATTATTAACTTACTGCAAGCCCCACAGCACCTAAGCCAAAAACTGCAACAGTGGAGTCAGCATGCACATTTGCACTGTTCCAAGCAGCTCCAACTCCTTCATTAATTTAATTTAAATTAATTTAAATATTTGTTTTGATTTCAGCAAAATCACCATCACATCAAATCTATGTATGCAACATGTCATAATAACTGAAATACTGAATTCAACCCACTAAAAAGAACTATTCAACTAGATTTTTTTTTATATAATAAATTCAAGTCCGCACAACACAAAATCAAGTGTGCTTAACAGGATAATTAACCAATATTCAAAACTGAATTCAAACCAAGCTGATGTTCAAATAATTGTTTGACAGTTTTCCCTTCTTCTCATCATGTTGTCCTCCTCTTTGAAAAATTATTGTATATTCATAGAAGATGAGTAATTGTGTTTCATCTATCTTTATCATATTGGAAATCAGAATAAATAATCGAAATAGTTCTTATAAATTTTTGTTTCAAATAAATTAGTGTCTAATAAAATAATTAAAAAAATTAGTTCTCAATAAATTTAAAAAAAATCAAATTTCTTTATTTTTTAAAATTTTTTATTTATTTTTATTAAATATTTAAAAAATAAAAATTTATTTGTCTTTTTATTTGCATTGGAGTACTGATGTATATCATGCATCTGAATTTAATGGGGGTAACATACATATCTTACTAAAGACAAGTCATTTATGGATATTATCGAAAAAGTCGTGTAAGTGGAGTGACTTATCTTTTTCACTCTTCAAGGATCAAGACCAAATGCACACCCATTCTCGTTCTCTTGGAGAAAAAGCTATTTCTAACTCTTTTGTGTAAATAATGATTTTGTCGAAAATAACCTAAATCTAGTAAGACATAAATTGTTTAGTTCAAAACCTTACGCTAAATCAGGATTCAATTCAATTCTATATAATTCTCATTTTAGACATCCTATTATTTTCCCGATAACTTCAGATTTATTGGCAAAAAGGCGACGAAATAGATTCATCATGCCATTTCCATTCCAATCGATTGAAGATCCTGACAAACAATTAACGTCTTCTTCCGATATCTCGATTGAAATACCTGTGAATGGTATTTTTCGTAGAAATATATGTAATGTTTTAAAAGATTAAAAATTAATTCACCATTTTCTAATTTTTAGACTAATTTAAATATTTATTATATTAAATTCATCAAAATTTATAAATATATATAGGCCTTGCAAGAATAAATTTGCTAGAAAAAAATTATCATGATCATCAGTTCATTTTTCCTAATTATTAATTAGCAATTATTTTTTCATTTATCGTGTTTATGCATGCTCACCTCATAGGAACAATAGGCACAATTTTTATAATTAAAGTCAGAAACAATCTATATTACGTATTTTTTTATAGGAACTAATTGTATCCAGTAGCTGATATATAATATCCTAGCTGATATATTTTTTAAGATTTAACCAAAAGTCAAGATCCAAAACAAAAATTAATTAAATATATGGTTAACATCGTTTTATTCAAACAAAGAATTAATTTAACCAAGTTGAATTATTTCAATAGTTAATTCATTAGTGAGATTAAATAAATATTAAAAATTTAAATTTTATTTTATACATATAACATTCTAATTAATAATATTTTTTAAATAAAATTTAAATTTGTGATGAATTAGTATTTGGCTTATTTTTTAACTTGTCTGGACGTGAAAATAGATCTTTTCCATTTTTTTTTACTGAAAAGAATAAAATGTGATCTCTCACTTTTAATTCTATAAGTAAAATCAAAAATTAATAAGAGAGAACAATAAATAATGAGATCACACAATTGATACTATCCAATTTTTTTCCACTGGAAATCACAATCAATTTTTTTGGTGACTAATTCATTCCCTCTATTATTTCACACGCTTTAATTTCCCTTTTTTGTGTGTGAATGTTATGATATTTAAAAAATGGTATTTATTAAAATAAATTATTTTTAAAAATTTAAAATTTACCACAACAAATAAGTTAGACAACAATTAAATACCATAGAATTAGTCTTTTTTTTTTCTCTGTGTTTTTTCCCTTTTGTTTGTGTTTGTGTGCCTCGTGGCTCGTGGGGTTTGCGTACCTTTTTGTGACCCTGTGTATCAGGAAAGTCTAACTAAAAGTTGAAACGCTACCTGAAACTACTTTTTCCCTTGCCTAGGAATATACCAAAAAGAAATAAGAAAAAGTCGGAAACAAACAAAACTCACTGAAAACCTAAAGTTAGTAATTTACCAAAAATAAAATAAATATTGGTAACAAATTTATTTATTTATTTTTAATTCAACAGTTAAAATATCACATGACGTTAATGCATGTGAATGATATATATAAAAATACAGATAACTTTCTGAAAGTGACTTGTCCGTAAATAACTCTACGTCTCTTAAATAACTACACTCGGAGTACGTAATAGATATTTTGCCAATTTTGAATGATCAGTAATTAAATATATTTGTCTAGAAACAGATTTTTCAAGTCAATCAAATCCATAATTAATGACTAGGTCAATTTGCGCTTCTCAATTTTGTCGTTATATTCTTAGAGAGTTAAAATCGGTACAGTACTTAAAAAAAGAAATGTCTCAAGTGGAAGACTCCATTTAATTGGACAAAGACTATTAAAATTTTAAATTTTATATTTTTTATAAATTTGTGTTTAATTAATAATTTTATCATATATTTTTAAGACATATATTAACTAAATTTAAAGAAAAAGTGAAAAATTAATAATGATCCCTATTTTTTATCATAATATTAATAATGGTCCCTATAATCACATGAGAAGCACATGACAGGAAACAGAATGGTTGAAATTTATGAAAATAAATCATAGAACTACACGCAACCACGTAGCAACAATGTTCCTTAAAATAATTCATGATTACTATTAAAAGTTTTTCGGTTAATTATTCGAGTTAAATTTAACAATAGAATAATATAAAATTTATTTAAAATTTTGAGTATGAAAAAAATATTAAAATATTAGAAATTAAATAAAATTTGACACAAATATTAAGAATCAAATATTACTTTTTTTTTTATTTTATTATGTCCCTACTGTATGTTATGTTAGTCAACTACACAATACCCTAATCCAATAGATTCATACTAGTCAAATGAAACTAAATGACAAGTGAACAATAGTTTCATAGTCAATATACAATTAACATATAGAAAAAAATAAAAAATTAATTAACTAGGCATATTTTCTCATTTTATTAAAGGTAAAACGTTAAATAAAATTGTTCAATGTATATAGTTATATACAAACTATAAAATCATTGTTCAGTTAAATTTTATTTTGTACACAGGTAAAAATTCAATATTTTAATGTTTTACAAAAAAAGATGAACCTAAGTCAAGTTAATTTATTCTTTCGTTAATTTTTATTAACATATCACTCTTAACTGCTAATGCTAATGACATGTGAGGTAAAGTATTGTGTAAAAACATATTATTAAAAATAAATATTTTTTATATTAATAATATAAATAATTATTTAAAAGAATAGATATAATTAAATAAATATTTAAAATATTTTAGAATATATATTTAAATTAGTCTTTAAAATTTTTTATATAAGACGTTTTTGTATTTAAAATTTTATTACATATATTGAGATTTTTAAAATTTATAAAAATAAGATATAAATCTCTATCCTAACCTGACTCATTATTTTTATTTGGATAAAAAAAGTTTTAAAAATATGATAAAAAGATTTATATGTCTTATTTTTGTAAAATTCAAAAACCACGTGTAATGAAAACCTTTTTGAAGACGAAAACGACACAAAATTCATTAGAAACCTATTTAAATGTATACTCAGTATTTTATACATCAAATTAAATTCTAAAAATAAAGTTATGAAAAAAAGACTAATTTAAATAATTTTTGAAAAATTAGTTTGGCAACAAGGAAGAGATACATAGTTTGGCAACAAGGAAGAGATACATAGTTTTTGAGAATAGTAGTGAGTGACATACCGGTGGAGACACCGCAACTGATGAGGGTAAGTTGTTTGAGGTTTGGAGCGAGTTGAGGGTTGATGTTGACCACACAAGCAGAGTCAACGACGGTGTACTCAGCAAAAGTTGATGTGTTCAAGAAATGGTAAATCGGTTTTCCTTGAACCGTTGTGAACCTGCTTTTTCCATCACTTTCCATAACCTTCTTCATTGGGTTCACGCCAAACCTCTCACACATGTTTGTTACGGAACTCTTGCAGTAACAGCATTCTCCACATTCTCCGTTGAATATTGGCACCACTATGTCCCCTTCTCTTATGTCTGTTACTCCTTCTCCCACACTCTCCACAACCCTTCAAATTCATCAATTAATTAATATAATAAGATCAAATCGTGTTTTCATTATTTAATTTGTCACTGTCACGTGCTATTTTTTGCTGTTTGATAATTATTGATCCAACACAGAAATAATAAATTTGATATGATATTATGATTCACCATCTTAACTATACAACCAGATTAACTACTAAAATTAATTATTAATATAAATATATATTAAAAATAATAATAATATAAACATATGTTAACTAATTTTAATATTATTTTAATGTATAAATAATATTTTTATATTATGATAATAGCCAGAGCAAAGCATGTTAGTAAAGACTAAAAAGGAATTAACAGACAATATTTTAAAGTTAATATTTGACATGTTATATCATTACTTAACGAAATAAACATACATAATTAAAATAGACCATTTTTAAATTTTATCGGATAAAAACAAAAAAATATTATTTTTATAAAGATTTAAAACAAAAAAACAAATGTTTTATAAGAATAAATAATTATTTAAATGAATATTTAATTTATAATAAAATTTTCCAAAAAGGAAAAAAATTGAGAATAGTTGAGAGCTAGATAACATATATTATTTATGCGTCCTTCTGTTGTTTCTATTTATCCCAATATTTACTAATTTACTAACTAAACATGAAATATATGATTTTGTTTGGTTAGAATCTTAACACAAAAATACAGCAGGGCATGCATATATATATTTGGTTATATCAAGACAAAATAATTTACAAAGAAAATAAAATTTCCTATTAAAGTGTGCAATAATTTTTATTTTATTTTAAAAAAAACACTAATATCTATTTTTTAGTATCCTTTTCCATAACCCCCATCTTTTTCTTTTAGCTATGATCATCTAAGAACCCTTCTTACCCGGAAGCTTCATGGCCAAAAATCCGAGGAAAAGCGCGCTGAGCTTCATTCTTTAATTTGGTACAGAACAGAGAAGAAAGGAGAAATAGAAAATAAAACCCACATGAGAAAATTAAATCTAGACAATATAACTTTTATTAATTCATTAATTAATAATAAGAGATTATAACATATATTTATATGTACCTCAGCTTTCCAACATGCTAGATCGGTATGACATATTGAAGTGTAGAGGATCTTGATCCGAACCTCCATTTTCTGAGGAGGATGAACAATAACTTGTTCCACCACAAAGGGTTCTCCAGGACCATAAGCCACCGCAGCTATTTCAAATTAATGCAACCAATTTTAATTTAGGATATATATAAATCATCATGTGCTAAGGGAAATTAGTGGCACATTCTTAATACCTCTGCATTGGATGTTCTTTCCTCTGCTCTCACTTGGCTTCAACTTCAATGAGCCATTCCCATTTGCATCAACCTCTGGACCTACCATTTTTACTTTTATTTCTTAAAAGGAGATGATTTTCTTCAAGTGGCCTTCTTTATTATTCTATAGTTTGGAAGTAGAAGCAGATGGACTGATTCAATTAGCAACTTCATGACCCATATATATAAAGGACAGTTTTCACAGCTAAACAGTGATTTTTTTTTTTTTTTATAATTTCTTTCTTATATATATGGTAATAAAGTATAGAAAGTCAAATGAATTAATGCAGACGGTACAATTTTCATGCATTATTTTTTTGTTTAAAGTAGCTTACTTTTACTTC